>NC_080539.1:315781640-316103827 GCF_028640845.1 Ahaetulla prasina | reverse complement strand
CACACCGATTAGCAAAAATTATATTGGGACTTTTGATTTATTGGTTCCTTTATAGAACTGAGAATTTGATTCAGTTGTTTTTTTTATCTGTCACAACAATATGGCACAACATTATAACACTTTTTTTTATAAATGGAACATTAAAATATTTCAAAAAATGATATAGGCTACTTTCTTTTTACTGAATATTCTTATTTTGTTTCAAAACAAAACTGGCATATATTAACTGCAAAACCAACTGTATTTTATTTTCCATAAAAATAATGAGCACAATTCAGCAAAAACTAAGCATTTTTCTATTAAACATCAGAGATTTTAATTAAAAAAATAAAAATAGAACATTTTTATACCATCTACAACTAAACTCCCTTGTCTGATTACAAACATAAAACATAAAACTGACACATTTTATAAATTAATTTTATAATTAATTTAATTTTATACTTGCAATTATAAAATTATTGTTTTATATTATAAAACATTGTAACGGTAATTAAAATAAAGCATTAGAAATAAAGTTTAATCAACAATTAGAAGTCTCAATCTTCATTTATATTCATACATGCACACACAAATGCACACACACTGTACACCCACATGTGCTTTTTTAAATGAGAAGTAGAGCATCAGCTACTTCAGTTCATCAGGGAGCACTTTCAGAGATCAGATGAGCTACAAAGAAGGCTCAACTCCAAATCATTGTCAGACAATCCAGCAGTTACTATAGGCAAACTTCCCAGCTGACCTCAAGTAGTAGAGATCATAGAGAAGGGAGCATTATCTAGGACCGTGATTGCGAACCTATGACACGCGTGCCACAGGTGGCACATGGAGCCATATCTGTGGGCACACAAGTGTTTCCCTAGCTCAGCTCCAGTGCACATGTGTGTGCTAGCCAGCTGATTTCCGGGCCCACTGTGCCATCGCGTGCCAAAAGCAGAGGAAATGTGGGGTCACCTGCATATGCATGGGGGTATTGAATTATGGGTGTAGGCATGCGCATGTGTGACTCTTCCCCCATGCTCCCCCAGCTTTTGACACGTGACGGCAAAAAGGTTAGCCATCACTGATCTAGGATAACAGTGAGGCCAAATAGAGCTTTATAAGTAACTACTCTGTTCAGAAATGAACAATCTCCCAATATAGTTCCTTGAAACTTTCTAATGCTAGCCTTTGCCTTCTGCCTTTTGTAGAAATATTAATTTCTGAACTAGATCCACAAAAACAGCTTACTAAAACATTCAAACCTAAATCATTAATACTTGCACAACAATTTTCAGAGAATGTGCTTAAAATAAACACAGTTGGTGTATCAGCCACAGCTAATAAAGGTTGTCCTGATTAGCATCCTTCCCCAAATGAGTTACTTATTTCTTCTAGAGACGAAAACCCTGCAGAGAATTGGAAGACCATTGCAACCCTGCATCTACAATGAATTCCTCATTCACCCGGTTAACAACTGAGACAAGATGCTACAGATTTGGCTCTCATCAATATATGGATAACATCCCTCAGATTTAATTTTCTACAAATTGAAGATTCTGAGTAATAAAGATAGGCAGTCCCAGAGTACACTGCAGTAATCAAACCTTGTAACATGAAAGTACACAACTGAAACTACAAGAAGGCCACGCAGAGATTTGGATCTAGAAATATTCCTCCAACAATATTACAGTTTAGGAAGTTTAATCCCATTCCAAACTACTATTTCCTTGAAATCACAAGAGTTTTATTTTATGTCATAATCTTATTGTGTACATAATCTTAAGTACAAATATTTTTGGTCTGGGAAAATTCTATTTGGATTTAGTAAACATTCTGCTTTAACGGATCCACTTTGTGCTTGTTAATCTGTTAAATCACAGGTTTACTGGATTCTGTACAAAAATAAGGTTATTCACCTTTTTCCTTTAGCTTCAGTTTATTAGTCCTCATCATACCCATTTGCAGTTGCAAGCAGATATTGAACCACGTCAATATCTGAAGGTATTACAGAGATAGATTTCTTCCAGAAAGTTTTCATAGTTATTGAAAAGCACTAAGGACAGAATGGAGATAATAGTTCTGGGGGAGATAATAGCTTGTGTTTTGAGGAGCAGGTATTTGTAACTGGCACTATCTAAAATGTACTAGTCAGTCTTGAAGCTAGTTCCAATGCTTCAAGATAATAACCTTCCACCACAATTGTCTACAGCTGAGAAGACAATAGCAATTGCCTTACCCATCCACAGGAGGTGAGATACCAGATAATAACTGCCCAATTCTGATCCAATGTATGTTTTTAAGAAAAGAATTAAGGATCACTAGGGCATAGGAATTTACAAGCCATTGAGAGGTCATGTTATAGGACACAAAGCTCCCAACTTCATTGACCATCATAAATTGAAACTGATTCAATAGGATCATAAAATTTACAGAAACTCCAGAGAACTTTACATTAAAAAATGGTATGGAAATAAAAAGAAAAGAAAAACACAACCTACAGATGATTTGGTTTTCATCCTGCATTTGGTTTGCAGATGATTTGGTTTTCATCCCGGAAGACACACAAGAAACTGGATCCAAATTAATTTAAAAAATAGAAGAATGTGGTGAAGTCAAAAGACTGAAAATAAATAAGGAAAAAAACTAAAATTTTAGTCAAAACACAGATACACAGAAAAAAAGAGTTAATGAAGAGGACAGATATTCAGATAGTTAAGAAAGTAAAATACTTAGGAATTCAACTAATGGCAAGATGTGCAACCATTAAAAGAAGATAATTACTTTGAGCTGATCCAACAAATTAAAATAGAAACCCCTACATTAGTAGAAGAATCAAGACTGGTCCAAAAACACAAATGTGATTTTTTTTAAAAAGTGAAATCATTAGAATAAGCTGGGATCAAGCAATCACTTTTTCTAAAGACCTTTTGAATCCACTGGATCCAGAAATTATTTTATTTATTGAAATAAGCCCTTTCTCTCATTACAGGTAAGTGGCAGATTAGACCTTTTTTTAAAGACTTAGAATAACTTTATTGTCACTTTGAATGTACACAAATCGGCATACATTAAAATGAAATTTCATTGCATACAGCTCTCAAAGGGTCTAAATCATCTTGTAAATCATCATCTCAAAGGGTAAATCTAAATCATCTTGTAGTCCATCAAGGACAACAGGAAGTCTCTGAAATCACAGTTCATAGGGTACCTCCCTAATCAAAAGAAAAGATGAAATTAACATGTTAAACATTTTGTCCCTGTGAGCAACTCTGATAGACCCATGACCGTTGGGGGTTTCAAAGAAATTTCAATGCACTGGGAAAATTAATTTACTTCTAGAATATATATGCAGAGCAGCTCAGGGCAGAAAAAAATTGAAATGAGACTTAGATACAGTGGTGTTTCATGCTGTTCCTATCACATCTAAAAATGCTCACCTTATAGCAGTCTGATTACCACTGAAGAAAAAAAATGTTGTTGGTGCAGGTAGTGCGCAACCCATATTCATATGTTGTTATAGTCCAACTGTATGCTTGTGGAAAGGTCCATCATTAAAAATATTACCCTGATAGTATTCAGGCATATTAAGACATGGAACAGCTTATTCTCCTGCCATCTCTGACAACTGCTGTAGTAAACAAAGATTCTGCTCACCTTGCCTTCTGCTTTAGCCATAGCAATGCATTTTATAGTTATGCTGTCACTGGATCATTCCTTGTCATAATATAGGATTGCTCTACTAACTTATGTGCTATGAAAAGTAATAATCCCCAAATCAAATTCTGTATTACTTCACTCCAAATGTCACCAAAAGCACCTGTGCAAATCTCTTCCCCCTGCCCTTTGCTAAGCAGATAATTATTTTTTGAGTTAATAACATGCTACTGTGGTACTTTCTACATTACAACTGCTTAGTATTATGAAATTGTTGCTAGCCTAAAACAGAATTGTTACTATGAGACCAAATGGCACATAATAAAATGCCACATCGAATTACAACTCCTTAATACTTGCCTCCCCAAAAAAAAACAACAACCCAAAAAAGCTAATGCACTGCTGAATCAGAGAAGAGTATTAAATTGAGAGCCACAATGTGTTTACTCAAAATACATCTTCAAATGATCTCTCCAGTAAATAGCCTTAGAAATGTAGCTGAAAAAAATTACTGTTTGGTATTGTCTCAGGTAGTAGTACTGAGATTGGTCATTTCATCAAATCTTTCCTGGAATAGTTTCCTTTCTTCATTTCCATTGATCCTAAATTGTTCATTTCCAATCATTCCAACCATTTCCTAATTATTGTTTAAAACTGAATTAATGAAGTAATGGAATTGATGAAAAGTTTATTTCACATCATAATCTTTTGACTCTGGTTTATAATTGGAATCCTATTCTTTCAAATGGAGATTGAATGAAGGACTGTTTCAGAAAGAAGAAAATGTTGAGGATTGTGAAAAGAAATTAAAAGGTTTTCTGAAAAAAAAATACTTAAAGGTATTGATCTGAGAATGGTTTAGGATGAAAGTAAAGCCTTATGTTAGAGATTACCTGATACAACATAATTCTGAACTTAAGAAAAAAAGGTAAGAAAAACAAATAAATTTTGGACAAGACCAAAAGAAGAAAAGAATTAAAGATTTCCTGGGGAAACACAGGCATTCCTTAGCAAATTAAGACTTTACATTAACAATTCATGTTAATGATAAGACAAATGGAAATCAATTTGAATTATTTTTTTAAAATTCTGGAATATATAAATTTTGCAGAGAATTTTATAAAGTAGGTGAAATGTATTAATATGTCACAGACAGCACGAATAATTGTTAATGGAGATTTAATCAGCCATATGAGATATACTGAAATGTAAGATGGAACAAGAAAAGGTTGCCCATTCTTCTCTTTATTTTAGTTCTTGAAATAACAAACAGAGACAAAAGATGAGAGGATTGTGAGCATAAAAATTAAAAAAGTATCATATAAGGTAAGATCTTTTGTGGATGACTTAGGCTTGGTTTTGGGCAAACTCTTTAAAGGGAAATTTGTTTATTTATATATACTTGTCCTGCTTTATTATATACTTTATTATTTTTAGAAATAACTCATGGTAGCAAAAATATCTAATATTTCTTTCTCCTCCTTCTTTTTCCTACACATCAATCATATGAGTTGGGTTAGGCTGAAAGTGAGTAACTGGCCGAAAGTCACCCAGCTGGCTTTCATGCATAAAGCAGCGCTAGAAATCATAGTCTCCCAGTTTCTAGCCTGATACCTTAATCACTAGACCAAACTAGCTTAGTCAAACTTTTACTGAGTAAATTAAAACAATTTGGGGTGTTATCTGGCTTCAAGATTAACAAACAGAAAACAAAGATGTTAACAAAACAACAACAACAAAGATATAAAATCAAACAGAACTACTGAATAAAAAGGGTTAGGGTTAAGTTTGAGAAGAAGGTAAAATACTTCATTATTATTGTGAAAAATTTATCTGAAAATAAGTATGTTAAAATGTGGAATGAAGTTAAAAAATACATTAAGACAGGATAAAGCACAATTGGCACTGTTAGGGAGAATTTTTGTGATTAAGAAAAAAGTTTTACTTAGAATGTTATTCTTTTTTCAGACAATACCTGTTTTGAGTGGGTGTTGCTAAGAAATACAAGGCTGCTGGAATTCTAAGGACATGATCTGAGATTTGACTGGCATGGATACTTATGGTATGACAGACCTAAATTTAATGTAGATTTCAAAAATAATGTAAAGCAGGCCATTTTTAGAGTAATGAATACATGTAAATCTAGGTTGTATACAAATTTTGTTACTTTCAGCACATAAAGCATTTTTATATACAGAAAAGGATAAGTAAATATAAATGCTTATCTTATTGTGATATACTAGAGTTTTCACAAGGGGATTGTAAAATAAAATCTAGAGAAGATTTGGCAAAAGAAGGATATACATGTCAGTTGTTTTCTTTTTTTTTTTTTTTTGTTCAAAAAGTTTTTATTAGTCAAAAAAGGTTTATACAAATACATATCAGGTATGGTAAATTTTCATTTTTCTTATCTAAAATAAGAATTTTACTCAAATTTTTTAACACATACAACAGCCATAAGGCAAGCAGGTGACACGAAGTAGCAAAGTTTGCAAATTTTAAATACGTAATAAAGAAGAGTCAAGAATAAACAGAATATCGTACAAAAGAGAATAAGGAAAACCAACACAATCCCAAATATCTTTATCACTTCCTAGTTTTGGATCTCAGAACTCTGGGTTCAGCCTGACCCAACTCCAGGGCCGCAACAGCGGCAGCCGCTTCAGCCCCATGATCTATAACCTCCCCTTCTTCAATTCCTGGGTCATCTGATTCCAGGAAGGCTTTGTGTTCCTCCACATAGGCCGTAGCCTCCGCAATTATACTGATTTTTTTCGTAATGCCCTCCCGGAAAATCATCAATCCTCTGGCATCAGCCATCTGAAGCCCACTCCTTCTGGTACAATTTGCTTGACAAAAATAATATTTCTTTCTTTTTCACGTACCTGTCTGGGAATCTGCCTCAGAATGGCTATCTCCCTGCCCCTGTAAATCAGTGCCCCACTCCTATGTTTTCTAAGAATTTCATCTCTCGTCTCTCTTCTCACAAATTTGACATGAACCTCTCTGGGAACTGCATGCGTGCGTGCATATTGCGAATTAACTCTATAAACTCGATCCACATCCCAATTCATGAAATCAACACCTCTCCCAAGAAATTCTCCCAACAATTTAGTCACAACATCTCTCAAGTCTTCTTGGTCCACTTCTTCCAAATTTTGAAACCTAAGGAAATAAGACATTTTATCCATCTGTAGTCCAAGCACAGCATTGCCTGTCGTCTCCTCTCTTTTCTGCACTGCCCGCATCTCTCCCTCAGACCTTCCACTTTCTGCTTGTTTTCTGCTGAGACTTGTTGAGTATCCTTTAAATCCTTTTGGATAGTCACAATTTCTGCTCTTATTTCCGTTTGGCCTCTTTGCAAATCATCCAGTTTCTTGTCCATGTTGGATAACTTTTCCAAAATTCTCTCCATCTCTCCAGCAGTTGGTTTCTGACCTTTTGCCATTTGAAAAAAAAAAGAATCAAAATCCTCAGGCAAGCACAGTATCCTTGTAATTTCCTCCGGATCCACCAGGGGGCACTCACAGGAGCAACGAGTCCAGAGTACAGTTAGTCAACCAGGAAGCCGAAGGGAAGTGATGTCATCAAAATTCTCATAGTGAAGGCGGAAGCTGGGCGCCACCACTGTTCCCCAGAAGGAGGGGGGGCCTCAAACCTTCCCTCCTAAATTTCTCCATCACCTCTTCTCTCCAGAGCTCCACAAAACCGGTAATCTTCTTATTTTAAGTTCTCCTCTCTCCAGAATAACTCGTGCTCCTTCCAACCGCAGGGGAGAAAAAACCCCCCCGCACTCCGGAGCAGTCCACTCACGTTTACCGATATTCCCTTCCCTTCTCCTCCTCAATTCTTCTCCGTTCCCTGTTCACCACCAGGCTGCTGCAGTTATAAATCCAATGCCCCGGTGTCACCGGGCACAGCGGCCCAGGCGACGACCAAAATAATGGCCGCGGCCTGTGGCCTCCGAACCCCGCCGAGCCTAGGACGCGCCAGCATCGGTCCCCACAGTCCTGTATGTCGGCTGGGAGACCCCTGGCGAGCCGTCCGTGCGGCAGGTGTCCTTTTCGGAACACCTGGCCCCTGGGGGCCTCGGCGGCGGCCGGATTCGGGCGCTGGAGGCAGGAGAAGCCTTCCAGACGTCCGTTGCCGCTGGATACCGGAAGTCGTCTCCATGTCAGTTGTTTTCTTATGTATACTTATCAGAAAGCTTTAAAGTGGATAAAAACCATTTTATGGATTTGAACAATGCAAGACTAAGTTTGAAATAGAATTCTGTACAAATGATAAATGTTTTTTGTAAAAATTTATAAACTATTTTTGAAATATGGAGACTGAAGAACAAGTGAAAAAATAGGCTAAAACTTTTGGACACAATATACAAATGAATCAATGGGAAATGTGTGGTTGAAAGCATCAACATTTACATTATGTTTTAGCCTTAAAAAATTTTTTTTATCAAATGATGATAAACTTTTCCACTTTTGAGCATATGGTAAACTTGCTGCAATTGATGTGCATGTGTGTGTGTGTGTGTGTGCACGCGCAAGCGCACACGTGTACTGCAGCAAGTTTACCATAAGCTCAAAAGTGGAAAAGTTCAACACTCTACCCACAATAGAGGAATGGTTGGTGAAGAATGAAGGAACTTGCAGAGATGGTTACATTGATTTCCTGATTAGAGAAAAGACAATATATACATTTATGGCTGACTGGAAACCCTTTATAGATTGTTTGCATGAAGCAGAACAAAATGCACTCATGGTTTTGATTAGGAAAAAACTGGATAACAGAAAAATGGGATGTTTATTTGTAGTCATAGAGCAAGAAAAATCTTTGTAATCATACTTACATTTGACGCAAAGAAAATCAGAAGTTCTTCCTTCTACTTTTTATATTTTCATTCTGCACTTCTGTTTTTTTGTTTTTTCTCTTTTTCTTTCATTATTTTCTTTATTTTGTATTAGGTTGTGTTGATTCTTATGATCACTTTAAAAATACACAGTATATCCGTGATGGCAAACCTATAGCACATATGCCAGACGTGGCACGCAGAGCCTTCTCTGTGGGCATGCACATTGTCAATCCTGCCCACTTCCAATCACATTTCTCCATCACATTTCACTCAATCAGTTCCAACTTCTCGCAAAAGAAAAAGATCTCATCCTCCTTCTGGGGTCCCATCCTCCTTCTGAAGCCCATTACGATGCAGAGCCACAATGCGACCCATGCGGCTCTTTCACCCCTCTGCTTTGGCTTCCTGTTGCCCTGTCACAGCAGAGGAATAAAAGAGTAGTCACCTTGTGGTGGCTGTGGTGATGAACGGAGCCTTAGTGTGGGAGTGAGGCACCCCTGCACTTGCCTTTGCACGGCAACAGCATTCTACCTTTGTCACAGTACATTTGCTGTTGCCACCAGCAAAGAGGCCTGGGAGAGAACGACGGGGGCAGATCTTGTGGGATGGGGGCAATCCCCCAAGCCTGGCCTTCCTCCTCCCTCATTGGTGGGTGCCAAGAGAAAGAAGAGGGTGGTGTGGGGAAGCGCTCCACTCCCCCAGCCAAGCGCTGAGCACAAAAGTCCAGTGAAGGGATGGCTGGCCCAACAGAAGTGCCCCCACTGATGAGTCGGACGGTGGAGAGGCCTGGCCCAGCTCTCACAGCGGGACAATGTTCGGCACCTCCAGATGCAAGCTGTCACCTTTGAAACGTGCCATGCCTTTGAGGAAGCTCAAAGGCTCCGCCCACTGCCACCGCCATGACAGGGTGACTGCTCTTTCATCCCTCTGCCACAACAAGGCATCAGGGAGCCGCAGCAGAGGGGTGAAAGAGCCGCATGGGTCCAATTGTGGTTCCGCCTCGTAATGGGCTTCAGGAGGATGAGGAAAAGTTTCAATCAATTCCAACTTCGCAAGATATTTTTCTTTCATGAGAAGTTGGAATTGATTGAGTGAAACGCAATGGAGAAATGTGATTGGAGATGGGTTGAGGCAAGGGCATGCATGCCCACAGAGAGGACTCTGCATGCCACATCTGGCACATGTGCCATAGGTTCACCATCACAGATATATAGTGTGTGTACATGGTATATATAGTGTTGTATGTATGTATAAAAGTTAATTTAAAATACTGCACTTGCCAAACAGATCGAATTCATAAAGTATACATTGAAGACTTTCCCCATCTGAGTCTCTTCCTTATTTTTCTTTATCTTTACTAAGTCTATGGTTGGGAGAGAATCACACAAAAGACTATGAAAATATAACACATGAAGAAGGTTTGCAAAAGTACAAAAAATACAAAAACTAGGATTTATAAAATGATAACCTTATAATTTACTTTATAGATTGGCTTAGAATGAAATGTCACATGAGATCTATTCTCAGGTAACGTTATCTGTCCATCCATCCATCCACATCCCTCTCCATATGAAGAATACTGAGAACCTTCTTCCTCTGAAGAAATTGTGCACTGACATTGATAAAGCCCTTATGTGTGTGTCACTGCTTGTCAATCTACATACTTTAAATATAGTACATAATATGACCATTCTGAAATAGTTTTTCCTAATCATTCATAGAAGATCTCTATTTTATCAATTTACTCATTAGATTTCTATTTTGCCTTTTCTCCAAAAGGAAGGGAGGCATATGTACCATTTCCTCAGAAAACATTTCCCTGTAATAAAACCATGTGTTGCAGGTTGACCTGTCAGTAGTGAAAGTTCCAAAATCACCTAATGAGCTTCTATGGCTAAGAATGGGTTTTAACTGTAACTGGTTATAGCCCAATCTCTTAACCACTCACTATACAAGGTTAAGAAATACATGCATTTATGGGAATTAAAATTATAATCCAATCTGGGTTGGTCGCGAGGATCAGAGGTTTTGTCTTCCAAGCTTTTGGATTCATGCTGGACCGCTTCCTCAGGGAACTGGTGATGGGCTCCAGTAGGAATACAAAAGCTCAGAAGACAAAACCTCTGGTCCCGATGACCGATCCAGATGGGATCCTGTGACATTATCCTGGGAAATGTATATTTACCTTCATTCAGATTAAAATTACCACATACTAAACTAGGTAGAAATGGATCTGTTTAAGATTAATAAATAAATATGAACACAAAATAAATCCAGCAATAACTGTTCTTATTCAGTCCAAATTAATTTCTAGATTAAGGTTAAATTCTGTAAATAAAAATGGCTATAGAATCAAATGTATATATAACATTTATAGATTGTATTTAATTTTGTATGTTTCTTATAGAAAACCATCAGTTAGTAGAACAGATTTCCTTCTCCAATGTTATCCTTTCCCAAATTATTTGACCTTCAATCACCTTGTGGAGTGATATAGAATGGTGAAGACTGGATGGTGGACAGCAAGGGAAGAAATGCTGCAGAAGTGGTATCTATTCATAGGCTATAGCCCAACAGACCTTCAATATTCCATTCTTCACCAGATTGTCTAACATGTAATTTATACCAGTCAAAAGATACTTTAAAACAACATGACAATTGCAGCATGTAATTAATAGGAGTATATGCTAAATAATAAGAGAAAGCAGAAACACCAGCTATCTAATCTCCATAAACACAAGAAACGTTGGTTTACAAAAAAAATATCATCAATGAGGAGGCCAGTTAAAATGATAGAAATCAAAGGAATGTTACAAATCAAGGAGCCACAACTGAGAATACCTTGTAATCATGTATTTATACAACCACATTTTCAAAATCCTTACAAAGCATTTGGTAGCTTGCCTGGAAAAAGATAAGCATAACTATTGATTTTACATTATGCAGAAGTCTGGAATTCATTAGTTTGAGGAAGGCAAGGTAATGATGGAAATCAACCTATATAATAACAATTTTGAGGCATAGAACTTGAACACTGTGTATATTCATAAACTACTGTTGAATCTAGTATAAAAAAGCAACTAGTAATGAAAGTAATCCAATTTAAGCCCAAGATCTTGTTCCATGTGAAAAGCAATTTTCAAATCCCAGACAAACCCATGGCTTGCTAGCAAAGACAAGAGGCATATTAAATGAGAACCCTGAAAGGCCAGTGATATGCTAAAAAAATTACCTGTACTTCTTTCACTGAGATCTTGTTGAGCATTCTTCCTAGAATTGGCAGATTAAAAACATACACACATAAAGGAGCACTCTGCCCATTCTTGAGGTAAGGAATCTGTTGCCAAAACCAGGAGAACCCTGTGATGATATTTCTGGTGTGTCTAGAGAGACAAAAAAGTCTATTATCAGAGTTCTGAAATTGTGTATTATGTCAAAGGTATTCTTACTGAGTAAAACTCTTCAATCCTGACTTTCTGTTGGCTTCAATTCTTGTAAACTGCAGCCATAGTCAAAGCTGTTTTGTTTGTCAGGGCACAGCAAGACATAATGCAACATACAATGTTACATTGGACTACTTAAAAATGGAAGATTCCCTGTTCAATGCTTCCTTTGCTCTCCCACATACTTCTGAAGTTTTCCTGGAAGAATTTCAAATTCTCTGATTAGGGTTTAGAGAATTTCCTGTGTTTAGGACTGCATGGAAAAAGAGAAGCAATTCACCTATAAGGTCCATTTTGAAAATGGGTAGCTAAAGTGTGAAACAACTCATCTCAACTCGACAATGTCGGCTGGCGGCCCCCAGAGGAAGATCCTTCTCTGTGGGGGCCCCCACTCTTTGGAACGAACTCCCCCCTGGTTTACGTCAAATTTCTGACCTTGGACTTTCGCATGAACTGAAAACATATTTGTTTGTTCGTGCGGGGCTTTCTTAAATTGTTTAATTTTAAATTTTTAATTTTCTCTCTAGTTTTAATTGGGGTTTTTAGATTCATAATTCTTAATTATTTCGGCCATACTGTATAATAAGTTTTTTAATTGTATTTTAACTGTATATTGTTCTTTTTTATCCTGGCTGTACACCGCCCTGAGTCCTTCGGGAGAAGGGCGGTTTATAAATCCAATAAATAATAATAATAATAATAATAATCTATGTATGTACTAACTAACTTGTGAACTATTAGGAAATATCTTTCCCAAATAGCCAAACAATTGAAACTAAACACTTGTTGATTAAGGTCTAGATTCCCTACCCGGAAACTGATAAAACTTGTTGATTACTTCATTCGAGATTATGCCAGTAGCTGTCTGAATTACATTGAGGAGGCCTATTTAAGGCAAGGAAGTTATGGCAAATGAGGCACTTTGCTATTCTGGGTGTGCTGTATTTGATCTAGGTATATAAATATCTAGCCTGAATTATTATAATACTTAAGCCAAAAGTAGATATATATTTCCCGAAATCCTACTATAACTATTACTATAATCAATACTTCGTGAATTTGAGTTAAACTAGGGGATCCAAATAGAAAAATTAACATAAAATACATTGAGTTGGCACTTTTACTGGCATATCAAAGCATGTTATCTTTATAATTAATATTAAGACAAGGGTTTAATTTATAGGTGTACAATTATGCTGAATGGAAAACGGCTTTGTGCTTTAGGTAACAAAAAACAAGATGTTTAAATTATCTTTATGAGGTACCCTGTTACTTTCAGATTCAGCAGAGATTCCTGCCCTGTTTAATCCAACTGTCAATACATACTACTGTTGAAGGAGAGTATTGGCATCATCTTATCCTTTGCCAGAATAACAAAAGATTTTGGACTATACCAAATTAAATCTAGATTTCAGCTGGGTTGACTTTCTATTGATCATAGTATATACGTTACAGTTCAAATAAATCCCTCTACTTCTCAAGAGAGTCTAGGAATGTATTAGAAAACAATGAAGTTGTAATGACCATCTAGATTGTTGCTCCTTTTAAAGTTTGTTAATTTTTTTTTTTGTTTACATTTATATCCCGCCCTTCTCCGAAGACTCAGGGCGGCTTACAGTGTGTAAGGCAATAGTCTCATTCTATTTGTATATTTACAAAGTCAACTTATTGCCCCCCCCCAACAATCTGGGTCCTCATTTTACCTACCTTATAAAGGATGGAAGGCTGAGTCAACCTTGGACCTGGTGGGGCTTGAACCTGCAGTAATTGCAGGCAGCTGTGTTTTTTAATAACAGGCTTCTTACAGCCTGAGCCACACCGCGGCCCTAACTACTTAATAACTTTATAATAACTTTATAAAACCCTTTAAACCATTTCATTTAATAGGGATCATTTTGGCTAATCAGGTGCATGTCAATGGCCAACTAAAACCCACTATATTAATTATATGTTTAAAATGTCATTATACGTACATATATATATATATATTTGTTTTCTGAGGTTTTCGTGGGTGTTTGTATGTAGGTCTTTGGTTATTCGGGTTTTCTCCCGCGTAAAGAAAACCCGAATAACCAAAGACCTACATATATATATATATATTTGTTTTCTGAGGTTTTCACGGGTGTTTGTACATAGGTCTTTGGTTGTTCGGGTTTTCTCCCGTGTAAAATTGGAAGTGTCTTGGCGACGTTTCGACGAAGTCTCATTCGTCATCTTCAGGCTTCAGCTTCGTGCTTCTGGGAGCAATGTGTGATCGCAGCTGTTTCTTCCTTTTAACTGCTAGTGGGGGTTTGAACTGATTGGGTGGGAGCTTGGCTGTGCTCTGATTGGATGGGGGTTTTTCTGTGCTCTGATTGGCTGGGTTCAATCCATTCATGCAGCAGACTGACACCCACTATGAAGATGTAGTACGACCACAAAGCCAAACAACAGCTATGCAGCTCACCAGCTCAAATCCCCCTGCAGCACAGACTAGACTGAGCACAACCAAGCCCCCACCAACACAGGACACACCCCCAGCCAATCAGAGCACAGAAAAACCCCCATCCAATCAGAGCACAGCCAAGCTCCCACCCAATCAGTTCAAACCCCCACTAGCAGTTAAAAGGAAGAAACAGCTGCGATTACACATTGCTCCCAGAAGCACGAAGCTGAAGCCTGAAGATGACGAATGAGACTTCGTCGAAACGTCGCCAAGACACTTCCAATTTTACACGGGAGAAAACCCGAACAACCAAAGACCTATATATATATATATATATATATATATATACATACATACATACATACATACATACATATACATATATATATATATTTGTTTTCTGAGACCTACATATATATATTAAAGAAAGAGTTTAGCAAAATCTTTTTTCACAGGCTAATCTTTCATTTTGAGGAAAAAATAAAAATATGGGTGCAACAAACACACATTTTGCACATCTCACTGAGACAAAGTAATTCCAATGTTGCAGCAGGCTATGCACTGAAATGAGAGGCTTCCTCTAGGCAGCTGAGTACAAGTCAAAATCTTGATTTAACATACACAACTATATATGGTTTGTCAGTGAGATACTTTCCGGAATGTTTTCTCTAACTGGTTTCAACCCATTGAATTTATACGTCTCCCAAACTGTTGGGAGATTTTCTGGGGAAGATGAAGGAGTGGAGGATTGCAGGCTGTATTTTTCAGATGCTAAACCTGCATTAACAGACTGTCTCTCTACCTGGTATTTTATTTGCTCCCCACGGCCCTGGTTGGTTGCTTGATTTATTTATTTACTGAACCTATTTGGCCAGTCACATAATGATTCTGGGCAGTTCACAACAATCCATAAAAACAAGGGCAAAGTAGATCAAAATCCTCCATCCTAACCAGTGCTTGGGAGGAAAGCCAGGACTCCACAGCCTTCCACAAGGACAAAAGTGTAAGGACTTTTCAGATCTCAGATGAGAGGCTATTCCACTGGGCTGGGGCACACCTCTGAGACCCCATTAGGTGACAACATTTAAGACAGGTGTGTCCAAACCTGGTCCCTTGAACTCCCAGAATTCCCCAGCTGGCATGAGCTATAAATATGAGCAAGTTGCTGTCTGGGGAATTCTGGGAGTTGAAGTCCACCACTCTTCAAGGGGCCAAGTTTGGACATCCCTGATTTAAGAGGACTGAAACAAACCCACCCTATCCCAGACATCACCAGGAAGAGGCCATTCCACAGATAAAGTATACCATGTGGGGCTTAAAAGGTGATAACCAGCACCTTGAATTGCGCCCTTAGAAAGCAGTAGTAAAACTCAGGTGAACCAGGGACATCCAATGTTGTGCATTTGCTGCATATTGCACAAGTCCCACCCATTTCCAGGGTGGCTCAAAGTAAAGCACATTGCAAAAACTAAATGAGAGATGACTAAAGCATGACTGACCAAGAGCAAGGTTTTCTGGTCTAGGAATGGGTACAATTTGGTGAAGGTCTCGCTGGCCATAGCTACCACTAGCTCTTCCAGCAAAAGCTATAAATTCAGGAAGATTATACACTCGATAATATACATCAGGTTTGTCTGCAGGAATGTTACCACATCTAGAATCAGAGATTCAACACATCTCACCCTGAGAGGCCAGACACACAATCAATCCATCTTGCAAGGACTGAACTGTAACTGGTTTTTCCCCATCTAGGCCCATACAGACTCCAGGTATTGAGCAAGCACCTGAACAGCATTACTTGTCTGGCATAGGTTAGAGAAGCATAACTGATGTTACTGAATCTTCTGCTGCCAGATAACCTCTCCCAATGGCTTCATGAAGGGAGGGCAGCGAGGCTCCCCACATAACAGAGGTTTAGGCCTGGATCCTGATTCCCCCCAACAATTGACTGGTACTTGCCACAAAAAAAGGAGTACCATCACAAAATGTCATTTCTCACACCAAATCTCCAGAGCTGGTCCAGGAAAATACCATGATAAAAATCCAGGGATGCCAGGATGAACGCATCACCATCATCCTGAGCTTGCCACAGGTTTTTCACAGTTATTAAAAACGGAAGTATTTTGGAGAGTATTTGGAGACTGAAGTAATCCCATCAGTTTAGGGATGCAGCTGGAATTATTGTTTCTAGTTATTGTGGTATTATTAACATTTGAGAGTGTTGTTTGTTCCATGGCGTTCAATAATCGTCCTTCAGCATATATATAGCCAATAAATAAATAAATAAAGTGCACATATTAATCAAGATAGCACCTGACCAATTTAGAATATGGTGGAATTATTGTATCCTATAATTTAGAAACAAAGGTTTTTATATATATAGTTGCCTTTTTCCCCCAGTCAAACAACACTCCTGATTCATATTTGATTTGCAAGCAGCACACTGAATTATTACATTTTTCCACAAGTATTATTTCCAAGACAAGTATTCCCCTTGACCCAAGTACCATGCAATGGGGTGAGCTCTCATTGCTTGTCTGACGGAGTATTGCTTGCTCTGACACAGAGCCCTCATCCAGGCCTTCCCCTGACTCCAGGACTGGCCCATTGTCCCCCCCCCCAGCCTCCTCATTGTCTGACTCCGCTGCTAGCTCCGGGGGCTGCTGGCGGACCACAATACTACATTTATAATATAATATACAGATATATCTTATATATATATATAAAGCGAAAACCACTCACACTGTAATCACAAAATATCCAAAACCATAAAGCCTACAAACTTGAAATTTGCCACATATGTTCCATTTGGCTTCTAGGTGCTCACTAAGAAAGGATTTTTTGAAATGACCATCACAGCATGAGTATTTTCTATATTATGATTAACACGCTCTGATGCTAAGGAGTTCTACGCCCCCTCCCCACCTGAAATTTGTTCCAAATGCAAAACACAAGCAGAGGAGAGGAGTTTTACTTTCAGTTTTACTTTCACAGCAGCAACCAAAGGATAGGATAGCGGAGACTTCTGGGGGGGGGGCAAGAGAAGGGGATAGAATGGGGAGGCTTCTGGGGGGCAAGCCTGAGGAAGAGAAGGGGATAGGATAGGGGAGGCTTCCGGGGGGCAAGGCTGAGGGAGAGAAGTAGATAGGATAGGAGATGTTTCTGTGGGGCAAGACTGAGGGAGAGAAGGCGGATAGGATAGGGTTCTATGGAGCAAGGCTGAGGGCTGAGGGACAGAAGGGGAGAGGAGAGGCCGATCATAACTACTCATTAATTTTCAAGCTCTAAGTGTCAATTTATCAAGCCCTATCATATAGTTTTGTACCAAAGCACGGGTATCCAGCTAGTTATAAATGTAAGTATAAGCAATCTATCAATATTGTTTTAAATGTTGTTTTTGGAGTAATATTGTATTACTCAATTTTGTATTTACCTGTAAATTTGATAATTTGATAAGCATTCTTGTGATCTTCATTTACTACTCAAAGTCAATCTTTGAGTATGATTTTCAAGCTAAATATTTATGCACTTAATTGTCACATCATCTAGTCCACACTTAAGAATATCATGGGCCATTTTGTTCAATGATTTGCTAAAATCAATATACTAGGTCTACAGCACAAGTCATCTGATAAAAAAATGAGATAAGGTTAGCCTGACAAGAGCTATTCTTGACAAATTGTTAAGCCCCTTAACTGCAAAACACAATCAAGGAAGCAAGATTCGCATAGCCTTTCTTTAACAAATTCTAATGCTAAGAAATAGAGGTTAGAATACAAAATTCTGAGATTTGAGATAAGAACCCTACAGACATCCTTTATTCATGAGTTTGTTAAGGTGGAGTCTCTTTGAAACTTTTGACTTTTCCAAGGCCATTTGCATGTCAAGCAAAGAATCCATTTCTTTGATAAGGCTATAACAATCTCTCTCATCTGTTTGTGACTAGAAATACCCCTCCCTTCACTTTCAGCACAATCTCTCACACAAATCTATGCTGACTTCTGGTAATTTCAACATTGTTTTCAAGGTGGTTCCCTCACAAATTTCTTTATGATATGTTTAAGAATCCTTTCAGATAACAATATCAGACTGGTCTTTATTTCCTCAGTTCTGTCCCCCTTTCTTAAAGATAGAGGCATCTTTCTCTAAACTAATTCTCAGATTTTTTAAAGTATAGCAAACCAACTTTCAATTAGCAAGTATCTTCAGGATACTATTCATTTGCCTCTAGAGATTTAAATTAATTTCAATAAATTGAAACATGGTCAGAGAATATACATCAATCTCAGGTTTTAGTCTAACTTTCATTCTGCTCTTCCAAATTTCTTGCTGGAGCACAAATTTCTTGTCAAAGATTGAGCCAAAATATCAATTGATTAGGTCTTACTTTCCTTCACCACTTACAGTTTACTCTTATTTGTATCATTTCCTTTTACAATATTCTAAGGGGCCGGGATGGCTCACGTAGTAAGATGTTGAACCTGTGCTCTGCTGAGGTTGACAGCTCGGTGGCTCAATTCCTGTGAGTGAATAAACCACATAGGAACAGGAAAGGAGCTTCCCCAATTGCCTACTAGCAGTCAGGCATCCTACGGGCAAGAAACACCCCCCCACAAAAAAAAATTCCTTTCACAGAGGCAGCCAGCCACTTCAGTGATCCCTGGCTAACAGATGCCATACGCTAAAAAAAAACAACCCAGTATTCTAAACATATTGGTAAGTCCATTTTGCTGTTCTTTGCATCATTTGCTAACATTCTGAACTTTTCACTTCCTATGTCTGTCCTTATTCTTCTTTGCCTACATAAACCATTAAGCCAAATATATAGTTCTCTTTTCCTGATCCATTTCTTACCTTCTCTGTGGCAAATGTCTATATTTATTTGTATTTTATTTATTTATTTATTTATTTATTTAAACTTTTATACCGCCCTTCTCCCGAAGGACTCAGGGCGGTGTACAGCCTACATTAAAACTGTTAAATATACAAACTTAAAACCACAATTAAAAAACTTATTCAATAAAGGCCGAAATTAAAACCGTCAAATTGACCATATTAAAATACCCACTAAAATTGTTAAAATTTAAAAATTTAAAATTCAGGCCAGTCCCGCCTGGATAAATAGATAGGTTTTCAATTCCCGGCGAAAGGTCCGAAGGTCGGGTAATTGGCGTAAACCGGGGGGAAGTTCGTTCCAGAGAGTAGGTGCTCCCACAGAGAAGGCCCTTCCCCTGGGGGCCGCCAGCCGACATTGCTTGGCGGACGGCACCCTGAGAAGACCCTCTAAATAACAATATGTTTTCAAAGTTTTCATGTAACACTTCTTGCCACAAGATACAGGAGAATTAAGTTAGTGAATAACGTTAAGTATTTATAATATTTAAATGCGGTTTTCATAAATTTAAATTATTTTAATGTTCCACTTCGTACTTGATATCAACTAAGGACACTAAAGAAATCTTTTTAAAGTTAAAAGAAAAGAGTGGGGGAAGAAACAATCTGCTGTTCAGTATTATAAAAAGACTATATCCACCGAAAATTTATCCCAGTACAAATTGCCAAAGCAGAAGTTGAAGCACCAACAGGTTTTATCTTCCTAAGCTGAACATTCATAGGGATGTTGTCTATAGTAAGGTATAAAGAAACATCTGCTACTTGGAAGAAAGATTCTAGCAAATTGAGACTAAATACTGAGGCATAAAGACTTCGCACTGACAACAAAAGTACATATTTTCAAGGCCATGGACTTTCCAATTGTTATATACGGCAGCAAAAACTGAATCAACAGAAAAGTGAACAAGAAAAATATGGATTGATTTGAACTGTGCTAGTAGAAAAAATTGTTGACTGTATGATGGACTGCAAGAACAAATTTCTCCTTGGAAGTTGTAATAATGAAGGCACAGAGTATAAGTTTGATTTAGGATGTTTATCTCTCTTAGTAATATATCAAATGCAAAATTCAAAGTATATATCATCAAATCTCTAAATGATATCCTTATTTATATTATTTTCTGTTAAAAGTAACCAGAAAGTCTTCACTATAATTGTAAAACCTAGCCAAAAGAATGAAGAATTGTAACATTTTCAGTTTGGCATACTAATACATATGGCTATAATTTTTTAAGAAAATGAACAAAGGTAGCTAGAGAATTGGAAGATTTGATTAAATATAAGATTATAATTAAATATAGATACCAGTACCTTTTGAATTTAGTTACTGACATCAACAATCATCAGTTCCTCTTTAATCCTTTTTCCATGGGACAATATATAGAAGAACAGTTCTTTCTCAAACGTTTCATCAGTCTAACCCTTCTTTCATTTAGTTTTTCAATAAAAAGCATATGCTCACATTTAATCTTAGCTCATATGCAGCACTTAAAAATACAATTAAAAAATTGTACAAGCCTAAATTTAAAATTCAGAAAACAAAGATGTAAGTCCACAACTATGTGTTTCCATATAAGCCTCAGTTAAAAATAAATGATGAGAGTTTGACAATATTGTAAGCTTTGAATCAGTGAACAGAATCACAGAATCAGAGCTGGAAGGTCATTTAGTCCAATTCCCTGCTTAGTACATGATCCAATTAAGTAGTTTGGACAGATGGCTACTGTCTCTATTTCAACATTTCCAGGAAAGGAGAACCTGTCCTAACCTTCTACAAAGCAACCAGTTGTATTGGTTTCCAGCTTGTTTTGTCAAGAAATTCCTTGACAAAATGTCTAACCTGAATATATTTTTCCTTGGAAGTTGTAATAATGAAGGCACAGAGTATAAGTTTGATTTAGGATGTTTATCTCTCTTAGTAATATATCAAATGCAAAATTCAAAGTATATATCATCAAATCTCTAAATGATATCCTTATTTATATTATTTTCTGTTAAAAGTAACCAGAAAGTCTTCACTATAATTGTAAAACCTAGCCAAAAGAATGAAGAATTGTAACATTTTCAGTTTGGCATACTAATACATATGGCTATAATTTTTTAAGAAAATGAACAAAGGTAGCTAGAGAATTGGAAGATTTGATTAAATATAAGATTATAATTAAATATAGATACCAGTACCTTTTGAATTTAGTTACTGACATCAACAATCATCAGTTCCTCTTTAATCCTTTTTCCATGGGACAATATATAGAAGAACAGTTCTTTCTCAAACGTTTCATCAGTCTAACCCTTCTTTCATTTAGTTTTTCAATAAAAAGCATATGCTCACATTTAATCTTAGCTCATATGCAGCATTTAAAAATACAATTAAAAAATTGTACAAGCCTAAATTTAAAATTCAGAAAACAAAGATGTAAGTCCACAACTATGTGTTTCCATATAAGCCTCAGTTAAAAATAAATGATGAGAGTTTGACAATATTGTAAGCTTTGAATCAGTGAACAGAATCACAGAATCAGAGCTGGAAGGTCATTTAGTCCAATTCCCTGCTTAGTACATGATCCAATTAAGTAGTTTGGACAGATGGCTACTGTCTCTATTTCAACATTTCCAGGAAAGGAGAACCTGTCCTAACCTTCTACAAAGCAACCAGTTGTATTGGTTTCCAGCTTGTTTTGTCAAGAAATTCCTTCTAATGTCTAACCTGAATATATTTTTCCTTCATTTTCAGGCCATAAGTTTTGCTTCTGATCTATAAGACACTAGAGGAAAAGGTCACCCCCTTCTCTGTATCTTTTAGTTACCTCATCCAATCTTCTTTTTCCAAACTAAACATACTTTCAGTTCTTCACAAGATTGTGATTACTTAACTATCTTCATAATCTTCGTCTGATCTCATTGGCATGGCACTGATGCCATAGAATGGCACTTGCCATTCTATTCCATTCCATTTTCTTCTTTTTTTAAAGCATTTTCACCCAGACTATGATATCATATGGTCCTTTTCATAGTTTAATTTGAGACCAGACAGTAAAGATGCTCGAAGTAAAAAGTAGAATGCCGAAATTCCCACTTGACAAATTTACTGGGAGAAATAAACTTGGTGACAATATAGTGCTAGGTGGTAGAAGGCCCTTTGGGCAAATCTTCTCAAATCCAATGTATGACACAGAATGTAACAGTATCCTTTAAAAACTCCCCTTTACCCCACAGAACATCAATAAAGTAATTTTATTTACTCCCCCAATTACAAATTAATCAGAAAAATTAAGCCTCGTTTATAAGTATAGTCTTAAATATTTTATAAACGTATATAAACTATATAACAGGATGCTCTGTATTTTTTCAAATAAATATAAAACTATCTTTTTAAAACAGCTGACATATTGTATAAATGGGAAGCACATATTTGTGTGTATATATACAAACACACACATACAGAGTGATTTATTATGTATTTATCTCTTGCCATCACTATAGTATGAATACTGATGATAATTTAGATCCACTCTGGGCAGTTCCTACTCCATTAATATTAGCAATATGGGCTTCACTTTAAGGCAATGACTCTATTAAATGTTTTAAAATGTGTGTCATTTATCATTAGCCTCATGATTGTGACATTCATGTTATGGGTAAGGTGGTGTCAGCAGATTTAATAAATCCTTATTGTAGGGATTCAGAAGTCAAACATAAAAACAGCTACAGGCTGAAAGCAACAATGTGGTAACATGTCATGGGAAGCAACCTTTTTAAAATGCATATTTTTAATTTTCCATCAAAGTAAGAGGCAAAAGAAATAACATAGCTATTAAAAGGGGTTACATTTTCTGCTAGTTCCCATTGAAAAAAGTCTTTAAAAAGATATTTGCAGAAAAAATGGGAATGTTTTATGAATGACATTTTGAGGCAAAGATTTGATGCCACCTAATGATTTCTGGATTATCTGTAGAGTTTGTTTGCTAAACTTTTTTTAGCCAACTTTACCATCAGGCAAGGTGAGATTGCTTTCATTCTTAGTTTGAATCTCTTTTCTATCCATCTACTTATGCAAATATGTATACATACAATATCTAAGTTTAGAACCTTAAATTTAAGGATTTGGAGCATTATTAAAAGGCAAAACAAACAAACAATATCTTATTTAACACTCAGCAAAAACACCAGGTAGGATTGTATCTTGTTATCAACCATAAAATATTGATGAAAAATAAAACATTATTTGGATTAATGGCTGAACATATTAAAGTTAAACAGGGGGAAATGCATTGCAAGACCCTTAAACCATAATTTCAAATCAAATTAAACCTTTATTTCAGTCGAAGACCAGCAAAAGACGGAATGGACTAAAAAGCATAAAAAAATACAACAAAATAAAATTACATAAAAAACTAAAACACATAAAAAGAAAAATCTAAAAAAGTCTTTTAGGGGGAAAAAGCATCCCTCATAGTAATTACCATTAACATAGTTATCGTCACACTTGGCTTAGAGTGATGTTATTGTTGTTTTGGGGGGCACTTCTGCAACAAGTTAAATACTGGGAGGAGGATGTTCATAGCTCTCCAAGAGTGCATCCCAGCTGATGCAGGGTACACTGTAGGCTCCATAGATGATCTGATGCCAATAGCTCAGTTATCATTTGGTTTAAATGGGGGCTCTAATTTATAGAGGTTGGTAATAAACCTCAGTGTGAGTTCCTTGAGTGAAGACATTTAACTGAAGCAGAACTGAGAAATAATTGCTATCAAATTTAGACATAACTTCTGGGGCCTTGATACAAGGGAGAAGGATATTAGAGACAATTATAGAAGGGGCATTGGTCTTACCTGATATGCACCTTCTCGTCAGTGGAGCCAGCATCCAGGAATGGGTTGTACTCATTTGTTCAGATGAAGGACTGAGTCTGTCAAAGTTGTAAGTCCAACCCCTGTTGCCAGGGCTTTCTGCTTTTGGCAAAGATGAAGAATCAGACTTGACGTGTGGAGCAGAAGACAGAAGTAAAGAAATGAGGGCCAGACTGAGCATAGGGAGGGGCTGGATACTGTCTCCACTGACGAGAAGGTGTGTATCAGGTAAGACCAATGCCCCTTCTCCCTCTAGATGGAGACAGCATCCATAAATGGGACATACCAAAGCCAATTGTCCCCTGTTTATGGGCGGGCTTCAGTCTGGGTCTAAGATTCCCCCACCGTGTGGACTTGTTGCCAAATGCCGCCTCAGCTGAGGCAAATGAGTCTAATTTATAGTGTCTAATAAATAGCAAAGGAGTCCACGTGGCCGCCCTGCAAGAGATGCTTGTGTAGTCCACGCCACCATCATAGCCACACTGCATGTCGAGTGGGCCGTCACCCGTGCCAGTAAGGAATGCAACTCATACATCTTTGTGATTGTCTGTCATAACCAACGACCAATGGTGGCAGGTGTGACCCTGCAAACTAAGGAATGTTGCAAAAAGGAGATGAACAATGACTCTGTCTTCCTTACAGCAGCAGTCCACTTGAGGTATATTTGGAGGGCCCTCCTCATGTCCAAGGTATGCCATCGACTTTCCAAGGGATGGGAATGTTGAGGGCAAAAGTTGGGTAAGATCAGTTCTTGCATTAGATGAAATGACGTGTTTACCTTGGGTATGAAGGAGGGATTCAGTCATAGCACCACTCTATCCATGTGAAACATGCAGAGATTGCTCCTCACCAAGAGAGCGGCAATTTCAGAAAATTCTGGTGGATGTAATTGCCACCAAGAGAGCGGCAATTTCAGAAAATTCTGGTGGATGTAATTGCCACCAAGAGACGGAGGCTGGCGGATCGTAAGGGCTCATAGGGGGCTTCAGTGAGTGATCTCAGAACGAGAGACAGGTCCCACATAGGGTACCTATGTACTATGGGGGGACACAAATTAGTCATACCCTTGAGGAATCTACACCTAAGTGGGATGCTGAGAAAGAGAGTTTAAGGACCCACAAGTTAGTACAGAGCCACCATCTGC
The DNA here is from genome assembly GCF_028640845.1 of Ahaetulla prasina. Classification (NCBI taxonomy): domain Eukaryota; kingdom Metazoa; phylum Chordata; class Lepidosauria; order Squamata; family Colubridae; genus Ahaetulla; species Ahaetulla prasina. The sequence goes on along the minus strand of NC_080539.1, from coordinate 316,078,581 downwards.
CTCCAAATGGTGTTCAGCAATACCCACTATCCAGTCCATCCTGGAGAAATTCCTTGTGTGTCCAATCACACTTGGCCAATAAAATTCTATTCTAATTCTAATCTAAAAGCATGGGAGCTGTGAATTCACTGGGGTGGCAAACAAGTCCACCTCTGGGACTCCAGAGCGGTCCATTAGTTCCCGGAAGAGGGTCGGGCTCAGGCGCCCTCAGTGTGATCAATGACTTGTCAGCTGAGCCAGTCCACCTGTACATTGGATACCCCAGAGATGTGCTTTGCTGTCAAGCAACAGAGGTGGTGTTCTGCCCATAAGGTGAGGCGCTTGGCTTCCACCATCAGAGCTTTGCATCTGGTGTCCCCTGGTGATTTACGTGTGCTTTCACAGCTACATTGTCAGTTAGAACCAACACATGCTTGTCTGTTACCTGTACCTGTGACTGCAAATGCACCCCCCCCCGACTGAACAGGCTGCCATCCGTTGTCACCACAAGACATTGAGGATCATAGAACAGGTACCCCTTGGCCATGCCTGATGACCGCCACCATAATATAACATAATAACAGAATTGGAAGGGTCCTTGGAGGTCTTCTAGTCCAACTCCCTGCTTAGACAGGAAACCATACACCATTTCAGACAAGTGGTTATCCAACATTTTCTTAAAAATTTCCAGTGTTGGAGCATTCACAACTTCTGCAGGCAAGTTGTTCCACTTATTGATTGTTCTAACTGTCAGGAAATTTCTCCTTAGTTCTAAGTTGCTTCTCTCCTTGATTAGTTTCCACCCATTGCTTCTTGTTCTACCCTCAGATGCTTTGGAGAATAGTTTGACTCCCTCTTCTTTGTGGCAGCCCCTGAGATATTGGAACACTGCTATCATGTCTCCCCTAGCCCTTCTTTTCATTAAACTAGGCATACCCAGTTCCTGCAACCATTCTTCATATGTTTTAGCCTCCAGTCCCCTAATCATCTTTGTTGCTCTTCTCTGCACTCTTTCTAAGTCTCAACATCTTTTTTACATCGTGGTGACCAAAATTGAATGCAGTATTCCAAGTGTGGCCTTACCAAGGTATTATAAAGTGGTATTAACACTTCACGTGATCTTTAATTCTATCCCTCTGTTTATGCAGCCCAGAACTGTGTTGGCTTTTTTGGCAGCTGCTGCACACTGCTGGCTCATATCTAAATGGTTGTCCACTAGGACTACAAGATCCCTCTCATAGTTACTACTATTGAGCAAGGTACCACATATACGATACCGGTGCATTTTGGGTTTTTTTGCCTACATGTAGAACCTTACTTTTTCACTGTTGAATTTCATTTTGTTAGATAGCGCCCAATGTTCAAGTCTGTCAAGATCCTTCTGTATCTTGAGGCTATGTTCTGGAGTGTAGGCTATTCCTGCCAGCTTGGTGTCATCTGCAAATTTGATGAGTTCCCCATCTATCCCCTTGTCCAAGTCATTGATTAAGATGTTGAAGAGTACTGGGCCTAAAACAGAGCCTTGGGGTACACTACTGCATACTTCCCTCCATGTGGATGTAGTTCCATTGAGGACTACACATAGAGTGTGGTTGGTCAGCCAGCTACGAATCCATCTGGTGGTGGTGCTGTCTAACCCACATTTTTCTACTTTATCTAGTAGTAGGTTATGGTCTACTTTATCAAATGCTTTACTGAAGTCCAAATAAATTATATTGACAGCATTCTTCTGATCCACTAATTTTGTCATTTTGTCAAAGAATGCAATGAGATTAGTCTGGCGTAATCTGTTTTTGATAAACCCATGTTGGCTTTTGGTTATTACTTCATTTGCTTCCAGGTATTCAGTGATTCTTTGCTTGATTATCTTTTCCAGAGTCTTCCCTGGTATTGAGGTCAGGCTATTAGGTCTGTAGTTTCCTGGATCTGTTTTTTTTTCCTTTTTTGAAGATGGGATCTACAGCTCTTTTCCAGTCCTCTGGCATTTACCCTGTGCTCCAGGATCTTTGAAAATCCCTCCAGGTGAGGGATTGTAGAACCCCTCTGGAGACCCAGACCTTGGCTGGCGAGTTGCTCCTGCCCGCCCTCTGGAAAGGCAAAAGAAACCATTGGAGGTCTCTAGCATGTAGTCATGCCCATGGTGTGATGGCAATGGCTGAAATCATTTTGTCCGGGAGCTGTGGTAACAGGGCTAGTGGTACTTTACGTTCTCTCTGGACTCTCCTGGCTAGATTCCTAACACTATCCTGTCACTCTTGAGACAGATAGACCTTGCCCTGATGGAGCAATTGGGTCGAGGGAGTCAAGTGAATCTTCTCTATGTTAATAGAGAACCCGAGGTGTGTGAGGGTGTGCATAATTATTTGGAGGTCCCCAGTGGACTGTTGCAGAGAAGATGACAGAATTAAAATGTCATCCAAGTAACATTGGACAAGTACCAGTCGGGCCCTGAGATGAGTTGTTACTGTGGCCAGCACCTTGGTAAACGTGCGAGGCACTGAAGAAAGTCCAAAGGGCAAGGCCAATATTGATAGTGAGTACCTGCATAATAAAATCTAAGATACTTCCTATGGGCGGGAAGGATCAGGATATGCAGGTATGCTTCTGTAAGGTCGATAGAGGTGAGGAAGTTGCCCTTCCTAAAGCCAGAAAGGATTGCTTGGACAGATTGCATCTTGAACCGTTTATACATGATGTAGTGCTTCAGTCTTTTGAGATCTAGAATAGGTCTCCACCAACCCGAGCACTTGGGGACGATAAATAAGAAAGAATAGAACCCTTGCCTGAGTTGATCCTCTGGCACCTTCTGGATAGCTCTAATATCCAGTAGGTGTTTGACAGCTGAATTCATGAGGATCCTTCTTTCATTGTCCCTAGGAACTGGGCAGCATATAAAGAACCGCGGGGTGGTGGTGGCAAGGAATTCAAGAGATAGTCCAGATCTTATAATATTTCTGACCCAAGCATCCCATTGGTCGTTAAAGAGGACCAGTCTGCCCTTGATGGGAGGGTTAGAAAGGTAGTTATCTGTGGTGTCAGAATGAATGACTTCCTTCCCCTCAAAAGGGCCTACCTTTAGCCAGCCTGTCCTGGTTTCTCCTCTGCCTGGGGCCAAAAGATCCCTGGGAATGAAAAGACCCAGTGCCCCAATCCGAAACTGAGGGTGACGGAATATCAGGGAAAATCAAGAATCACCTTTTCGCTGAGAAGAAGGCAATTTTTTTCTCTTGTCTTTAGTCTCAACAAATAATGGCTCCAGCACCTCCCTGAATAATTTGTCCCTGCAAAGGGGCAGAGGATGAATTTGTGGCAAGCATCCACCTGCCAATGTTTTACCCAAAGTAAGCAATCAGCCGCCACTGCGGAGGCCATAGTCTTGGAGGCAAAGGAGGCTGAGTGAACTATTGTGTCAGCCGAATATTGCACCTCTGCTATGACCTTATCAAGATCTTGCTGCAGTCAGGCATCATCCATGGAGCTTGTCTTGAAACTGCCTGAGCCAAAGTAAAATTGCTCTATTGAAGAACGATGCCGAGGTGGTGGAGCAAATCACCCAGGCAGCTCCCTGGTGTGCTCTCTGGAGAGACTGGTCAGAATACCTGTCTTCAGGTCGCAATCCATCTTCAGACTCTCCTGGAATGGTAGAGGTGGACCACAATGTTGCAATAGGCGCATCCACCAATGGTGGACTCCATTGGTGGATGTGCCTATTCAACTCCAGGCCAAAAGCGACAATCCATACAATCTGTAGAGGAGCAGAGCCAGGGGTCGCCCACTGGCACTACACTACATCAACGAAGAGAGGAGGTGAAGAAACCATGTCCACCATCTTGTCTGGTTCTGAAAAAAGGGAAGTTGATGGCTGCTGGGGCCTTGGTGTTGTCGGTCCTTCTGCGAGAGAACAAAGACTGGCCATATTAATGGCTTTGAAAAGTAAGGATTTGAAGACATTCAGTGGAAACAGCCCTGCAACTGTGGGAACATCTGGCTGCAAACCTTAATTCTCAGATAGGTCTGGTTCCTTGCGGTCCCCTTCCTCCGAGATCAATGGTTGGCTCTCGTGAGAAGGAGTAGGGGAGGCAGGGTCTTGAAAGGACTGGAGGTCCTCAGGATAAGGTCCCGAGTGTGTGTCAGAAGGGGCAGAGAATTCAGAAGGTGTCCTTCTGGGGTGGAACCTGGCAGCCAGAGTCTGTTGGAGAACTCTGGTGACAATGTTCTGTATATTAACTGGAAGGGTAAATCCAGGATCAGAAATAGGAGGCAAGACCATAGCCGTTGAACCCACAGAATTGAGATGTGCAGTCTGGGAAAGCTGCTTGGGTGCACTGTCGTCCTTTGGTGACCTTGGAGGAACAGGAGCGGCACCACATAAATCTGCTGTTGATATGGGCAATAGAAAATCCTGAACGGAAATCTGATCTGGAGTATTCTGTGGTACAGCAGAGATGTCAGCATCGGCCCGGGGTGCCAAATTAGAGGCTTTGATGTTACTGGCCTTTCTACATATTTTCTGTAGGGCCAATCCCTGCACTCTTCCGCCCTCTGGGATGCTTTGGATATGGTGCCCTGCACTGCAGTCTTTGAACCCTTCCCAGAGCTCTTGTCAGACTTGGAAGGCCGAGGGCCCTCAGTCATATGGTTCAAATCCACCATCTCGTCTGCATTTGTGACCCTGTCTCTGCTGGACTTACATAGGGCCTTAGGCATCATTTCCTGTTTACTGCCCTCCAACGGCGGTAATTAAATTGTCAATATCACAAGGAGGATGCGCTTGTCCTCTCACTGCCCTGCCACACTCAGTCGCAGTCAGTATGACCAGACCACCTAGGCTGTGCAGATCAGTCCCCTGATCAGTGGGGCGCAGTCCTTAGAATGGCGGTTCCGCTGTAAATGTAGGGCGAAGTTCTGAAAATTGATGCCCCTGGTGTTAATGGAGCACAAAGCTCTGAAAATGGTAGCCCTGCTGGTAATGAGGTGCGAAGCCCCGGGGAAAATCGGGCTTGCAATCGATGGAGCTTGAAGCTCCGCAACTGGGCAGCTGATTAGTCCTTGGAGTCCGAAGCTCCTTAAATTGGTCACTGGCAACAACAGCAATTATTTAAGGCCAGTGTGCTGTCCGTGGAACCACTGTGCCAAAAATGGCCATGGTCAGTTAATGGAGGCAAAAGCCCCGAAGGGCTGACAGTCACTTAAGGAGCACAAGACTCTATAATGGTGTTGACGACATTCACGGATTTAAATGGAACACGAAGCTCCTGATAAAGCAGTTATGATCTCCACTGTCCACTGGGAAGTGCTGGACTGCTGCCAAAGTAACAGGCTGGCAAATGGGAGTGCGAAGCTCCGCTGATCACAGAAATTAATCGGGTGGCTGTTGAGGTAAAATAGAATAGAATAGAATAGAATAGAATAGAATAGAATAGAATAGAATAGAATAGAATAGAATAGAATTTTTATTGGCCAAGTGTGATTGGACACACAAGGAATTTGTCTTGGTGCATATGCTCTCAGTGTATATAAAAGAAAAGATACGTTCATCAAGGTACAACATTTACAACACAATTGATGATCAATATATCAATATAAATCATAAGGATTGCCAGCAACAAGTTATAGTCATACAGTCATAAGTGGAAAGAGATTGGTGATGGGAACTATGAAACGATTAATAGTAGTGCAGATTCAGTAAATAGTCTGACAGTGTTGAGGGAATTATTTGTTTAGCAGAGTGATGGCCTTCGGGAAAAAACTGTTCTTGTGTCTAGTTGTTCTGGTGTGCAGTGCTCTATAGCCTCGTTTTGAGGGTAGGAGTTGAAACAGTTTATGTCCAGGATGCGAGGGATCTGCTAATATTTTCACGGCCCTCTTCTTGATTCGTGCAGTATACAGGTCCTCAATGGAAGGCAATAGCCGCCCAATCAGCCTGACAGCAAACACAAAGCTCCACGAAGCTGCTTCCCCTCCAAAGTTAACTTTGTTCAGTTACTATGGGAGCGCTTGACTCCTCTGCTGCTCCGGAACACTTGTTATTCACGGAGAACAATTTAAAGGCCAATTAAGCTGATGGCCAGTAAGCAGCTGAATGGTCAGTGCCAGCAGCAGGAGTTGAGGCTCAAGCCAGTGACCACCCCTGGAGACTCAACCCTTTATAAGGGAGTCAGCCGGTAACTCACATTGTCCAAAGTTGTAGAATTTGATGAAATAGTTCCCTACTATTTATTTATTTATTTATTTATTTATTTATTTATTTATTTATTTATTTATTTATTTATTTATTTATTTGATTTTTATACCGCCCTTCTCCCGAAGGACTCAGGGCGGTTTACAGCCAACATAAAACAAATTATAAATAGAATTAAAAGCAATTTAAAAATCTTATTCCATTAGGCTAACCCCATTTAAAAACTATAATAAAGTAATAAAAACCCCAATTAAAACCATAGTGTATCAGGCCAGCCCTGCACGGTGGAACAGAAAAGTCTTGAGTTCACGGCGGAAGGTCCGGAGGTCGGGGAGTAATCGTAGTCCCAGAGGAAGCTCATTCCAGAGGGTAGGTGCTTGCACCGAGATGGCTCTCCCCCCTGGGGGTCGCCAGCCGACATTGTTTGGCTGACGGCACCCTGAGGAGACCCTCCTTGTGCGAGCGCACAGGTCGGTGGGAGGCTATCGGTGGCAGCAGGAGGTCCCATAGATAGCCCAGTCCTGTGCCATGGAGTGCTTTAAAGGTGGTAACCAACACCTTGAATTGCACTCGGAAGACCACCGGCAACCAGTGCAGTCTGCGCAGGAGAGGTGTTATATGGGAGCCCCTCTATTACCCGCGCAGCCGCATTCTGGACCAGTTGGAGCCTCCGGGTGCTCTTCAAGGGGAGCCCCATGTAGAGAGCATTACAGTAGTCCAAGCGGGAAGTGACGAGGGCATGAGTGACCATGCATCGGGAATCCCGGTCTATGAAGGGGCGCAACTGGCGAATCAGGCGCACCTGATAAAAAGCTCCCCTGGCGACGGCCGTCATATGTTCTTCTAACGACAGCCAAGCATCCAGGAGAACGCCCAAGTTGCGAACCCTCTCCATAGGGGCCAATGGAAAGCAAATTTGAAGAGGTTTTAGGAAAAAAGCATCCGTCAAAAGCGGGAAGCCCTGGCAACAGGGGGCGGGACTTACAACTTTGACAGACTCAGTCCTTCATCTGAACAGACAAGTAAAACCCATTCCTGGATGCTGTCTCCACCTAGAGGGAGAATCAGTCATAAATACAGATGAAGAGTTACTTTCCAGGGCACATTTAGAATGTGGTTGTTTAGCCTGAAGGTGTTTGATCCAGGCAGAGATCTGGAAACTTTAGATTTCTGGTCCTTTAAACAGCAGGTGAGGAGGCATCTCTTATTTTCAGGGTTCAGAGAGGCCAAATTGATTTTTTTAATTTATTTATATTCTGCTTTTCCTTTAAAGACCTCAGTGTGTATTAAATAATATTAATAATAATAATAATAATATTTTAATTTGTATACCGCCCTTCTCCCAAAGGACTCAGGGCGGTGAACAGGCAGATAAAATACAGACATACACAATAATTAAAACAACCCTTAAAAAACTGATTTAAATTAGCCCAAAAATTAAAATAATAAACACCCCCATAAAATTACAAAAATTTAAAAACCCATCACATTCAATTAAAATTACAGATAAAAATCAAGCTAGTCCAGCCATCCGAAATAAATAGGTTTTAAGTTCGCGGCGAAAGGTCCTAAGGTCAGGTAGTTGTCGAAGCCCAAGGGGAAGTTCGTTCCACAGCGTCGGAGCCCCCACAGAGAAGGCCCTCCCTCTGGGGGCCGCCAGTCGACACTGTTTGGCTGATGGCACCCTGAGGAGTCCCTCTCTGTGGGAACGCACCGGACGATGGGAGATAGAGGCCGGCAGTAGACGGTCCCGTAGATAGCCCGGTCCTAAGCCATCAGGGAACTACCAAATTCTACTTCCACCAAATAATTTCCATGTCAAAGCAAGGAAAATTGGTGTATCATTTTCATGCTGTATTTTACAGATAAATATGTAGAAAAGAAAGAATATCTGTTATGTGCTGGTGGGTAAAAAAGTACATAAGAGCAAATATTTTTCTATTATGGCATTGACTTGCTTTTTTAGATGTCATAATAAGTGCATGTATTTCAGAGGTCTACTCTAAATAGGCTACATCTCATTTACACGTATTTAAATATTATTGAGATTATTAATTTTACTATGATAAATCAGCCTTTTTTCAATTTGAAAAGGAACATTTTTGCTTTATGATAATGGTTTTAATACACAAGGGGACTACTTTAATTTTCTGCATTAGGCATTCAATTATCTCTGTCCTTCTATAATGCACTGGTCATACCTAAAATAATTCAATTGTTTTAAATTTTCATTTACATATAATCCTCCACAGCACTGCGGCCTTGTAAACACAGCTATAGGAAAACAAACTGAAGAAATAGATATGTCTTACCTTTAGCATAAAGGAGAATGTTAATTGCAATAGGTAGAAGTACAAGAAAAAATAAGAAAACAAACCCAAATATCAAATAAATAATAATAAATAAAAATAGCTTTCACATGTTCTGGATTTTAAAATCTTGCTCTATCATCTTTTTTCAAATATTCAACTATGCTAAACTGTCCGAGGAACTCTTTTAAAAAACCTTCCCTCTTGTCTTAAGTGTAGCCAGTTCCCTTTGACAGTATAATCAGTCAATTCAATCAGAGAAATTCTATATTATAATGGTAATTTTCCCTCACTTTTTTTCTTTACACTGTCAGTTTCAGCCACCTGCTGAAAGCACTGATGTGGAACAGCTCAGTATTAGTTCTGAAATTAGTACCAGTCCCCAGTTAAATGCCTGGCACTTTCAGCCTAGGCTAGACATTGTTATTGGCATACAAACTCATCAGTTCCAACCAGCCCATTACTGTACTTAGACAAGTCTAAGTCTCCTACCAGGCTATCCCGAGAGCACCTTGCTAGATAAGGTTCCACATGTCAAAACAGTCATTATGAATTGAAGAAGCAACCTCAAATGAAGAAAGAGCTGTGTTTCACACTAGTTCCTGTCTACATGTTAGATAATTGCTTGCTACTAAGTTGAATGTCTGTGAGAAAAAGGCCTTAAATCATCAAGTTGTTTTCAGAGAATATCTTAGAGGATAATATTCTATCTGCTTAAGCAATAATGGCTAATTAGTTTAAGGAGAGTTTCTCCCCCTCTTTCTCGTTTTCCTCCTGAAACGGTGGAAACAGTTCTACTGTGTACTCTGTCAGTTAACCTGCGTATATCTTTCAGCTATCGCACAAATCCTCCCTTGTCCTGCCTTGCTTAGCTCAGCAGGCCTCCCCTGTGAAAGAGTCAGGCAACAGTGATGAAAGGCATTTGCTATAGACTCCTCACAGGGTCATCAATGGACAACCTGTACAAGATTTGTGCTCTAAATAATATATGAACTAAACACCTTGAGGTAATTGGCTGTGTGAAGCCTCACACTAGGCCAGATAGCTTCTCTGTACAAAGTAAAATAAGATTAAATAATAAATGAACTGTGTAGACATTTTCTAACCAAACTAATTCTACATGTTTTTTTAAAGTGCACACTGTCTATAAGAAGAAATGTTTTCATGATTTTCTGCCGGTATTACGTGGCCCTCCTGACTTTATCGAAATATAATTATTTCAGTGTAGTCTAGTCTTTACAGTTTTGTAGCTATGCAAGCAACATGCATGAATCATGCAGAACAACAATGACAGATCTACTGTAGACATAAAATATATATAAGAAAACAAATCAACAGAAATCTCCCGATTCAATTTTAAGATACATGCTTAAATATTAATTATTATGGTATTAAAAATATGAAGTACACAGAGGAGGAAGGGTAAAGTCTGTAAATAGACTGCAATTTATCTTGTTTCTCTTTAACCAAAATGCATGAACTAATTTGCTTTTCTGCTTACATTGAATTATTCACACAGCTTTTATAGTATAAATATAACTTTTATTCAATCATGTGATATCAGAAGAATATCACCTGCCATTGCTATCTGTACTTGGTTAAAATTAAGAGCAGCGTGGTGGTCTAGTTGTGCAGACCCTCACCTCCCACTCGGAAGGTTGAGAGTTCAATTCTAGGTAGTGGCAGATCTTTCTCTCTCAGGGCACAAAGAAAAAGCCACATGGTGTCAGGAAGGGAATCCAGCCAGTAAACGTTCAGCTCCATCCAGTGGTTCCAACTCTACCCAAACATAAGGGATTTATGGGTTGCAAAAAGGATGGGGTTTTTTTATTGTATATCCAATTGATATGTAAGAGCTTACATATGAGCTTTATGAATTTGGAATTGCTAAATCATTCAAAGCACCACATTCTATAAATTTTGAGAAATCTATGTATGGGGAAAAGCTGAATTAAGTATTTTCTGAAAAATCATTGGAATCCAATAATAATAATATTTTTTTCAATATGTAGGAAAAAGTAGGCAGCTTAATAATAAAAGCAATAATTTAAAAACTAAGTGACTAACAAATAAGCTTACGAATTAAAATAAAGCCATCCATCAATTAAAGAGGAAGTATAAGTGATACATAATGGTATAAACTAGAGAGATTCCATATTACAGAATGCCCATATTAAGAATGTTTTAACTGAAAATGTGTAAAATGTGTAAAAGATATTCAGTATTTCTGGCCATTGACAGCATGAAAGGAACAGACTTAAAAATATCTTATTAAATACCTGAAAAACATCAAGTCCAAACTGGTAACATACTATAATATACCTCTTTTACCAATTTCAATCTTCTGCTGTATATTTGGCTATTCTGGTTTAGTTCCTTAGACAATATCAATTAGGTTTTTTAAAAATATCCTAGAATTATTTTAACACAGTCCTGGAAGCCTATAGGTCGTAAATTATGTTTGTCTTGTGCTTCCTCACTAACATTTTTCATATTTTTATAGTTAAGTTTTATTTTTGATGCATTTGTAGGTTCAGGCTGACTACTTAAATGCTTGTTATTTGTTCTCTTGTCATTCTGTAAGCACGCACATACCCTTATTACTTGTAATCTAACTCAAACGCTTTTTCATGCCCGTTTTTAGAATTCCGAGTCTCCTCTCTGCAGCCAGTTCATTCTTATGATTAACTGAACCACGTTTTTAAATGTAGTACTTACTACATTACACGCTGTGCTATCCATCTATTTTATATGACTAACTGTGAGAACTCCAGTATTTGTATTAGATAAAAAAATTTTTCCTGTTATCCATTATACCGAGTATGAATTCCATTCCAAAATTTTGAAATTTGCATCATAGGACATAAAATATAAACTAACAAAGCTCTTGTACTAAATTTATATTCAGTTTTCTCTTTATATTATTTCGTATCTGAATAAGAACGAAAACTGCAAGCTTTTCTAACATGAGCTCCTTGTTTGGAGTGTTATAATTTATTGCTTTTCTTCATCAACAACCTAAATAAAATTAGCTAAAAGAGAAATATACAAATTCAACTTATATAAATATTGTACCAAAATGTCTAGTGAAGAGGTAAAATTTACAAAATTCAGACTCTCACAGTTCAGCTCTCAAAAAGAAGTCTAAAAGCAAGTGAAAGCTACCTCTTTAAAATACACAAATAGCATTTTATGCAGTAGATAATCCAAAGTCTCAGTGACCTTGGCAGTCTTGCAGAGGTAATCTTTGCATAGATGAATTATTCTTGAACAATTCCTCTAATGTATTAGGCACATGCATACTGTCCTTCAATATTAGGCATGCGTGTCTCTCTACCGATTGCTAAACAAATATACATATTAAGGACATAGCAAGGGAAGAAATTTCATATATTTCTGGCTGTGTACTATCATTTAAATCCCTAAGGGGAAAAACACCCCTGGAAATATTATTGTGCAATTACAGCATGTGTTACTTTTTCCATTATTTGATTAATATTCAGTATTAGAAAGTACCCATAGTGATTCTCTGGGTACATGTTATAAAAAAACTATCAAAACTAGGTCTAAACATCTTTTTTTTTCTCCCTTCCTTGAAACATGATGAAATTAGATCTGGGCTGATTTTCAAGACATTCAGAAAAATAAACCGCTAGGTCATGTATGACTTGCAGCCAAGTATATATGGGCAATGCCAATAAGATACTGGAAAAAGCTTTATCTAATTAAGTTTTAGGTTTGTGCAATTGTGGCACAAGACAAAAATTAAACATCCCAAGAATTAACAACTTCAGAAATGTTGTTTTCCTCTCAATAGTTCAAAGCAGCATGTGAGATTATATAAGCGATTGGTACAAGTAGAAACAGAAAATAGTCTTCAGATCACAGAAAGTTTAAGTGTTAGGCTGCTTTAGGCTTATTGTATTTCCAAAAAGAAGACTAAAACTTAGAAAGCGAAGATGAAATTCTTTTGGAACCTATTACCTTATTTTAATATTTCTTTATAATTTACTCTTCATTTTTTCTTTCAAGAACACTGATTTCAGCTCTATTCCATTGGTGATCTATTACAATGTTTAATTTCCCTATTGAGTAGTACCGGCAGCATTCTATATGTCTCAGAGTGGCCCTGCAAGGATCCATTAATTTTGAAACATCAGATTTTTGCGCCAATCCCTGATTGATTAAATGTAATGATGTCACAGTCTATATATTGCACAATTCTTTGGCCCACATTATTATGCAACAAACCATACTCAACGAGTAGTACTTAATGGTACTACATCTACATGGAAGGAAATAAGCAGTGGGGTGCCACAAGGTTCCGTCTTAGGCCCAGTACTCTTCAATATATTCATAAATGACTTAGATGAGGGAATAGAAGGGGAACTCATCAAATTTGTAGATGACACTAAGCAGGCAAAACTAGCCAACACCCCAGAAGACAAGCTCAGGATCCAAAAAGATCTTGCAGACTTGAACAACGGGCCCTATCCAACAACATGAAATTTAATATGGAGAACAGCAAGGTTTTACACCTAGGAAGGAAAAACCAAAGTAATCTGCCTCAAACACAGAACGTTGGAGTTCTAATGGATGATTACTTAAACGTGAGCCAGCAGTGTGCAGCAGCACCCAAAATAGCTAATACAATCCTTGGTTGTATTAACAGAGGCATAGAATCAAAATCACATGAAGTATTGTACCACTTTATAAATCCTTAGTAAGTTCACACCTGGGATACTGCATCCAGTTTTGGTCATCATATTACAAAAAAAGATGTTGAGACTTTGGAAAAAGTGCAAAGAAGAACTAAGATTAAAGGCCTGGAGACAGGAATTGGGTATGGCAAGTCAATAGAAAAGAAGGAGTACAGGTGGTATGATATCATTATTCCAGTATTTGAGGGGCCACCACAAAGAAGAGGCAGTCAACTTATTTTCCAAAGCACCAAAAGGTAAGACAAGAAATAATGCCTGGAAACTAATCGAAGAGACAAGCAACCTAGAATTAAGGAGAAACATCCTAACAGTGAGAACAATTAACCAGTGGAACAGCTTGCTTTTAGAAGTCATGGGTGCTTCTTCACTGGAGATTTTTTAAGAAAACACCTGTTTGAAACGGCATAGGGTCTCCTGTTTGAACAGGGGTTGGACTAGTCAACCTCCAAAGTCCCTTACAGCTCTATTCTGATTGAAATTATTATCACCTATGCCAGAGCTATGCCTCACCGTGAATTTTATTCAAACCTGAGCAGTGAAACAGCACAACTATAATCTTCATCTCACTGGCTGATCTGAGAGCTGATACATGTTTGCTTTATTAACAGAAACATGGAATAAACAACTGTTTGATTTCTTCAAATTATTTAATTTCTTGGATGTACCAGCACAAAATAAATCAAGCATATTTTCAAAGGAAATTGCAACAACATATGGTAACAGACATTGTTATTCAATGTCAGCTTTCCAAATCCAATTTAATATGCTTTGGCAAAATTCTCTTTTTAATAGTTCGACATTTTTCACAATAAAATACATTACACAGTTGTATACTGTATTTCAGATGAAGCTTATTAAATGTAATTTAAATCAATGTTATTCCTCGCCATAAAACAAAAGACTGAAACAGTTAACTACCTACTTGTAAAAAGTTGTTATACTTAATATTATTAATACATTGTAATAAAAGCTAATGACTTTCAGAATTTATCATCTTCTGCTGGTAAGAAATAAGATTATTTCTTATCTTACGCTTCTCATTTATTAAGATGTAAAATTTTAACAAAAATGGTTTTCTTGAACAACATGCAATGAGAATTTCATAAGCCATAAACAGGTAGTTCCTTAATACATAGAAACACAGTCAATAAAGCAGCAAGAGATTTAAAGAATTTAGAGAACGTATCAATTTGAATGTATTATTCTGCCATTAGTTGGTTTCATCAAAATTCTGGATTATTATGTTTTTTTTTAAAAAAAGACCTTTTATATTTGTTTTGTCACACAATTTTCCCAGATACATTTTGTACATAATTTAGTGTTCTTAATACAGAATCATGTTATAGATTCTATTCTTCAAGTTCCATAACTGTATTTGAAAGAAATTCCACCACTGATTTCTCAAATATTATCACTGGGTTCTCAGATTGTGTGTGTGGTCAAGTCAAATTAGAAGGGAACAGCTTGTGTTAAATTTGTGTTAAATTTATACCCTATGGCTATCATTAAGTGTTGTAAGTGTTGAACCTTGATGAAGGTATCTTTTCTTTTATATACACTGAGAGCATATGCACCAAGACAAATTCCTTGTGTGTCCAATCACACTTGGCCAATAAAAATTCTATTATTTATGTATATCCTACCTTTATTATTTTTATAAATAACTCAAAGCAGCAAAAATATCTAATACTCTTTCTTCCTCTTATTTTCCCCAACACAACAACCCTGTGAGGTGGATTGAGCTGAAAGACAGTGACTGGCCTAGCTGGCTTTAATAGCTAAGACAGGACTAGAACTCAGTGTCCTGGTTTCTAGTCTGGTGCCTTAACCATTAGATCAAACAATACTACTTGCAAAAATCTTCCAATAAGCATTTCTAAAGAAGAAAACCTGATGGGTGTGCAAGTATATGATTTATAATGTATAGAAATATATCTCATATTGCTACTTTTCCTGGCAACTGCAAATGGTTTATCTGGAATGGGTGTCCAAATATCACAGAATTAGTTTCTTTATTTTAGAAACAATATTTTAGAAAATATTCTAAAGATGATAGCAGTAGTGTTTACAGAAAGTTTCTCTGCATAAAGCTTGAATGGCAGAATATTTAATTTAGTTTTTTTGACCTTTATATAGAATAAATGGAACATAATATTGCATATACCAGTTAGCAAAATCTAAGTTGCACACAAGGGTGTAAATATTATTTTGGATAGTAGGCTTTCGACTCTAAAACTACGAGTTATGATAAGAATAACAACAAAGCCAACCATACATTCTACTGAAAATAGGATTGGAGCAATTAACATTGAAAACAGGAATTCTGTGAATTCAGTTCAATCACTACCTGCAGGCAGTTTCTGAATAACAACGAACTTCAATGCAGTGCTATACAGGCTGCTCCAGTACAGCAAAGACTGGCATCACATGGAAACGGTTATTTGGTGTTCTTTCTCTCACACAGCATCAATTTACAGTTTGGAAGTGTGGCTCATTCTTGCAGGATTATACATAATCAACCAGAGAAAGGCAATATTCATAGTACAGAGGTGAGGAATGCAATGTGCCTCTGTGCAGTGCCCCAAACTGATGACTAAATTATGCATTCTTTTTTCACTTGCTTTTACATGTTTCTCACAAAAAGGGAAAAAAACATTATGGGGAAAAGAGAAACACTTCCCATTTATCCAATTCTCCAACAGAAGGTTCAAATGCAAAGTCTTTATAAGAAATTACATTACGTTCTTTACTTTTGTAATTTAAATATAGAATTTCTGCCTGTGTGTATGTGCACTGAATATAGGCAAATACTGATGACAGATCTACATAGCAATCTTAAGAATAGAGAATAAATGTTATGTAAGTTTTCAGAAAGGCCTAAATGGAAAATGAAGAGTTGAAATGACAAATTTGTATTATATTTTGAAAGGAAAAGAATGAATTTTCCTGATAAGCCAGTATATTTTAACTATTTTCTAGATTAAAAAAGGAAATGAAATCTATTGTGATTAAAAGTTTGGAACAGAATACTAAGTGATAATTGCTTCAGATAATTAAAATTTAAAGTATTAAATTATTTAGCATCTTCTAAATAATTGAACTTTAAAGACTAAGCAGAATAAGACTGTAAAAGTTTGTGCAATATATCACCGCATTTTATATATGATAGAAGATATACATACCCACATTACTTTTATTGGTACAAAAAGTGCCTTCCAAAAGCCTTATAAAGGAAATTAAACTATATTGATTTACATTCCCTGAAAAAGAAAATGAAAAGCTGCTCTCTGAGGAGCATTCAGTAGATATATTCAATATTTAGTTAAATTGATATTATTCAAATATATCACAAATTGAATGTATAATCTCATGAGATATATGTTACAGTAAAAGTCTGGTTTTGATTCCTCTTATCCCACTGTTAAACGTGGCTGAGATGCTTTAATTGACTTGGCCTTGGTAATCAATTGTGACTGGAAGAAGAGATTTATAACCAACATCAGACTTATCATTTAACAGTGCTGACAACAGATATATGGAAATTGCTTGATGTTTGAACTAAGTTGCATTTAGGTGAATTTTAAATTAAAATAATGTATGTTTTTGAGATGCAGCTTACTGAAGCTTAAGATATCTAGGAAAAATTTAAAAAAGCAAATTATCAAAAATAATTAAAATATTCTAATTTTAAAAATTGTATTAAAAAAATACAACACAATAGAAATGTGTTCAGTATAACAGCACATTTCCAATGGAGCATTCTATAAAAGAAAGGGAAAGAAATGCAATTTCACCAATATCCTCCTGAAGCTTTTCTATACTTCTGTGCTTTGTAGTTTGGTTTGTTTTTTATGTTTTTTGTTGTAAGATTTTATGGACTTTACATGACTCTATATGATAATAGAGCTGAGGTAGCGCAGTGGTTAGAGTGCAGTACTGCAGTCTATTTCTGCTGAGTGCTAGCTGCAGTTGGGCAGTTCAAATCTCACTGGCTCAAGGTTGACTCAGCCTTCCATCCTTCCGAGGTGGGTAAAATGAAGCCCCAGATTGTTGGGGGCAATATGCTGACTCTGTAAAACTGCTTAGAGAGGGCTGTAAAAGCACTATGAAGCAGTATATAAGTCTAAGTGCTATTGCTACAATGCATGCCATTCTGAATTGTGTGATAAATGGTTGGGTATATACAATGAATGAATGAATGAATGCTCCCTACAAACTAATGTAGACATTCAGAAAAAAGTGTTTATAATAGCAAAGATTGCAGCAGAATCTCTCTCCAGCTTTCTCCTTACATATTTAAATACAGTATATACCATTAGATACAAACCAGAATGAAAAATAAAAAAAATAAAAAAAGTCAGCTTATTGGTCAGAAAGAGAAAGTATAATCGCTCCTGAATTTAGCTCAGTATTAGCTCAGATTATACAAACATATCCAGGTGTTTTTGGTAATGGTACAAAATGATTTGATTGTACTTTCTTTTTCTTTAGTCTACGCTAAATTTAGTCTAGGCTTTTAGGATTTCCTAGTAGCTTCTCATCCTACTACTAACTAAGTCTGCTTAAAGCCTAAGTCTAAGTCCTATTTACCTAGTGCTCTCTTTTAATCCTTGCAGAACATTTGTTACTTCATTCAATCCATTTTACCCACTTAAATAATTATCATGCCAGGGAGTATGCCATCAAATAATTTCCTGAATGCAAAAAATATTATATCTGCAGAATTCTCACAATCTACCTGATTAAAAAAATGAGATGTTAGTCTGGCAATATTCTTGAGAACACTATGCTGACTTCTAGTAATTGATCTCTAAGTTCTTTAAAACAAATCCTTATGTTCTGAACTGGGATCTAATTCAAGAACTGGTATCAAGCTAGCCAGTGCACAGTAAAGTACTTTATCTCTGCCTTTCATTTCTTACCTATTAGCATTCTGCCATCTATACAGAACCACTGCCTTTTTTTATATTTTGAACATAAATAAAGAAGCCTGTCTTAGCATCTGTTGTATTTTTCACTCTTCTGAACAAGTTCTACAATTCTAGGCAGCCTCTCTCTACTCTGTGACCTGGGTCTTTTTCTGTTTTATATATGTCTTCTCTTCTGTTTTTGGATCTTCCCTAAGCCCTTTGGCTTTTTCTGCTGTCCTTCATATTCTTCCCTCATTTGACCTACCTCCAACCATACTTTCAAATTCTCCAATTTTAGAAGCTCCATCCTTTTGTCCTCCTTTTCGTATAGCTTCTCATGCCATGGGATCCTACATACCACTTCTCTCAGCTTATTAAAAGCCTTTCCTTTGAAGTTCAAGACTTATCTAGACTCAGTTTTAGATTCCCTTAAGAGCAAGAATCCAGCTTCACTTATTCAATTCTCACAATGTTTCTGTTACTTTTATTTCCTTGAGTTACATACTAATTATAAGGTTTTGTTTTCTCAAGGTGATCTCTAGTACTTGCTTTACTACAACCATTCCTCTACTAAAACAGGACGAATTAGTAAGCAGAATATCACAGATATGCTAAACCTTGCATTTATAGAAAGACTGACTCAATCTGATATCGCAATGAAAAGTACCTAGTTCATTTAGCATATGGCAAGCTATTAAAAATAAAATACCTGGTAGATATTATCAACTGTGATATTATTTGCAAATGAAAATATGCTTTTATTGAGAACCTCCATTTTAAATTAAACAAATATAAGGTACTTATGGTATACAACCTGTTCCCTTCTAGAAGCTCTAGGCACTGAAATTCTATATAAATATTCTATATAAATTTAAAAAAAAAACACCTTAATGTCATACGTAATCCAACTGTTCCAAATAAAACAACATATTGCCATTACTATACATATATCATTTCATATAACTTAATAATATAAATGTAACATCATGAGTTGTGAATTAATAGAAACAACCAGAGGCATTTGTGACATAAGTTGCACTTCTTCCATATGTATAATGTTGCAATGGACGTACAAAAGGGGCAGAACTTGTGCTGCAATATTCTTTCTCTCCCTTCCCATAATGCAACAAAACATGTGTTAAAACCACAGCATACACTAACTGAACAATTTGAAATCAATCAAATTATTTATGATGTAAAGAACAAAAATCAAATCTCTTTCTACTCCAAACATCTGGATATGATGTTTCTACTCCAAACATCTGGATATGATGTACTGAAGAAGTACTGAAGAAACATCTTGGATTCAAGATAATGATATCCTATGGAAGAGGTATGTTAATTGACATTACTCCAGAAGTTTGATAGGTATAGGCATAAAATAGAACTTTAAAGAGGAGAAACAACTTTTTAATAGGAATAAAAATATTCTGTTTTTACGAAATTAATATGGACAGGTCTGAAACATCACTTGGCAATCCATACTGCATTGTAGTTGGAGATTACTGAGGCTATGTAACTGTGGAAAACTGACTCAAATGTTTATTTTTTTCCTGTTTGTGCTCTGCCAAGCATATTTTAGATAGTATTTATTGACTATCATGATTTTCAGCCCTTAGAATTTCAGTCACTTTCTCTCTTTCACCCCCGCAGAGGACATTGGCTTGCCACAATCTGTCAGATACTTTAAACTTTCTCCTATTCTCATTCTCTATTTATGCCATTTCTCCAAAGCTAAGAAAGGACATCATTAAAAAATAATCAAATCAAATTTAATTTTAGCATTGGCTGTACCTTCTGTAGTGCAATTCCTGGCTACCAATTTAAAACCAATCAAACACCTGAAAAACAATTGTACACCTCAAAACTTACTGAAATCAAACAAATCTGCTCCATATTTTCTTTTAAATGAGAAGTGATATAGAAACGCTTAAAATAATAGAAGTTGGAGAATGTTGAACAGGAAATACTCTAATACAGGTAATTTTTCCTCCTTCTCTTTGATACATTTATTCTAAACCTGCAAGCTAGATTTCTGCCTTGAAAGCCTGATGATATTCTCAGGCTGTAAATCCATTAAAATATATATATATTTTAGGTTCCCTTCTGCATTTATTTTCACTATAGAAATGCAATATGACTTATTTGTGTCAGATAGGATAGGGATAGATAGATAGATAGATAAATAGATAGATATAGATATATATACCTATTTAACACTTTTTCTAACAATTTCTTTACAAGATCTCCACATTAAGAAAATTTATTAACAAAATTATGAAAAAAATCTCCAAAAATCAAATAAGAATTATACAACATAGACATCTAGTATCCAATCCACATGAAAAACTGATCTTTGTAAAAACTTTTACTCTACAAATATCCCCAAATTTCATAATAAAATAAAGCAAATGTTTTGTTATCCAGCTAGATTGTAGCTGTTTTAAAAATCTCCCAAGTTGAAGATTTATCTAAAAAAAGAAAAATTAAAAATTAAACAACAGCAGTAGACCAGTGATTAGCCTAATCTTGCACTGGACCTCTATGAATAAAATATGACTGGAAATAATTTTCGATATATTTCAGGCACACAGTTGCATAACTTGGATAAAGACACCTATAACCATTTGTCTATATGGCAGACACTTGAATAAACATTTCTGATGATCCATTAAAAAGAATATCAAGAAAGTTTGTTTGGGTGTGGTAACTGCATTTTTGGTTGTTAAGCCAAGACTGATACAATGCTGGAGTACACATGTAACTGAAAACCTTTTGCACATTATTACACAACATGATTTACCCACACATCAGTTTGTCTAGTAAAGACAGAAACTATTTAAGTGGTTTCTAGAATACATAAATTTCTTCCCACCTACCACTGGATTCAGTGCTACATAACGATCAGCTACATAAGTGAATTATTCATGTATAGCAAAAAAATTATCCCTGATTGTACCTGGGGGTGAAGCAACTGGTAGGTGGTGTCAGATAGTAAGTAAGACATGAGCTTGATATCCTATCAAATTTGAGCCCATTGAAAGTTCTGAGTCTCGGTCTACCAGCTACTTTTTAGAAATTTTATTTTCGGATAAGGCAAATTTGAAAATACCTGTACAAATTATGTTAAGAAGCTTTCTGGTAATATAATACTTCGGCATTTTTTGCACTAATTCTCTAGGCATCATTTCTAGTTAAAAAGAGCATAAAAAGCACCTTTTTTATTGCCATTCTCCATCAAACTCAAACTTCTGTATGTTATCTGCCATTAAGCACAGTGCCCATATTCATATCATCCTTATGGGTTTTCTAGAGGATCCTTACATTCTGTTTACTCGTCAAAATATTTTGACTTACAAGTGCTATAGCTACGTGGGAAAGCCTTAATTATCTGAAATATCCAGGCAAAGTTAGTTTAGGGGCTGTTGGAAACAAAATACTGCAATAGAATTATATTGTTTTAGATACACACAGCAATTCCTGTAATATATTAAAGCAGCTGCCCTCAGTCTACTGTCTTTGAGATGAAGTGAGCTCCTGTTTCAAGAAAGAAAAGTGTACAACTAAATTGAATAATAATAACTAAAAATAATAACTCCGATTCTGAGTGGGGTATTTCATTGTATATGCAGAAGATATCAGAGCGAGGAAAGCTACATTATTTATCTTGGTCATCTTTCTTGTTCTTACTAGACAATCACTTGCAAACACTGTGGGACTTTTTTATTGTCAGCTGAAGGGCTAGAGTCCTGCTGTTTGCCATTGCTGTGATTGTCAAACATCTCAGTTAAGGCAGAAATCAAAGCACAATAAAAGATACTGATTGAGGCACTAACAAATTGATTAGTCTTCTTACCTAGCAATAGTGTTTACTGCTTGATAAGTATCCTAAATAAGGCTAGGAAATACCCCCATCATTCATCAGCTTGTTAACTTGATTATTGTCCAAAATAGCACGTTTCTTCTCAATATTTAAAATAACTTGAAAATAAGCTACTGATGAAAATACCTCACAAAAATGCAAAATAAACTGGTGACTAATTCAAAGTGATGAACAGCCCCTTTATTTTGTTCTGAAAACAATAAAATTCAAAACACAAAATGGGAATAATTATTAAATATCAGTGATCTGATCGCTGAGTTTTAATTCTCACATCTTTTAAATTTCAATCCACTCTACTGCCAAACCACTATCACAGCTGTCACCAACTTCATGCCCTGACACTTTCGAAAGGCACCAAACCGTGGTATCAAGTTCTTCCACAGAACTATAATACAGTTAAAAGCCTAACAAAATTGAACAAAAACTGAACAGAATGCTTGTAGTTATCTCTCTGAAAATTAATAAAGGAATTATTTCTAGTTAGTGATATATCTAAAATACACATGTCAATCAATACATATTTATTTGCAATTCATACAAAACTAAATTCCCGGGATCGATGTAAACTGAATATTCATTCGATGACTCAGAGCAATGTACAATCCACAACACATCCTAAAAGTGAAGATTTCTTGTAGTTTCAGATCTATCTTTCTAGACAACTTGAGTATTTTGCTCAAGAGATGGAAAAATTAAGGCAAAATATGTCTTTTGGAGGCTGTTTCTATAGTCATTACCTCAAAGGATGGGATGTAATAGCCCTCTGAAAAAGCTTTAGAAAACCTACCTGGGAGGGGTAACCCAAGAATGGTGTCTTGCCATGGGCATGTCCAGGCTTGTTCTAATGGGAAAAAATAATTTAGGGTTAACTCATGGGAGAATGTGACAGCAAGAAGTGAAATGGATTGTTCTTTAATACTGTAATGTCAAGAAACAGTAATTAGAAGGAGAAATATTCTATCTGCCAATAGACATAAAATCCTAAAGATAATAATAGACCTACAAATAATAACAGAATACAACATTTGATATAGATTTCATTGCTGTCTTTGAAATATTGTCAAATAAGTCACAAAAACAGGATTCAAATCTGAGGAAGGAAGGGTAATAGCAAACTCTAAGGAGGTGGATGAAAGGGAATAGTTGAATAAATACAAAAAAATTGGTGTGAGAGAAATAAATATTAACTGAGTATCCCACACTTTTAATTTATTTAACAAGTGCAGCAGGAGATAAATGAAAGAAAAAATGGAATGGGGAAAAAGGAGTTCTATTATAATATAATGCAGGGAACTCTAAATCCTGGTTTGGAATCCACAGCATTTCACTCTGAATTTCTGTAAATTAACAGAACCACAGTGGTCAAAAGTAATAAATGACTGAATGTGAGTATACTACATTAACCTACTACTACTCCCCCCAGGACTCCGTCAACTTCCGGACCTCCGAACCTTCCGTCGCGAGCTCAAGACACATTTATTCATCTGTGCAGGACTGGCTTAGATTTTAAATTTATAGGGGTTTTAAATTGGTTTTAATATTTATATTTCCATTTTAATAATTTGGGCATTAGAATAAGTTTTTTAATGATTATTTTAATTTGTATATTGATGTTTTATATGCCTGTGAGTCTTTTGGGAAATAGGGCGGTATATAAATTCGAATAATAAATAAATAAATAAATAAATAAATAAATAAAACCTCTAAGTTGGCAGAATGATGATAGTCTCTAAATTACAGAGTGTAGTTTGCACAAGGTATAGTATGAGCTTGTTGGGCTTTAGTATCTTGGCCAAATAAGCCAAAACAGACTGCTACTCAACACAGCATGCTGCAGGTGGCATTGGCACAATTAAGGCTGATAACTTAGTTTATACTTTTATCTTTCTCAGAAGAATTTGGTGAAAGTGTGGAAGGACCAAAACATAATGAATGACAGAATTACCTCATGGCAAGATGGGTGCCAAACAAATTTATTAAATAAATTCATGTATGATTAATGAAAAATTAAAGAATAAATACATATATTGTGCGCAAGTAAAACTAAGAGGAAAAAATTAAAACATCTAAAGGGGGGGAGGGAATCTGATCTTGTGGATTGAAGTTTATTTATTTATTATGCTATCCCTCTTAACTATAACTCAGCCAAACAACAGAAAGCTTCCTAAACACTTTTCAAGCAGCCTCATACACAAAGTATTGCAATGGTGACTAATGAATGAGTGATTATGAGCAGTGCTTTCCCAGTTAGGAATTGGGGCAAATACTGCACAAAATGGATTTGTGCAAAGATTCTCCTGGCTATGGTTACTACCCACTCTTTGAGTAGAATTGCCATGATCAGTTTGGCCTAGTGGTTAAGGCATCATGCTAGAAAGCCAGAGACCCTGAGTTCAGGTCCTGCCTTAGCCATGAAAGCCAGCAGAATCACTTTGCCAATCAGTCACTCATGTCATTGTTGTTGCAGAGAAAATAGGAAGAAGAAGGTGTGTTGGATATGTTCATTTGTAAAAATAATAATCGTAGAATAAATGAATGAATGAATGAATGAATGAATGAATGAACAAACAAACAAACAAAACTCAATCAACCAATAAAGCAGAATGTTGGGTATTATCACAACTTTCTGCTGGAACCCATCAAGGGCTATCAGGCACTTGAGTGAGACCAATTAAATTGGTCCTTCCATAGCCACAGAGAATCCAAGGCTAACATATTGTGATGTGTACATGACAACTCCTGAACCATCTCCAACTTCTGGCCCCAGAACAAGCAGGTTGCAGTTTCTCAGAATTACAAGTCTGGGCCAATTTGGCCACAGCATCCAACAAGCAAAGTAGGAAAATAGTTGTATAGCAGGGAGACTGGTACACAAGTAGCAAGAGCCAGTTCTAGTGGTTAAAGCATTAGGCTAGAAAGCAGGAGGTTGCAAATTCAAGACCTACCTTAGCCATGAAAGCCAGCTGGGTGACTTGAGTTATTTGTAAAAATAATAAAGATGAGATATAAATAAATCCCTTATGATGCATAAGGCCCAATTTCACAAATAAGGTTTTATATCCAGTGGAGTAATTCCCCTGGAAGCCACTACAGCTTCAGAAGTGACAATAACTGCACTTCTACCCATTTGGAAGTCTCAGTTTATGAAGATCAAATAGCTTGCAAAAATGATCAAGATATGGACTGAGTTAGTTTAGGCATGGAGAAAAATGAATGAAGGTTAAATTGAAGGAACATAATTAATGGAAGAAAGTGCAGGTTAAAAGGAAGGAGAAGAAGTTTGAAAATATAAAAGTATATCTGTAAAGTATCCCATCCAAATTATGGCAATATAACAGCACCAATATTATTTCAAAGAACTATGCCAGTAATGCATAAGACTTTTTAGAGTAAAAAAGAAATACTGTAACCAGTTACATCCTTAGTTGCTACACTGACTTTGGTCTTTGAAAATTAACCTCAATTAAAGAATCTCTTTACATAACATTATATTGTAATGTGATGAAAGCCCTCTGAAGATATGGATCAGTATGCAGATATTGAGATGTGAGGTGGCAAAAGTTTGAATAATAATCCAAAGATTCATTAGCCTGTAATTCTTGTTATCTAAATATTTCTTAATACATTAGTGTGCTTGTCTTGAAGCAACACATTTTAAGTGTTTCAATACATCAAAGAAAAGAGTAGATTTACCTTTCCCAATCATATTGTGAGCTTTACCTACTCTACATGAAAGATATCTCATTATCTGTAGTATTCTTTTGTAGATAAGACGGCTAGAAAAGAGATACCTTTCTTACTTGCAAGACATCCTATGTTATGAGGGTTCCCTAAAAATATGACGGGCAAGAGAAGACTATAGAATATTAATCCTATAAACACTAATCAGTCTCCACCAACCATTAACAATTGGTTCAAATCAGTCTTTTCCAATCTGGTGTTTTTCAAACGTTCTAATCTTACTTGTACCTCCAACTTGAGGTCCCATTTACAATTTTCATCCAATGCAGAATTTTCCTTAAAAACTACAAATACCTGTGTCTAAAATCATGTATCTAAATGTTTATCTCATTATCTAAATGTGTCGATATTTAGAATCATCTAAAAATATATCTAAATGCTCATGAACTACATTTAGAAAAAAACATAGCATATGAAAAAATTTTGTTCTTGTATATAATGTAAAACAGGGCCTGACAACAGATTTTAGGACAAACCCAATCCTTTCCATTTGTCAATCTCAAATGAAGTGGGCTTTTTTTTCTTTTCTTGGCTAAGTAAAATCAAGGAGACAGCAGAATATGTCATTCTAACCTGAATAAAAGAATGCTTAGAGGGAAAAGTGTTTGCAGCCTATAACTTTTATGTAAAATTAATGTATGTCATTAAAACCAACTGGACTTATGTGAGTAGACATGAATAGATATTACTCTACTGCAACTAAATAAAAACTAATATATTAAACAATATTTTTTTCTTAAAAACACAAAACAAAAATCACAAACTTCCAAATTAGAATTTTAAAAAATCTTTCTTAATTCAGAAAAGAACTATTCAAAGAATACTTTATAATTAGACATCCAAAATTAACAGTAGCAGCATAGAAAATAATTTTGCTTATATAAATTAGCATGATAGCTAATAGCTAATATGAGTATATTCAACATTAATAACATTTTGACACTGGAATCAATTAATCCTTGTCCGTTAAAACATATTTTGTATCTCCCTTATGGATATTATAAATATTTTATATAGCAAAGCAAAAATAATTCACGGCTGTAAGATTACCTGATATCCAGACAAATACTTAGAAATTTTTTTTTTATTTGAATTTATATCCCACCCTTCTCCGAAGACTCAGGGCGGCTAACACTGTGTTAAGCAATAGTCTTCATCCATTTGTATATTATATACAAAGTCAACTTTTATTGCCCCCAACAATCTGGGTCCTCATTTTACCTACCTTATAAAGGATGGAAGGCTGAGTCAACCTTATTTGAAAATAAGTTTCCATGTTAAATATGTAGATTATCTTAAATGAAAAAAGTTGTGCAAACTTAGAACACAGAATTTGTTATCAAGTAAAGTATTATGAATGTTATAATAGTAATTTAAAATTATTGCTTTTTTAATGTAATCCAGCTGCCTGAGGCTGCTAGAAACTGCTATGCCTGGCTAATGTGTTGAAATTATAATGCAAATTTTCCTAGAATTTGTGTTTGTTTTACACCATACCTAACCGAGAAAATAATTGGCTTAAACATTAAAGACTGGTGAGATGATGGACTCAGACTAGCAGAGAGTAGCTGAAGAAAGTGTCCTGTGTGGATTGTCTGTTGTTTACAACAGAATCAGGGTTCTTTGGTTATAGTATAATTAATTACAAACACTATCTAAATTTCTCCCTCCTTTTGTTACAAAAAAGTTCAGATCTTGTGTCACACTATTCACATGTATCTTTGGCTTGCTTCTCATTACCTGGGCCTTAACACTGGGGAATACTGTTCTCCTAACACCAGCGGTAAAATAGCCTGGTCTTTTAGTAATCTACACATTGTTAGATGTGCAGCACTGTGGAACTGTATCTGAAAACTTTTAGGATGTTTTTGTTTTCCTACCATTGTTACCTGGAGAAAGATTGACAGTATTTATTGAATAAATATTATCAAAGTATATACAAATATGCAGCTGTATCAAATTTAGTGGCAGATAGATATGTCTTGACAGCAACATGGGTGGGAATCGTTTCCTCATTGTATAAGTTCACACTGATTTGATTACATGCCTATAAAATAACTTCAGCAGAGTCCAAGTGTTGCTCCTTCCTATATGGCCATAGGCACTGCTGTAGGTAAAGATTAATTGGCTTCTAATAGTGAAAATGTGATCCAGAAACATGGGAAAACACAAAACCTGGTCACTTAAAGTAGTTTTGTGTTCTCTGGAAAGGTTAACATAGCCCAACCTTCGCCATATCAATTATAAATAGTAAAGGACAAGGTAACAATAATGTCACCTGTAAATAAAATGGAAATGTATTACTGGGTGTGTCACTTTCTGGTTATAATATCCACTGGTTATACAAGGTCTAGAATAAAGTTTTTCCAGCTTAGTAACTTTAAGATATGAGGACTCCCAGAACTCTCCAGCCAGCATTTTTGTCAAATCTCTTTTTAAAAAACCAAGCATGACTTTGCTGGTGTTCCCTGATTATTTTTATTGTTCCAGTTGGTTCAACAACACTTACATATCATTCTAGGTTCCATATCACACATGTTACATGCACATACAACTCACAAGGATTCAATCAATGGCTATCTCCTCTCAGCTGATACCCTACGTAACTGCCTCTAGAACACTGAAATCAAGATATTTTGAAATATATGTTTATCCATTTTATACGGATAATTGAAGTCATTCATTATAATGTTTTTTTTTAGATGCCATCATAATTCAGTGCTTGAAAAATTACTGAATCTGCCCAAAAATCACCTTGACCCTACCTAAGATTATAATTTGCTTTCACTTTATATAATATTTGGAACAGAATCACTAAATGAAAAACTTCCACTGAGAAATCATCCCATGTCTACCAGAATATTTACCCTATAATACTGAAGCAATACTAAGTTTTAACACTACTCTTGATTTAAAAAGTACTTTTCAGTGTTCTTCTCTTTTCAAAATAACCTTTGTTTTCACTCAAATGGATAAAATACAAATGTTTAGGGTAAATGGTCATATTGAAAATATTATTTTTCCATTACTAAACCTTTAGGAACTATCTGCTCTATTAATGTGATAAAATCTGAAAAATGATAAAAAGAGCAAAATAATTTCCCAATGATTAGAATATAAAGACAAACAAATATTATTTCAAATGTGCTGGACTTGACTGTCTGAAAACAGAATAGTGTTGAAAAAGAATAAAAAAGTCACACATGCAAGTCACAAATGCTGATTCTAAACCAGGGGTGTCAAACTCAAGGCCTGAAAGCTGAATCTAGCCCACAGGGTGCTTAAATGAGAATTTAATGCCAAGATTTAATGTAAAACAGTTAAGAAAATTAAGATTACACTTGAGAAAGGATTTGAAAAGGAATTAATTTATACACAAGTCCAAGCAATTCTTAACCTGTCATGATATTTGTTGATTCTAATCAGGCCACCCTGGAAACAGCGAAGGACCAGTTCGCAGTGCCTCTACTAGTGAAAATGGAACTTGGGAGGGCTGTGTGTCCCTCCCAAGCTCTGTTTTCACTGGCAGAGGGTTGCAGGAGACCATCGGAGGTGAAAACAGAGCTTGGGAGCCTGTTTTTTTCTGGCAGAGCTCTCTAGCCAACACAGGCACCCCCAACACGAGTGATGTTATGCTGGTCATACCCACGCCGGCCATATCCACCCCAGCCCCCCAAGGTCAAGTACAACGCTGATGCGACCCTCAATGAAATTAAGTTTGACACCCCTATTCTAAATGGTGAGAGTCAAAAGTTATTCCACAATCTTTTAAATAGCAATATTTAATAGTGTAATCCAGAATTTAGAGTTAACCATAACAGTTATTGTAAGCAAAATTTCTCTTTTCTGAATGACAAAATGTGTATCTCATGAAAGCACAAATCAAAGAACTGTATCTCTTTCTTCTTCTCCATAGCTCATTAAAGAAAAATTACAAGAATGGAAGAAATGCAAAGGCAAAACCTCACAATGACATAAATATAATTTATAATTCATAATTTAAATATGTAGCCTTAAAATTCTACAGTAATGACTATGTAATTTACAAATCTATTGCACAGCTATAAGGATTTATCTCCAATTTTATTCCCATCTTGAAGTAATTTGGAAGATTTATTTTTTCTGGTAACGTACCACTGAAGATATAGGACGAAAGATACTGAAGACATCTTGGGGGATAACTTGTCCTGATGACTGCTTGAGGAAAGCACATGATAAGCTTGTATAACATTCTACTAGAAGCTCAAGTTACTGAAACTCAGCAGGGTCAGAAGTGACCTTTTTGAGATTCTGGAACAACCACTGCTATACAGAATACGAGAGGAGAATCAAATCCAATTTGTACACAATATAGTTTCATGTATTTAAATATGAAAATATATATAGTACTTTCTTTGAGAATAATTGCTTATTAATGATTATCATATATTGAATTCAGTTGCTAAAATTTTCACCCAACTCCTAAAGGTCCCTAGCTTTCTTTTGCCATAGAACAAATATGCCCATGAAGCATATGGAGCCCTGTGACAGCCCCAAAGTCTTTATGGCATTTTCAACCCTCCCATGATCTTCCCAGTACCAGGATCTAATTATCATCCATTCTAAGTAGAAAGGCTCAATTTAGGAAACTCTTGTAACATGGACAACATTGATTGCCTACCTACACTGGGAGATTGAGGCTGGCAGCTGGCCCATGTTGGAAGGGTCCATCAGGCATTAGTTTCTGAGTGAGGCAATTACCTCTGTCAAGCAGGTAGATTGGTGAATCAGTAGTAGTAGTCCCTAGGAGAGGGCAAAAAGCAGACAAGGCAAGATGGGAGTCATGGGTAGGGAACTCAGGGTCAAGCAGGCACTGGATGAAAAGAGCAGACACTAATAGAAGGTGTAGGACTGGAAGTGACCTGACACAAGAAGAGTGATGATGACTCCCATCCAACTGCTGTTCTGAGCAAAGGAAGCGTTCTATAGTGGTACTTCAGTATTTGTTCTGGAAGGTGTGACAAAAATGACAAGTACCAAACAATTTTTTCCCATAAGGAATGTATTAGTCATGACATTAGTCCGTGTCAGTTAGACACTGACAAGTTCTAGCTTCTGTGTTGAGTACTAAACATATGTTGAATACCGGAGCAAAAATTTCACATCAAAATGTGTCAAGTACCAATTTCAATGAGTTTCAAATGGTACCATTGTATTTTAAATGTCTTCTACCATCTGAATAGTGCCATGGATACATGTTTCTATCTCAGCTGCTGAAAAGTAATGGATCATTTGGAAGACCATAGGGAATTCTTTGCAGTTTTTGACAACCAGCAATGTCTTAATTCTTTAGCGAAGTTATTTCTATGATTTCACTAAAAAATTCAACTCTATGATTTCAACTCTATCTCTTCATGGTGACACAAATCCAAAAAAGAGTTACTGGGACTTAAACTGTGTTAAAATCAAGTTACCTGAAAAGTAACTAAAACTCACTGAAAACTTTTAAGTTATTAATTTCTTACAACTTTTGCATTTATCTATAAGGAATTAAAATATATGATAATGTCCGGGGGAAAATGTCCAACAGAAGATTGATTTTCATATACTATGACTGCTAGCTAATTAATTTTCAAATTAACAGATAAGCTATCACAACAATCATCTGGTTCCAGTGTTATTTTACTTTTGCTTTCAAGAACACATGAGATCTATGAAGATGAAATTACAATTGTTCGGTTTAGTTCCTTGTTACATAAACTTGTCTATTCAGAAATAAGTTACCCTGAAACTTTCTACCAAATAAGCACATCAAGAATAAACTATACACAGAGTCTCACAGAGGATCAGGTCACGAAAGCTGTGTTGCTGTACAATCTCTGTCACTTCAGTATGCGCACAGTAATGTCACATACATCACACACATATATATAAAAGAGGAAGAGTTTGTGTCTCAGCAGTGAAAATCTGCAGCCATCGTTTTATGAAAGAAAAAGGTACAAGTACCTGAATTTGAAATGTTTTGGAGATCTATCTAGCAGGTGCCCTGTGTGATGACCTTAATTATTTGCTGAACACTGATATTCAAATAAAGGCCCTGGAATAAGCAAAGAGTCATTATATAGATTACTGGTGCTCTTTAAGATTGGTTATTTGCTTGTAGATGTTTCATTTCCTAAATTAGGTAACATCATCAGTGTCAGTTACAAGCTCAGAGACCACCAAGAAGTCCTGAACTACAAATATTCTCTACTATTAAAATCTTTTAGCTCCTTTTATTAAAAAATCCTATCTGCGGGCAAAAGAAATCTAATCTATTTTGAATTCTGCAATAACTGAATTATGACATTTATTTCATATCATTAAGTTTTAAGTCTGAAACTTAAAATAAAAATTATTCACCTACATTAAGAACAACCATAAAAGCATATAGAATCTTACAGGAAAATGTAAGATCACAAAAGGATCACTTCTATGAAATTTATCCAATCTCATTTTAACATAATATTGCAAGACAAAGCAAATCAAACCAAGAGCCTATTTTCAATAATATTCTGATAGCGATTGTTGTTGTTAGTTGCAAAGTCGTATCTGACCCATCGCGACCCCATGGACAATGTTCTTCCAGGCCTTCCTATCCTCTACCATCCTCTGGAGTCCATTTAAACTCACGCCTACTGCTTCAGTGACTCCATCCAGCCACCTTGTTCTCTGTCGTCCCATTCTTCTTTTGCCTCAATCTTTCCCAGCATTAGGCTCTTCCCCAGTGAGTCCTTCCTTCTCATTAGGTGGCCAATGTATTTCAGTTTCATCTTCAGGATCTGGCCTTCTAAAGAACAGTTAATGGTTGATCTCCTCTAGGACTGACCGGTTTGATTGCCTTGCAGTCCAAGGGACTCGCAGGAGTCTTCTCCAGCACCATAGTTCAAAGCCCTCAATTCTTTGGCGCTCAGCCTTTCTTATGGTCCAACTTTCACAGCAATACATTGCAACTGGGAAAGATACTGATTAAGCAAATACTATTCAGAGGCCTATACTTTTCTACTTGTATTTCCCAGGAACTGATATTAAATACCATAATTACTTCTGATACTAGTGCCAATAAAATAGCAATAGGACTCATAGCCATTGATAGTTTCATCCTCAGTGTATCTGTCAAACAGTACCCCTTTCATTCTGGTAATTATAATTACACATTGTGCTATACATTTTTTCAGTTATAAACTTCCTTTGCTTCATCTAAATTAGATTCCAAAATATGTGCTTTCTGCCTATTAAAAAGGCAAGAGAGAAGGGAAAGTCATTTCAGCTATTTGTAAGTGAATTATAAAGATATTCAAGAGCCCTAATATTTGTCCATCATCATCTTGTTTCAAACTGATCAACTATTTGATCGTGCTAAATTGTGTTGATCTTGCCACAGTATTCATAAAATGTTGTTTGGGTCAGCTTGAAATAAAATGATGGTGGCTCTTAGGAAGAGCCCAATCTGCTTTTTTATTTATTTATTTACATTTATATCCCGCCCTTCTCCGAAGACTCAGGGCGGCTTACAGTGTATAAGGCAATAGTCTCATTCTATTTGTATATTTAAAAAGTCAACTTATTGCCCCCCCAACAATCTGGGTCCTCATTTTACCTACCTTATAAAGGATGGAAGGCTGAGCCAACCTTGGGCCGGGCTTGAACCTGCAGTAATTGCAGGCTGCTGTGTTCTAATAACAGGCTTCTTACCAGCCTGAGCTACCACGGCTAAAGAAGGTTCTTTAGTCTCTCACTCTTTTCTTGATGAACTAAGATAAAACTAGATTGGAATGATTTTTCTGATTTGCTATTTTTTTCACATACTGTATATCAAGAAAACTCATGGAAGTAAATCAACAAGACAAAATGTCATACAACTGAAATATGAGATTCCCATGTAACAATTAGGATATTGGGGAAGACAAAAGAGCTTTTTCAAGTAAGTTATACAGTATGAAGTGACATGATCAAAAGGTTTGAGAAGTCTACTTGTAGCTAGAGCCACAAAAAAAAAAAAAGCTTGGCGCTCATTGGATCACTTATGATGGAAATACCCGTATATTCTGAAATCTGTATATTGCTAAAATAGAAATGACAGAGAATAGGGCAGAAATTCCAAAAGAAAGTGAATAATTTCCAATCAAATCAGAAAAAATGGGGTAAGCATTAGCACCCCAAATATATCGCTGCATGTGTAATGGGATATAACCAAGTCAGTAATAGAATAATTGCTCTCAATATTCAAGAACAGCCATTCAATTTCATGATTATAGATGTGTACACACTAAGTGACAGATTCTGAAGAAGTGATTGATGAATTCCATGGAAGTTTACAACGAAAAATAACATAGATCAAACACGGAAGAAGGATGGCCTAATAATTATTGGCAAATTTAGTGAAAAACCTGGAGAGGAACCTGTGTTGAAAACAGTTTTAAAAGTCCGCAATGTGCAGGACTCCTGACAGATTACTTACAGATTATTTCAACAGTGTAAAAAATGGCCCTGGATAACTCCAAATAAACAACACTGTAATTAAACATACTACATTTTAAGTAACAACAGATGGAAAAGCTCTATGTTTATAGCAAAATAGTGCTGGCTACTGGCTATGGATCACACCATCAGCTACTAATCATAGGCGGAAAAAGATATCAAACTGAAAAAGATTCAATCCCAATTAGATTAGAACCTAAACCCATTCCAGAATAATATAAAACTGAGGTAGAGACAGATTCAAAGAGTTGAGCGTAGTGATCAGAATTGTAGGAAGAAGCTAAAATGACTGTAAAAGAGGAAGACTGAAAAGAGTTAACAAAAGCCAGAAAAAAATCAAGAGCACACTCTGGCTATTAAATAAAGCCATAGAAAAAGCTAAAAACAGAAGATTGGCAAAATAACCAAACAAGATGTGGGAAAACTTGATAACTTAATGTAAATTTCCAGGGACAGGTTAGAAGAGATAAAAAGGTGTATCTGAACTCAGAGCATAGACAAACAAGGAAACAATATGAAAGAATAAAAAATCTATTTAAGTAATCAGAGAAATCACAGGAACATTCTTACTAATTAGTATCCGGAGCAAGTTACCAAAACAAGGGGAATGAGTCATTAAAAATACACAAGATTAAAAACAAAGAATAAAAAAAATGACATTGAACACATAATAAAAATGGCTCCATAAAAACAGTTGTTGAAACCTTTTGATAAAATGTTTTTAATTTCTGCATGAAACACAATAGTAAAATAATTCAGAATATACTGAAAAGCATAGACCACTCTGGCACTCTAAAGATTAATTAAAACATCATTTTGATCACATGATCAACTGTAGATTTACTTAGATATAATGCAGTGGTGAAATCCAAATTTTTTTACTACCGGTTCTGTGGGCGTGGCTTGTGGCCACGGCAGGGGAAGGATACTGCAAAATCTCCATTCCCACCCTACTCTGAGGCCAGCCAGAGTTGGTATTTGCCGGTTCTCTGAACTCAAAATTTCCGCTACCTCCAGAACTTGTCAGAACCTGCTGGATTTCACCCCTGATATAATCCCATTTATCTAATTTATATTAGTTTGTAACAGTAGAATTATTATTACTGCTTTCATCTAAGACTTAAATTCTGTACTACACTGTTTTTTCATCCAGGTTTCTCTATCTCTGACTTATTTTTGAACACTATGTATTTCCTAGAGCAGGGGTCTCCAACCTTGGCCACTTTAAGACTTGTTGACTCCAACTCCCTGAATTCCTCAGCCAGCTTTGCTTGTTGAGGAATTCTGGAAGTTGAAGTCCACAAGTTTTAAAGTGGCCAAGGTTGGAGACCCCTGTCCTAGAGTAATGCAACCCAGTCCTGTTCTCTACTCTGAAACATGTATGAACTAGAGAAAATTTCATAGTCATGTTCATATAATGGGATAAGTTTTGGCCTTTAAAGAAAGTTCCAGCAATCTCAACAGATTTTAAGGATGTGAAATTTCACTGGATTTTTTTTAGTGGTCATAGTTGTAGGAGAATTTGAAACATGTTCATAGCTTTTATTGATATAATGAACAAACTATTAAGCAGCCGTACCAGATTAAGGCTAGACTCATAAAATGATTACATCATAAGCAAGCACAGGAGCACAACTGCCTTTGAAAGCTTTATGTTGCACCTTTAAACCAATGAACCCATCAAACAAATCCCATCTTAGGATTCGTGTTGTTAAGGCACTCTGTTTAACCAATTTTTTTCTCCATTAAGTGCAAAAATTGAACCAATTTTGTCTCAGTCTCACCTCTTCTCACAATTACACTTTAGATAAACTTGGATTCAAGAAGTTAATGGATAAGACCTATTTATATGCATTGTGCATGCTTTTCTCCCCCTTAACCTTTTAAAAGCCACACATTTTGTAAATTTTACTTATAGGAGTGTAATTCCAGCATTGTGATTTTGACTTCTTTTTTGTTTAATATTCTCTATAATATTCTTATTCTGGTGCATCAGGAGTGTACCAGTATGATAAATACATGCCAATGTTTTGAGTATGATAGGATTGCAATCTTGGTATGTACAAAGACACTAAAATGCTTATTGCATCTTCACTAGTTTCTAATATAGAGGCTTGAAAATGTTCACTGAGCCTCACTACTTCCTTAATTCATCAATAGGATCATGGGGTTTTTTTCACACAAAGTCGCTTTTAGATGAGAAGAAATTTGAATTAGTGATATTGCTACTTACTTCAATTTGATAAACTGCCCAGTGCTGAAAGTGTAGTTTTTTTCCATTATTACTAGTGGCAGCTTTTAGATTCACTGTGCGGTAAAAATTAACCATGAAATTCCATTTCCAGAAAACTGACTTATGACTCTTATTATTACTGCTTGTTAATCCCAATTGTGACTTTCCCTTAGTTGTGCCAATGGAAGGTTGGAATCTTCACAGAAGAATTGGAAATAATATGTTTTGTCTGAGTCAGCAAGATGAAATTTAAGTCCAGATTACTGTCTAATGTCACAGTGAATGTCCAAAATCTGACAAAATCTAGAAACATGATTTATATGGCTGGAGTAGAGAGTACAGAAGCTCTTTGCTCTTCTCTTACAGATAGACAGCTCAGTTTGTGCTTCAAAAGTCATCAAAGTCAACAAGAAGTTGCCTCTCCTGATCTTCCATCTGCCTAATGAGAGGGTCTAAAAGAAGGAATGGGTTTCTGACAAATGATGTATTTTACAATTTCATCATTAAAGACATGGACTAAAACACAGCTGACACAATCTTATTTTTGAAAGGCATCCTTTACCTAAAAAAGACAGATTTGATTTTCAAATGTGTCAGTGATCTGAAGTAAGCAAACAGACTCTCTATTCCTGCCATATGGAAATTCTACACTTTAAATTCAAAGTAATTAATTCCTCAATTAATTCTGCATTACAATAATTTGCAGGCTTCTACTATTGACAAGTAACTTTTTCATAATAATTCAAAATAGCAAGGTTAAACAACAAAGGTTTACTATTTGTGCTAAGCTAAGTTCCAAGCAGTAAAATTAATGCAAGAAACCTAATTATTTTCCACAGCAAGAAGATAATATGTGAAACAAGGACCTGCAAATAAATATTTGTGTCAAGGAAGTTTTGATAACATGCCAATGAAATTGGTTTCCCAAATAACAATCTTCTAAAATGTAGAGGTGGATAATAAACATTTAAATACTAACAAACATTTGTTTATTTCGATATAGGATATTGAGGTTGGAGAATTCTTCAGATGCAAATGGTGCTTCAAAGTATGTAACACCTTAAAGCAGAGCAGCCATTTCTTGAGAATGCAAAATAAAAGCTTAAATGTGTGGCTTCTATTGGGGAGAGGTTTAATGTTTGATGTTTGATGCTCATGCCCTGAAGCACTTTTCAGAGACTAAATCTGAAGCACTGTGCTGAACAGTTCGGGATGGATGGATGGATGGATGGATGGATGGATGGATGGATGGATAGATATACATACGTACATACATACATATGTATGTACCAGAGGTGATATTCAGCCAGTTCGGACTGGTTCGCGCAAACCGTTGGTGGAAATTTGGCCATGGTTGCCGAACTGGTAGTGATAGCCAGCTGGCCATGCCCCTGAACCGGTCCCCCAGTCACCACTTGCTCGCCCCACCCACCATGCTCGCTGCCATCATGTTCCTCGCACACGTGCATCCCATTGTCTTGCAAGTCCATTGGGATGTGTATGTGAGAAGAACATGGTGGTGATGGCAACAGTGTTATCCATGACCTCTGGTACTTTTCGGTGGCCTTTGCCAGCCACTTTCCAGCAGTGGCTGCTAGCTGGGGGCCGCCAAAAACTCTGGTCAGCTTGCCTTCTGGACTCTGGACTAGCCGCCATGGAAGGTAAGCAGCCCAAACAAAGAGGCAGTGGTGGGGGAGGAAGCAGGCCTAGGGCCGGAGTCGCTAAAGGAGGGGAAACAGGGGCAACTTCCAAAAGGAGGGTGGGGGTGGAAATTCCCTACCTTTTCCCTACCTTTTCTTGTGGGCCCATGTAGGTGGGGGGGTCATGAGGGGCTGAGTGGGCATGGGCATGACTGCTGTCAAATTGGCCATGCCCACTCAGTCACATGCCCCCACCTAGCCACGTCCACCGAACCAGTAGCAAAAAATTTTGAAACCCACCACTGGTACGTAAATACGATAGTTGAATTCTGCATGCCTGTCTGGAAACATTTTTGGCCTTCCATATAGAGAGAATTGGGATTTGCTTTATTTCAGGATAAATTTTCTCATCTATAAGAAGATTTGATCTCAAAATACATTAAAGTTTCTTTTCCTAACCAAATTACAAATTATGTGATGTAGTCAGCAGTTACTGCTTAAGTTAACATGTGAAGTTGCATTTCTGGCAAACAATACTTCATTATGATCAGTTAGACATTTTGATATCTCAAAAGCAAAAGTCAGTAGGAAGGTCTTCAAAGAGGCAATGTTTAAAAAATATTGCCATGTATCATTTACCATAACAGCTGTACAGTTAAACTTTAGGCACAAACCAAACTGGAGAGGAGCTGCTGCATAAATAAGATCCCCATGGCAACTAAATGAGCTACTAGATAACAGAAAAAAGGATTTATGTGTTTGCTGAGCTGTCTTGCCCTAGAGGAATTCTCCAGGCAAATGCAGGCCACCTGCCACATGTTATATTAAGCTCAGCCTTCTGGACTTATTTTCTGCAAAAAGGTCCAGCAACTTTTGTTTGAAAGTTTCATTCAAGCCTATTTCCAAGCAACTGCAAATGAAAGCAGCAGATTCTTATTTTCCTATGCTTTTGCATAACTGTGATTGCACATAAATTATGCATATAATTATGAATATAAAAACACCAAATGATTGTAACTCCTACAAAAAAGTAGTAAATAGGCTAAATTACTGAGCTGTTATGCAAATTCTTCTATTTTATTCCCCATTCTATGAAGAAGATTTCCTTTTAAAAGTAGCCAAGAAAATGCTTATAACCCAGACACTGACATATTTTTTTGAAAAAATATCAAAGGAACTGCTTTGCCAAGGAGGGGGGGAACCAACCCTCTCTCATAACAATTAAATAAAACTGAAAACTGGATTTCAATGCTAAATATGAAAAAATTTTCTAAGAAACTCAGAATATCTGAAAGGTCAACAAACTTCTTTAAGAACAAAATGTCACGAAGCAAACAATTTAAAAGTCTGATACACAAGGCAATAATTGTAGGGAATAACATATATTTCTTTTTTTAATTATTAATTTTTTTTATTTATAACACAATACAACACAACAAACATAAAGCACATAACATATATTCCCTTATTACAACTGTTTTGTAGCAGTAGTCTTCTAATATTTACATTTTCTCCATTTTCCCTTATAATATTTATATCTTTCTTGTCCCATTATCCCTTATTACTCTATAATTTCTATCACTCATAATATTGAATTTATACATTTGAACATATATTTCTTAATAAAAAATAATGTTGGTTTCTGAAGGAAAACTGTTATATACAGTAATATACTTTCATAAAATGTACGGTGTTGGTCAAAACTTTCTGTCTTGCAAAAATTCTCAAGAGTAGATTAAACAGTAGTTGGGAAAATGCTTTATTTCCCATGGAAAAAAGGTTGTGTTGAACTTTGATAAAAAGGAGGAAACTCATTGACTCATTTGATTATTGTGAACTATTTTTTTCTTCAAGTGTATTATCTGTAATAAGCTAGAAGGATACCGAATGACATTTATGTCATAATTTCATCAAACAAATGACACAATTGCATAATCACATCATGGTACCAGGTGCAAGTTATCATTTGCCTACTGATGTCATGGCTCATGTCTTATTTGCATCTACCTTGAACCCCTACAGATGCCTCTACCTTAATAAATTAATAATTAATTTAGGATCCCCGATAATTAATTTCGCATCCCCAATTAATTTGGGTCCTCAATAAATGTGGACATTTATTTGTTTAATCAGGGAGAAGACTGAAAAGAAAAATGGCATGCATGAAATTAAAATGAATGTTACAATACCTAATTAGCAAAGAAGCATCGTGCTGATTTTGTCAAGCATGAAAAAAGTCTGTCAAATCTTTTTCATTTTTCATGTACGTTGTGACTACAACTCCCAATATTCCCAGCCAGTATGGCCAGGCTGGTTGTGAATCTAAGGAAGTGTAGGATCCAGAAATTCAAACACTGGTTTTGTGTTGTAGGCTATCACACAGTTCCAGAAACATTTGAATAAAAAATTGCATCGATGTGACAATCCTACCACAAGTTTCATTTACTCCAAGCCTTTGTAGTAACTGTGGTTTATCTTTTTGACAAAGGTGCACCTTTTGGGAGCTTGCAGGACTTTGCAGCACAAACTGACCATGAATTTGTAGTGCTTTTTCATCTAGAATATGCTGCAAATCAGTGGTGAAATCCAATTTTTTTAACTACTGGTTCTGTGGGCGTGGCTTGGCGGGCTTGGCTTGGTGGGCGTGATAGGGCTTGGTGGGCATGGCTTGGTGGGTGTGTCAGGGGAAGGATACTGCAAATTCCCCATTCCCTCCCCACTCTGGGGCCAGCCAGAGGTGGTATTTGCCGATTCTCCGAACTACTCAAAATTTCCGCAACCGATTCTCCAGAACCTGTCAGAACCTGCTGAATTTGACCCCTGCTACATATCATTTGCTAATATAAACTAATGCAAAGTGCTTGAATATGCTTTTTCACATGCCGTTTATCTATACAGCTAAACAATGCTTACATTTTTCTTCAAGCAACAACTCACCTAGTAAAAGTGGAAAATTAAAGTGTTGAGATCAAACAGGTAGCAGTGGGAATTATATTTAAAAATTGTATTTCTTTATAATTACTCCTCTAATCAATCCCAAGCTCTATACTAAAAGAACTGAAGCAAAAAAGATTACAATAATATAAACCACTTCGCCAGAATTACCTATCGAAATTAGATTAAGTTGTATTTGTTCTAAAATTTCCCAAATATTAATTCATTGGATTGACCCCAGAAGATCTTCTCAACTAATCCTCCTAGTTCTTCATGGCATTTTGCCAGCTGCATATAGGAACTACAGTACACATATGGAAGAGGCAATGAGACATTTTAGTAATCTATAATATTGCTCTAATAATATATTCATTATCTTACATTCCAAATGTTTTAACTATTAACTATTTTATTAATAGATAGATAAATATCAACTATTAACTAAATTCAGCATGAGTCTCTCTCCCCTCTCCCTCCCTCTCATATTTAAAACATAATATGCTTCTGCAGGCAGCTCATTAGCACATATCTTACCTTGTAGACTTCTTTTATAAAATTTAATCTATTTTAATTATATTTCAGTACAATGATGGAAATGAAGTTTAACACTAGGATACAGAATTTTAAATTTTCTACTCTGGAATAGATGCTGTTGATAAATGATTATTGAATTGTGCATACATTCTATTGCTGTGTCTTCTCTAGCCAGTGTATCTCACTTGACCTCATAAACAGGGATCTTAAATTATATTAAATGAAAAAAGCATAAATTTTTCAGGCAAAAGGACTTCAGATTGTGACTATTCATCAATACTAATTTTTTGTGAGTTGGTCAGTGGGATAGCAGAGGGACTCAAGGAATGTCAATTAACGAAAGCATATTCCCAAACCTTTTCAGCGTTTGTAATGTTGTAATCCAACACCCCAAAGGG
The DNA here is from genome assembly GCF_028640845.1 of Ahaetulla prasina. Lineage (NCBI taxonomy): Eukaryota > Metazoa > Chordata > Lepidosauria > Squamata > Colubridae > Ahaetulla > Ahaetulla prasina. Next base: position 316,036,619 of record NC_080539.1, on the reverse strand, counting down.
GCAGAATATGCAATGTGACACTGATTTAATAATGCAGACAAGAGCAGCAATCTCTGTTGAAGGCTTTGAAGAAGGCATTAGCCAGGGAAATGAAGAGAAGTTCCATCATTTCTCAAATTGGGACATATTCATTTTCTCATTGGCTATTAGATTATTCATAAGGTATTCATATTAGCTACCTAGTAGAACTTTTTAAACTATACTAACTGCTATCATGTTAATTCACAATGTAGAGTCAATGTATATGCCAGGTTCATACACTAAAATCAGCAAGTTTGACAACATCACTATCAACACCAGTAGTGGGTTTCAAATCCCATCACTACCGGTTTAGCTTGTGGACACACACATGCTCACAACACTTCTGTGCATGCGGAGAGATGTCTGGGCAGGTGGGAAGAGCCTCCTGTCACCGCCGCTATCAGTTCACCTGACCCAGGGCGAACCAGTAGCAACCCACCACTGATCATCACCCTAAAATCATACACAATTACTTAGAAGTTGAAGTTTCAGTTACTTCAGATGAAAATAACTAATGAATTAAATGCACAATAATCCAGAGAGCCACGAAAGCAAAATAATTAGCAAAACCAACTGTAAGAAGTTTTACACAGTTACCGTGAAATAGATGAAATTTATAATAAAATTCTACTTTTAAAAATGCTATAGTAGCAGTCCAACATATCTCACAGAGTTGTTATTGTGCGGAAAACAGAAGTAGAAAATAGTATTAGGCATGTTTGCCACCTTGAGGCATTTACAAAAATAATAAAGGTGAGATCTAAGCCAAAAAAAGGGGGGATTGTGTTGTGTTTTGTTGCATTGTCGATCTTTAATTTGATAACTATTTATTCTAGATAAGAGTTATTTTGTGTTAAATCATTAGAGAACAAGCTGCAGAATTTTTTTGTATTACTGAGAGTTGTTTGTCATTCGTCATGCTTCAAATAAGATTTTGAGGTAACATATACAGGCCAGCATAAGTTTTACTTTGACTGATTTTTTTTAGATGTAATCACCTAAAATATCTAGCGATAGATATGACAAATACACTTTATATTTCAATGTGTCAAACTATTTCAGTGCCATGAAATTATGTTGAAACTGGCAGGTAAGCACAGTATATTAAATTTTTCTTTTGAATCAACTTCAATTCTGTACTGAATTATTGGAATTTTAGTGACCTTAAAAAGACTGTCAGAAATAATATACAACAGAGAGTTTTGAAATATAATATGCTATTATACCTTCTTCATATAAAATAATATAATTTCTATATAGGTAAAGAAGTAAAAAATAACAATCATTTTGAAGAGGATTTTTATACTTACAGTTTTATGTTACCATTATATTTTGTTTGAAAGCAAATTTAGTTGAACAGATATTTCCCCTTGTAGATCTGAGAAGTTCAGAATATTTCTAAATTCTACCTCAAGATTTATTCTTTTATTTATTTATTTTATTTTATTTTATTTATTTATTTTATTTATTCTTTTATTTATTCTTTTTAGCATGTAATCATTGGTGTTCACAAGCCAATTATCTGGTCCTTTGATACCCTTTTTATTTTTTGTGTTTTACAACCAATCTTAATCTTACTAGCATAATAATAATTATAGCAAGGGAACAATCACATATACAACCAAATTGGAAAATCTGATTATGTTACTAAAGAAAAAAAAATCTAATTCAAAGAAACCTACATCTAGTCAGGTATAAATGCCATCACTCATATTGTTATTTATAATTGCACAAAAGAAAGATAACTGAGGAAAATACAATACCAATTGTGTAACCAAACATAGTCCTGGTTGCCTAGTAATTGCTATGATAAAGTATAGTCTTCTCTTTGAAAAAAAAAATCCAAAACACAAAATACTGATAAGCATTCACTCTCTGTTTTTTCTTTATGTGATAACATTAATTCATGAAATATATTTTGTATCAATTCATCCTAATTTAAACGTACACTTCTTGATTCTGTTCTGGATTTTTGTAATCCATACTGGAATACAGCTACACTCCAATTCTTATACCTCAGTTATTTCATATATTTTCTATTTTAAAGGATAAAGGGAAAGGAGTTAAATGTGGAAACAGTTACCTAGCTGGTCTACATACCTAGCTCACGGGATAATTAAAAAGCAAATTAGACTTTATTCAGTCATACCATTTCTCCTTAAACCATTTTTTTTTGTAACTTCTAAATCCAATAATCTAGTTTTAAAATGTAATACCTCTTAATCTATCTGCTTGGTAGATTCACTTAGCCACTGTTCTCTTCCTCTGGAACATCTCTTTCATCTCACCTAAAATTCATTTTATAATAATTTTTTATAATATTATATTATATACATATAAACACACACACACACATAAATTTTTATAATAAATTAAAATATTAAAAATCTGTGACATACCAACAGGAAACTTAAAAACTGTCAACACAATAGATTGTAAGGCTTATAAGTAAAGCAACAGCCAGTTATATTTCATGACCCAGTATGGGGGTGGGGGTGGGGGGACGGAAGTGAGGAAAACAGTTATTCAGAGAATGATTTGGAGTCCTTTTTTCCTTGCAGTAATGACTGCATTTGATTCTAGTTTGATATAATTCTTCAAAGGGGTTTTGTTTTCTTCTCTGAGTTCTTAACAACAATTACACACTCAGAACAACTATTCCTTTGCTGTTCAGAAGCCACAATAGCAGTCTGTATCCAAATGCTGAACTCCGTTCTTATCAGAATGAAATCATCTATGTTACAAAATGAAAAACAAAGCCAGCATTCAAAGTTTCGGCAAGAACACTGCTGGGCATCTACCTGTCTAGCACTTTTGAAAAGACTGAACAGGATCCTGGGTTTTTCTACCAATAAGTTTATCCCTGCAGAAATATATGCCAAGGACATCCTAGCCACAATTTATGCCATTAGAAGGCAATGTACAATCTTCTCTCATTCAGTCTTATCAGAAGTAGTATTCACATGTCTTCCAAGCAATTTGTATGGTGTTCCCTACATGGTGCCAGTCATTTTCACCATGGGTGGTCTTAAAAATAACTGAAGTCACACAGAAGATAAGAGCCAATTTTGCCCCTTCAAGAAGCAGCACTAGAACCAGTGAAAGAAAAGTGCTGGTTAGCAAATTTTGTCTAAACATGAACAGAAAAACCCTCACCAAAAGTTCTACTTCACAATAGTGGGATATTTTTTGCCATAGGCATTGCAACAGATTGCAAAACACTTTGATAATACACTCTCTCTATCAGGTATTATTGGGGCATGCAAAATGCATTGGTCATTGTAGCTGATGAATTGGTATGGCTTGGTAAACACGCACACACACACACAAACTATGTATCAATATTTAATTAAATATTGAATCATACCCAGCCTTGCTATCTTAGCAGACTTGCCCTCTTTCTCTCTTCAAAAGACTTTAGAATTGCAAGTTTCATTTCAAATGATTTAAATTTATAGCAGCATGTCTTTATAGGTTGTTTCTAGAACATGCTCAAACAACATGTCCTTAGCTATTTCCAGTTTTAAGTACCATTTGGGACTCTTCCCATTTTTATTTTTATTTTTGTTTACATTTATACCCCGCCCTTCTCCGAAGACTCAGGGCGGCTTACAGTGTGTAAGGCAATAGTCTCATTCTATTTGTATATTTTTTACAAAGTCAACTTATTGCCCCCCCAACAATCTGGGTCCTCATTTTACCTACCTTATAAAGGATGGAAGGCTGAGTCAACCTTGGGCCGGGCTCGAACCTGCAGTAATTGCAGGCTTTGTGTTCTTAATAACAGGCTTTACCAGCCAGAGCTATTCCGGCCCTTTTTCATCAACTGCTTTTCCTTTTTCTCCAAGAACAAGCAGTCCTCAGCAGATGACTCAGTCAAGAGAGGAGACAAACAAGCAGATCAGTAACAGCAAGGACAGAGGGATTCTAGAACCAAATTATGTGTATCTTCTAATCTATCAGATCACAGTGAAATTTCACTATTGGGATGGTGGTATCTGGAAGCAGCTAATAATTATATAGTTTCCACCACTTATGAAATAGTCAATTTACCGCCTCCATATTCTGGAGTAGAATATGTACAAGTCCTTGCAGTTCACCAGGGCTGGCCTAAATAGAAGTGGATCAGGACTACCTATGCCCGCTCTACACTATATCAGTTTTTCACTATTTCTTCTCTTCCATACTAATAAAATAGTAAATACAATAAGGTTAAGCAGTACTTTTTGATTTCAGGTCTCCAGACTATTGAGGGAACTACAGATGATGCAGAATATTCTCAATTATCATTTAAATTGGAAAAGATCTTTAAATAGATGATCAAGTGGTGTATTTATTGTACTGTAAGCCAGCATGGATTTGTTGCAAACAAATCCAGCCAAATCAACCATATTTCTTTGATAAATATTAGCTAGTAGATAGAGGAATGTTATAGAATGCCAGAACCTTAAGAAAAGCTTTCAAGTATGTCTCATATTTTCTTTGCACAATAATAAAAAATAGGCTAGATGACAATTGGTAATTATGAATAATTCCACTCTATATAAGAAGAAAATAATAAGTAGAATGAGACAAAGTTCTTCCTGGATTCTTTAATATTCAGAATTTTTATCAATGATTTATATGGAGTCTTTGAGGGAACACTTTAAAATTTTGGAGATGATACAACACTGATAGCTGTGGTAGGTAGATAACAAAGAGAAGATTCAAAAATATCCAGATAGGCTAAAGTATGTGTTGAAATTGAAAGGATAGAATTTAACTAGAATAAATGTAATCTTCTACATCTAGATAGAGAAAATATAAGGTATAGTACAGGGGTTGCAACCTTAAACATTCAAAGAGCCATAAAGGTCCTAAGCAGAAGCCCCCCATTCAATTCTGGAACTGACCGGAAGTCCGGTTCCCCCACCATAGAGTCTCCTCCTAGCATGGCGTCCTTTTCCCTCTGCCGACCATAAGTCCGGTTCCCCCACCATAGGGTCCCCTCCTAGTGCAGCGTCCTTTTTCCTTTACCTGACCTAACCAAAAGCCCTATCAATTGTGGAGCCGACTGGTGACAGGGAGCCTCAGCAGAAGGACGAAAGAGCCACACAAGGCTCCAGAGCCACAGGTTGCTGACCCCTGGTATAGAATATGGGGACCTGGCTTAGCAATAGTAAAAGTGAAATGTATTTAGGAGTCCTTGCCAACCATTAGATAAATATGAGCCAGCAGTATAATGCAGACACCAAAAAGACAAAAACTATATTGGGTGCATTAATAGGTTTATAGAGGCCAGACTGCAGGAATCATTTTATTCTACTCTGCCCCAGTCAGTCTCTCTTTGGAGTACTATGTTCATTTCTTGGCCCCACAATTCAAAGGACATGACAAACAGAAGCAAGTTCAGAAAGGGATTTACTAAAATGGAGAATTTCCTGGCAATTACTGTAAGAAACAGTTGAAAGACTTAAACATCTGAGCAGGTTTAGTCTATAGAAAAAGCAGCATCTTTTCTTCTGACCTTTATGAACCATCTTTATTCCCTTCCAAAAGAGAAGTAGCTATCCCACTGCATCACCCAATAAAAATAGGCCCAAGAATCTCAATGTTTACACCAGTACTAGATACTCAGCAGTCATTTAAATTATTTCACAATAGCTTCACAGCTTTTCTACAATACAGGTAATCTTCAACTTACAATTACAATAGGAACTGGGAAAATTCATCATTATGTGGTGCAGTCATTATGAAGTGCAGTCATTTAAGTGAGGCATTTTGTCACTGCACCCAATTTTACAATCTTTTTTGCCACAGTTGTTAAGTGAATCACTGCAATTGTTAAGGAAGACATCATGTAATCTCATTTTGTGATCCCCCTGCTGACTTCCTCATCAACTTTGCTTGTCATAAGTCAACTGGAAAAGTTGCAAACAGTGATCATGTAACCACAGGATAGCAAGACTGTTTGTATGATGGAATCACAAGCACCCGAATCACAGTATGTCTCTGCAGGGACACTGCAATGGACTTAAGTGTAAGAACTGACTGAGCACTGTTATAACTTCAAACAGTGACTAAATTAATGGTTGTAAATTGAGGACTACCTGAGAAACTTATTTACTCAAGTTTTGGTGTACATAGAAGGATGTATATGTAGGAGCAGTGGTAGGATTCAGTTGGTTCACACCTATTCAGGAGAACCGTTTATCTTTCTGAATAGTTCGGAGAACTGGTTGTTGGAAGAAATCTTCTTCCAACAGCCTTTTGGGTTTTTTTTCCACTTAAGGAAACATTCTGGTGTTGTTTCTAGCCTAATCCTTATCTTTATTGCCCTGCTTACAGAAACTGCCCCTCCGATTAAGCCTTATTACATTGTAACAGCTACAGGTTCTTGGCAGTATGCCCACACTTTCTGTTGCCTGAGCTTCTTCTGAGTTTTTTTTTCTTTTCTTTGCTGATACTTTGCTTTTCTTTGCTTTATTAGGGCCTTGACTTTGTTAAAAGGGAAGGGTTGTTTTAAACTTTTTACACTGTTTTAGTGGTTCCTGGCACTGTCCTTTTGGGGAATACTTCCAAGAGGCAGCATGCAAACTTGGCACTGATTTTTTACTGCCTTTCTGGGGGCATATGATCTTTCCTTAAAAATGGATGATTTCCTTAGGATATTTTATGAGGTAAATGACTCCAGCTGGTATCAAATGAATCTAAGGATTGCTTCTCCTGGGTGTGAAAGGGTGCTTTGTCAGTTCACTGAGCACAGGAGTCTCTTGTCTATGGGGTTTCTTCAGTCATCCAGGTCATGGTTGTCCCAAAGATGCTTTTTTCAAGAGGCAACTGGACTTTCTTGGTTTGCAAAAAGTCAAGTTGCCTCTTGAAAAAGCACCTTTGGTGCTTTTGAATTGCTTTGGAGTGGCCAAGACACATGGTTACTCACTGATAGTAAGATTTTAAAAAAATAGGAGGTAGGGGTGTGGATCCTCCAATTCGTTTTAGTTTTCTCTCATGATAATAAGGCTTAGTAATATGGCAATAGGCTTGAAGTTTATTTAGGTATTTGTGGCATGTACTAATTTTATTGTGATCCTGACAAGCTTGGGAGGCTTGAAACTGGGTCCCCTATATAATTTGTTAATTTATCTCTTTAGTTCAGCATTTTGTAGCCCAAATATGCCCACCCACTTTCTGGAGAGCTTAAATGGCCTCTCTTCTAAAGGGTTTCACTTTATGAGCAAGAGTTGGCTGCTGATAGTTATCATTGCATTTTAACTATTTTAATTCCTCAAGGTGCTCTGCCAACCTGCCTGATTTGTAACTCCGGCTTGCAGGTATTTCTAATATAATGATTGGTATTTAGGGCAGCTTTTTGCAAGCACAGAATCCTTTTATGTTTTTTGAACAGGTAATCCTTGACTTACAACAGTTTATTTAGTGACCATTCAAAGTTACAATGGCACTGAAAAAATGACATGACAGTTTTTCACACTTACAACCGTTGTAGCATCCCCAAAGTCATGAAAGGCCAGGTGAAGTGAATCGCCCCTCGACATGAGTGACGTCAAGTTCGCCACACCCACCCAGACACGCCTACCCAGCTGGTCATTAGGGCAGAGAACCGGTTGTTAAATTATTTGAATCCCACCACTGTATAGGAGAGGAACTGTATGAGTGCAACTCCATGTTTTCTGCAGAATTTCCAATTAAAGCATCCATGAGATAAGACTAACCAGCCTTTATTTGAACAAATACACTGAAAAGGAGCTCAATAATTGGTTCCCCTGTTGAACTGCTGTTATTGGTTTTTTCTAATATTTAATAAGAATTTGCCATCCTATAACTTCAGAACATTTCTTTTGGATCCAATGCTAGCTGTCATGATCAAATTGAATTTTTCCTTCTTGGTGATCCCATCAATGTTATGGCATTTGCAAATTTGATATGCATTTCCTCCATCTATGCCATTAATGAAAATCTTGAAACTTACTGGGCTTCAATACAAACCCTGCAGCACCATGCTTGATTTTTCAGTTTGATAAGGAAATGCCGCTTAATACTTTTAAATATGATTTTGAGTCAGATAATAAGCATGCTATCCTGCCCTCTTTTAACGAGCTTCTAATTAGAAAGTTCCGAAGTACTTTGTCAAATGCTTTGGAGTTCACAACATTCAACAAACCACTGAAGATGTTACTTGATCAAAATATGATATAAGCTTATTCTGCCAAGATTTTCTTGACAAATTCATGGTGACTTATTTGCCGCATTTGTTTTCAAGGTGTATTCATACAGATCACTTCATAATCTGTTCCTATAGTTCCCCTGATATTGATGTCAGGCTGATTGCTCTCTCACTCCCAGAAACCTCCTTTTCCCAAAGATAGAGACGTTTAACCTCTTTAGTCATCTGGTTCTTCACCCATCCTCCAGGATGTGTCAAAGATAATAAACAGTTTCCATTATAAGATAACAATCCTGTAAGGGATGAATATCAGAATACTCTTATGTGCTGCTGGGGGACAGGGATGCTACTATTTTATCTATTCATATATATATATATATATATATATGAATATATATATGAATATATATATATATATATATATATATATATATATGAATACATATATATGAATATATATATATATATATATGAATATATATATATATATATCTATCTATATCTATCTATCTATCTATCTATCTATCTATCTGTCTGTCTGTCTGTCTGTCTGTCTGTCTATCTATCTATCTATCTATCTATCTATCTATCTATCTATAGGTCTTTGGTTGTTCGGGTTTTCTCCCGTGTAAAATTGGAAGTGTCTTGGCGACGTTTCGACGAAGTCTCATTCGTCATCTTCAGGCTTCAGCTTCGTGCTTCTGGGAGCAATGTGTGATCGCAGCTATTTCTTCCTTTTAACTGCTAGTGGGGGTTTGAACTGATTGGGTGGGAGCTTGGCTGTGCTCTGATTGGCTGGGGGTTTGTGCTCTGATTGGATGGGGGTTTGTGCTCTGATTGGCTGGGGTGTGTCCTGTGACTTTAAAGTGTTGGACCAGGAAGAAGTTGGTTCCTCTTTTGAATGAGTTCTTGTGTTCTTCAATGCGTGCACTTATTCTTCTGTTGGTTTGTCCAATGTATGTGGTGGGGCAGGCGGTGCATGGGATTTCATATACTCCTTGATTTTCTAACTCAATTTTGTCTTTGGGGTTTCTTAGGATGGTGGATATTTTTCTGTTTGTGCAGAATGCTGTCTTGATGTTGTGTTTGTGGAGGATCTTGCTGTTTCTGTCTGTGGTGCCTTTTATGTTTTTGAACAGGTAATCCTTGACTTACAACAGTTTATTTAGTGACCATTCAAAGTTACAATGGCACTGAAAAAATGACATGACAGTTTTTCACACTTACAACCGTTGTAGCATCCCCAAAGTCATGAAAGGCCAGGTGAAGTGAATCGCCCCTCGACATGAGTGACGTCAAGTTGGCCACACCCACCCAGACACGCCTACCCAGCTGGTCATTAGGGCAGAGAACCGGTTGTTAAATTATTTGAATCCCACCACTGTATAGGAGAGGAACTGTATGAGTGCAACTCCATGTTTTCTGCAGAATTTCCAATTAAAGCATCCATGAGATAAGACTAACCAGCCTTTATTTGAACAAATACACTGAAAAGGAGCTCAATAATTGGTTCCCCTGTTGAACTGCTGTTATTGGTTTTTTCTAATATTTAATAAGAATTTGCCATCCTATAACTTCAGAACATTTCTTTTGGATTAGCTTGGTAATCTTATTTGTTTGGAATCCATTGGATGTTAGTACGTTAGTGAGAGTGTCTAGTTCGGGTTTTAGGTGTTGTTCATCAGCTAAGCATTTTGTTCTGGAGATGTGGGTCTTGGCGACGTTTCGACGAAGTCTCATTCGTCATCTTCAGGCTTCAGCTTCGTGCTTCTGGGAGCAATGTGTGATCACAGCTGTTTCTTCCTTTTAACTGCTAGTGGGGATTTGAACTGATTGGGTGGGAGCTTGGCTGTGCTCTGATTGGCTGGGGGTGTGTCCTGTGTTGGTGGGGGCTTGTTTGTGCTCAGTTTAGTCTGTGTTGCAGGGGGATTTGAGCTGGTGAGCTGCATAGCTGTTGTTTGGCTTTGTGGTCGTGCTACATCTTCATAGTGGGTGTCAGTCTGCTGCATGTATGGATTGGAGGGGTTTGAAATGGCTAATGTTGCAGCTGCGGTCTGGCTTCTGGTCCTTGGTCGTGCTTCATGATCAGTGTGGGTTTGTGCTCTGGTTGGCTGGGGGTGTGTCCTGTGTTGGTGGGGGCTTGTTTGTGCTCAGTTTAGTCTGTGTTGCAGGGGGATTTGAGCTGGTGAGCTGCATAGCTGTTGTTTGGCTTTGTGGTCGTGCTACATCTTCATAGTGGGTGTCAGTCTGCTGCATGTATGGATTGGAGGGTTTGAAATGGCTAATGTTGCAGCTGCGGTCTGGCTTCTGGTCCTTGGTCGTGCTTCATGATCAGTGTGGGTTTGGGTCTGCTTTCTGGGTGGATGTGCGGTGGTGACATCCTGTGTGGACCTCGTGAGTGTGGGTCTGGTGTCATTCCTCGTGTTAGGGACTCGTTTGTCAATAAGGGCGGGTTTCAAATGGCTGGTAGGCGGAGGTGTCATCTCGTTTGTTCATGCTGTGTGGGCGTTTATCTCAATGGCTTCTCTGATTATTCTGTTGTTAAATTATTTGAATCCCACCACTGTATAGGAGAGGAACTGTATGAGTGCAACTCCATGTTTTCTGCAGAATTTCCAATTAAAGCATCCATGAGATAAGACTAACCAGCCTTTATTTGAACAAATACACTGAAAAGGAGCTCAATAATTGGTTCCCCTGTTGAACTGCTGTTATTGGTTTTTTCTAATATTTAATAAGAATTTGCCATCCTATAACTTCAGAACATTTCTTTTGGATCCAATGCTAGCTGTCATGATCAAATTGAATTTTTCCTTCTTGGTGATCCCATCAATGTTATGGCATTTGCAAATTTGATATGCATTTCCTCCATCTATGCCATTAATGAAAATCTTGAAACTTACTGGGCTTCAATACAAACCCTGCAGCACCATGCTTGATTTTTCAGTTTGATAAGGAAATGCCGCTTAATACTTTTAAATATGATTTTGAGTCAGATAATAAGCATGCTATCCTGCCCTCTTTAACGAGCTTCTAATTAGAAAGTTCAAGTACTTTGTCAAATGCTTTGGAGTGGCCAAGACACTCATCTCCAGAACAAAATGCTTAGCTGATGAACAACACCTAAAACCGAACTACACACTCTCACAACGTACTAACATCCAATGGATTCCAGAAATAAGATTACCAAGCTAATCCAAAAGAACCCCCACTAAAATCCAAGACAGAGAACAAGAAACGGCACAGCCCTCCTCCCATATATAAAGGCACCACAGACAGAATCAGCAAGATCCTCCACAAACACAACATCAAGACAGCATTCTGCACAAACAGAAAAATATCCACCATCCTAAGAAACCCCAAAGACAAAATTGAGTTAGAAAATCAAGGAGTATATGAAATCCCATGCACCGCCTGCCCCACCACATACATTGGACAAACCAACAGAAGAATAAGTGCATTGAAGAACACAAGAACTCATTCAAAAAGAGGAACCAACTTCTTCCCTGGTCCAACACTTTAAAGTCACAGGACATGATATTGACTTTAAAAGACCAGAACTATCGCCAAAACTGAACACTTTAACAACAGAATAATCAGAGAAGCCATTGAGATAGAAAACGCCCACACAGCATGAACAAACGAGATGATACCTCCGCCTACCAGCCATTTGAAACCTGCCTTATTGACAAACGTGTCCTTTATTTATTTATTTATTTATTTATTTATTTATTTATTTATTTATTTATTTATTTATTTATTTATTTATTTATTTATTTATTTATTTATTTATTTATTTATTTATTTATTTATTTATTTATTTATTTATTTATTTATTTATTTATTTATTTATTTATTTATTTATTTATTTATTTATTTATTTATTTATTTATTTATTTATTTATTTATTTATTTATTTATTTATTTATTTATTTATTTATTTATTTATTTATTTATTTATTTATTTATTTATTTATTTATTTATTTATTTATTTATTTATTTATTTATTTATTTATTTATTTATTTATTTATTTATTTATTTATTTATTTATTTATTTATTTATTTATTTATTTATTTATTTATTTATTTATTTATTTATTTATTTATTTATTTATTTATTTATTTATTTATTTATTTATTATTATTGTTGTTATTGGTTTTTCTAATATTTAATAAGAATTTGCCATCCTATAACTTCAGAACATTTCTTTTGGATTAGCTTGGTAATCTTATTTGTTTGGAATCCATTGGATGTTAGTACGTTAGTGAGAGTGTCTAGTTCGGGTTTTAGGTGTTGTTCATCAGCTAAGCATTTTGTTCTGAGATGAGTGTCTTGGCGACGCTTCGACGAAGTCTCATTCGTCATCTTCAGGCTTCAGCTTGCTTCTGGGAGCAATGTGTGATCGCAGCTGTTTCTTCCTTTTAACTGCTAGTGGGGTTTGAACTGATTGGGTGGGAGCTTGGCTGTGCTCTGATTGGCTGGGGTGTGTCCTGTGTTGGTGGGGGCTTGTTTGTGCTCAGTTTAGTCTGTGTTGCAGGGGATTTGAGCTGGTGAGCTGCATAGCTGTTGTTTGGCTTTGTCGCTACATATCTGAGCCAGAGTTTGGGTTTGTGATCAGATTTTCTAGAGCTTGGGTTTCAAAGTGTTCCATGTAGAGATTGGCAATGACAGGTGAGAGGGTGATCCCATCAATGTTATGGCATTTGCAAATTTGATATGCATTTCCTCCATCTATGCCATTAATGAAAATCTTGAAACTTACTGGGCTTCAATACAAACCCTGCAGCACCATGCTTGATTTTCAGTTTGATAAGGAAATGCCGCTTAATACTTTTAAATATGATTTTGAGTCAGATAATAAGCATGCTATCCTGCCTCTTTAACGAGCTTCTAATTAGAAAGTTCAAGTACTTTGTCAAATGCTTTGGAGTTCACAACATTCAACAAACCACTGAAGATGTTACTTGATCAAAATATGATATAAGCTTATTCTGCCAAGATTTTCTTGAGAAATTCATGGTGACTTATTTGCCGCATTTGTTTTCAAGGTGTATTCATACAGATCACTTCATAATCTGTTCCTATAGTTCCCCTGATATTGATGTCAGGCTGATTGCTCTCTCACTCCCAGAAACCTCCTTTTCCCAAAGATAGAGACGTTTAACCTCTTTAGTCATCTGGTTCTTCACCCATCCTCCAGGATGTGTCAAAGATAATAAACAGTTTCCATTATAAGATAACAATCCTGTAAGGGATGAATATCAGAATACTCTTATGTGCTGCTGGGGGACAGGGATGCTACTATTTTATCTCTTCATATATATATATGTTGTGTATATATATATGTTGTGTATATATATATGTTGTGTATATATATATGTTGTGTATATATATATATGTTGTGTATATATATATGAATATATATATATGTTGTGTATATATATATGTTGTGTATATATATATGTTGTGTATATATATATATATATATATATATATACAAGTGTAACTCACCTAAAATTGGTACAATAGGGAGTAATATCAGAAACAAGAATGATTTTAATGGTGAAAAAAATGGTGGAAAAGATCTCATTGTTTCATGAACAGATCTCAAACGTTTTGAAACTATTAAAAATTAGATGGCAAAAGCTAAGAGGAACTATAAAATACAAAAGTGTGTTATATTAAAAACATATTTGCATCTATTTAAAGACAAGATTTTAATCAGATTTTCTAGAGCTTGGGTTTCAAAGTGTTCCATGTAGAGATTGGCAATGACAGGTGAGAGGGTGATCCCATCAATGTTATGGCATTTGCAAATTTGATATGCATTTCCTCCATCTATGCCATTAATGAAAATCTTGAAACTTACTGGGCTTCAATACAAACCCTGCAGCACCATGCTTGATTTTCAGTTTGATAAGGAAATGCCGCTTAATACTTTTAAATATGATTTTGAGTCAGATAATAAGCATGCTATCCTGCCTCTTTAACGAGCTTCTAATTAGAAAGTTCAAGTACTTTGTCAAATGCTTTGGAGTTCACAACATTCAACAAACCACTGAAGATGTTACTTGATCAAAATATGATATAAGCTTATTCTGCCAAGATTTTCTTGACAAATTCATGGTGACTTATTTGCGCATTTGTTTTCAAGGTGTATTCATACAGATCACTTCATAATCTGGCCACACGGAAAGAAAACTTGACAACTTCCTCACACACCTCAATAGCCTACACCCCAAAATACAGTTCACCATGGAAACAGAAGTTAATAACCAACTTCCTTCCTGGATGTCTTAGTCTACAGAAACCCAATGGCCCCTAGGACACACCATCTACCAGAAGAAAACACACACAAACCGCTATCTGCACGCACTCTCACACCACCACCCAGCACAGATCAACTCAGAGCCAAGACACTCATCTCCAGAACAAAATGCTTAGCTGATGAACAACACCTAAAACCCGAACTAGACACTCTCACTAACGTACTAACATCCAATGGATTCCAAACAAATAAGATTACCAAGCTAATCCAAAAGAACCCCCACTAAAATCCAAGACAGAGTACAAGAAAACGGCACAGCCCTCCTCCCATATATAAAAGGCACCTCAGACAGAATCAGCAAGATCCTCCACAAACACAACATCAAGACAGCATTCTGCACAAACAGAAAAATATCCACCATCCTAAGAAACCCCAAAGACAAAATTGAGTTAGAAAATCAAGGAGTATATGAAATCCCATGCACCGCCTGCCCCACCACATACATTGGACAAACCAACAGAAGAATAAGTGCACGATTGAAGAACACAAGAACTCATTCAAAAAGAGGAACCAACTTCTTCCCTGGTCCAACACTTTAAAGTCACAGGACATGATATTGACTTTAAAAGACCAGAACTATCGCCAAAACTGAACACTTTAACAACAGAATAATCAGAGAAGCCATTGAGATAGAAAACGCCCACACAGCATGAACAAACGAGATGATACCTCCCGCCTACCAGCCATTTGGAAACCTGCCTTATTGACAAACGTGTCCCTAACACGAGGAATGACACCAGACCCACACTCACGAGGTCCACACAGGATGTCACCACCACACATCCACCCAGAAAGCAGACCCAAACCCACACTGATCAGGAAGCACGACCAAGGACCAGAAGCCAGACCGCAGCTGCAACATTAGCCATTTCAAACCCTCCAATCCATACATGCAGCAGACTGACACCCACTATGAAGATGTAGCACGACCACAAAGCCAAACAACAGCAGTGCAGCTCACCAGCTCAAATCCCCTGCAGCACAGACTAGACTGAGCACAACCAAGCCCCCACCAACACAGGACACACCCCAGCCAATCAGAGCACAGAAAACCCCATCCAATCAGAGCACAGCCAAGCTCCCACCCAATCAGTTCAAACCCCACTAGCAGTTAAAAGGAAGAAACAGCTGCGATCACACATTGCTCCCAGAAGCACGGTTGAAGCCTGAAGATGACGAATGAGACTTCAAACGTCGCCAAGACACTTCCAATTTTACATGGGAGAAAACCCAACAACCAAAGACCTATATATATATATATATATATGAATATATATATATGAATATATATATATATATATATATATATATATGTTGTGTATATATATATATATATATATATATATATATATATATATATATATATATATATATATATACAAGTGTAACTCACCTAAAATTGGTACAATAGGGAGTAATATCAGAAACAAGAATGATTTTAATGGTGAAAAAAATGGTGGAAAAGATCTCATTGTTTCATGAACAGATCTCAAACGTTTTGAAACTATTAAAAATTAGATGGCAAAAGCTAAGAGGAACTATAAAATACAAAAGTGTGTTATATTAAAAACATATTTGCATCTATTTAAAGACAAGATTTTAATCAGATTTTCTCCATGTGGCACTAAATATCCAAGACATACATCTACATTACTGACATTGTATCAGTACAGGTAGTCCTCAACTTACAAACAGTTCATTTAGTGACAGTTCAAAGTTACAATGGCACCAAAAAAAGCGACATATGATCATTTTTCACCCTTACGGCCGTTGCAACATCCCTGTGGTCATGTGATTAAAATTCAGATGCTTGGCAACTGGTTCATACTTATGACCATTGCAGTGTCTCAGGGTCATGTGATCACTTTTTGCGACATCAATGGGGAAGCAAAGTTAGTGGGGAAGCCGATTCATGTAACAACTCTGTTACTAACTGCAGTGATACACTTAACAACTGAGGCAAGAATGGTGGTAAAATGGGGCAAAACTCACTTAAGAATTATCTCACTTAACAATAGAAATTTTGGGCTCAATTGTGGTCATAAATCAAGGACCATCTGTACCAGTATCCAAAATCTACCCATTACTTAAGACTAAAAGAAATTAGCAAATACTAAACTTGGTAAAGCTAACTTTATTACTATTTGGTTTCTAAAAGGCTGAACATGATACCTGTATGCCTCTCCCGTGACATCTGTATCTAAAACAAACAACTTTCACCCAGATTCACCAAAAGGAAAGCAATCTAAAGGCTTTGGCAGCAAATGCCTTATGCATGCAAATGCATGCTCTTACATTATATCAGTGGTGGGTTGCCCCTGGTTCGGACCAGTAGTAAAACCGCCGGGAGGCTCCACCCACTGACCCAAACGTCATCAAAAGCAATCTGTGCATGCGCAGAAGCTTCTGCACATGCACAGAGAGTGTGCGCGAGCACAATGCGAACCGGTAGTAAAGATAAGTAGAACCCATCCCTGCATTATATGGAGGCTGTCACAGTAGCCTTACCTAGCCTACAGTGTAGGATAACATGGATATTTCAGTTGCTTCACTGTAGTTTACAAAACCTACCTCCAAATAGTTCACACAGTGCTATTATTCACTTTTTCCCCAATAAAACAAAGTGACTGAATTAGTCCATACACAAACTATTTTTTTAATTTTGTAATCAGCCAACTTGGGCTGAATTTCAAAATCTCTGATGGAAAAATGGCCACTTCTTGTTGGCAAATATATCATTTAGGGACAGGTTTCAAATATGATGGTAATTTGAAAAAAACAATTTGACCGATGACCCATTTATGACGAAATTGTGTGTGCCTAAATGAGAAAGCACACCAGAATGTGAATAACAATGTGCAGCTGCAGGAAAAAAATGGATCTAAATGAGACAGTCGCAACCAACAAACTTAACAGCATCTTTTTTTCCTCTTATCTTTGAGTCATTATGCTTACTTAGTGACCATTTTACTTCTGATTTAAGAAACAGATTGTAGTTGCTAAACAAGGAGAGGGTGTGAGTTAAAACTTATTTTACAGTCTTTTTTAGCATTTCACAAGTAGAAAGTGTGATTAAACTGGATAAAAGAATTTTTACAAATTATTTTAAATTTGGTTATGTTCAAATTAGCTTAAATGCAAGGTTTGTCATCTTTCTTAGCCACATACTGGCTGGTTAATAGTTATATTACAAAGATTACATAAAAAATAAAAGTGCAAACTAAAAAGAAAAATAACTCACTTCTGTCCCAGCAAATATATATAACTTTAACATCTTATCACTATCTCTTATCATACAATAATATTTAAATCTTCAATAGCTCACCTCATTCTCTATAAACATTCTTAAAAACTCATCTTTTTCATAATAGTTCATTAAGATCTATCAGAAATAACAATATATCTATTATAAACTTAATCTAATAAACCCATTTAAATTCCTTCCATTTATATATATAATTTTCTAAGTAATGCATATCCCACAACCTCATCATTTAAATCCACTCTAAAGAACTAAAATTGAAATTCTCATCAGATACAGAAACATTTATATAAACTTTCTAAAGGCAACTACATGACTGGAGCAAAACAGATGTCAAACTCGAATATTTGTATATAAACCTCTTTTTTCAAAAAAGGAGATTTCATGAATATACTGTATGTAAAATACTTGAGAAAAATTGTTGCTCTAAAAATAAGAAGTCATATTCTCTGTTCATTAAACTTTAAAGGTCAACTCATTGGCCAAGGATGCTACAATATATGAACATTTAATCTTATCAAGCACCATTTTTACCACATTTTTAAATGTAACAATAAAAATGTAAAGAACAATTAAACAAATGTGTTTGCAAAAATGTGTATAAATTATACGAAGATGACACTGGCGGTAACTTCTGTGGAGTTTGCGCATGGTGGTAAATAGTGATTTATCTTTGCATAATGTACAAAATAGCTCCCATAGGCTGCAAGTTATTCAGCAGCACATTCTTAACAGAAACACCAGCTTGGAATAGAGAAATATACTGCTGGTTATCTGAAGATTACAAAGGATGAAGAATATGAACACTGGGAAGGGGAATTGCGTCTTGAAATGGGACAATGTTTTCCAAAAAAATTGTTCAAATAAACAATGTTTAAATACAAAATTGTGGTTTTCTGATATCATCTCTCTTCATCCAAGGAAATCTGACTTTTTCCTTCCCATATTCTTCTTAAACAAGTTGATCAAATATACCAGGGTGTCAAACTTGCGTCGTCACAGTGTCGTCATTTTTAAGATGTGAAAGGGAGTTTCCATAGTCATTAAGCAAATCACAAGGTTGTTAAGCGAATCCAGCATATCCAATAGAAAGTTGCAATCACGTTGAGCACCAGATTCTGCAATTGGTCATATATATGAACCTGTTGCCAAATGCCCAAAATGTGATTATGTGACCACAGTGTGTGCATGTCTGGGGAGCCATCAGTTATAACTTTAGAGGATGGATTGTCAGTAGCCTTTGTTTAAGTCCATTCTAGCTTCAATGATCATTAAGTAACTGGTTGTAAGACTACTTATGGTATTTGCAAAGAAGAACTCGTAGTCAATTGCAAGTTGAATATGCACAAAGCTATAGAGACAGCAACTGCAATTTTAGACTCCCACCACAGAAGTATAGTTTCTGAAGTACAGGAAATAATAATTGCACTTTATTTTACTCCAGTCAGATGTCACTTCAGGTACTACATCCAGTTCCAGGAAACACATTTTGAAAAGAATTTGCAAACACTGGAATAGCTTCAGAGGGAGCCAAGGAAGATGTTCAAGGATTAAAACTTAACCCTTCAGACACAAATTGAAGGGAAAACGTACATTTAGCAGTGAAAATAAGATAAATTTAGGGATACAACAGCTGTCTTGAAATTACTGAAAGAATATCTGATAGACTAAACAGTCCTTTTCTCTTATTCCAGATTGCAGAATATGGAATAATGAATTTAAGATATATGAAGATAGATTCAAACTGAACATTATAAGAAACTAATTGTCCAATAGTGGAATCATTTAACCCAGTGTAGAGCATCATAGAAATGATCTTGGACTGCCTGGGAAAAAGCATTTTAAAAAACGCTTAAATCCCTGGGGTATAAGAGGGAGAGAAGTGAAAACACATTCAAGCTTTCAAATTCTATTCCTATAGGTTATACCAGGGGTCTGCAAACTTGGCTTTTTTAAGACTTGCGGACTTCAACTCTGGGAGCTGAAGTTCGCAAGTCTTAAAAGATCCAAATTTGCGGACCCCTGGCTTATACAATAAAGTATAATTCAAGTCAAACTTGTGAAGTCTGATCTGGAGTGCTTCAAGGGCTCATACCCAAGGAGATGTTTTCTCCCATTCAATGGAAGTGTTCAACAGGAACTAGAGAATCATCTTTCTTGGGTGCTTTAGTCTGCATTTCTGCACTGAATAGGAGATTGGATTTGATGATTAAATGTTTTTTTCCAATTCTATGATTCTGTGATGATGATTTGCCTTGTCCAGGATTCGCTCTTTTAATTCCAATTTTAGACCAGCCATCACAAGCAATGCAGAACTCAGCAGACAAATCATGTGTCAGGCAAATACAAACAGATATCCAAATATCACACTGATTATAGATTATATTACCTGTTCTTCTATGGAATTCTGTTACAGGATTAAATTAGACTGCAATAGATGCATAGATTGTATTGAACAACACAGCACAAATTTTTTAAACGCCTCTTATTAATTGAATGAAAAATTATGTTCAAAAACACAATGCTGCTATTTAATATTCCCATATTAATAGTCCCATATTTTTTGCAAAAATTGATTAAGACTGATACAGAACAATCAGATAATTAATATGGTCCATAATTAATTATAATTTAAATATTGCTTTCTAAAATGTAAAATTTAGCTATTGCTGTAATTAACTGTCTTTGGTCAATCTGAGAAAAAAGATATTTTTATAAGACTTAATACTTATGTGACAGGAAATAAATATAAGCAAACAATGCTGTCACTATTTAAAATGTAAGCTTATCTGCCTAGCTAAGCATCCTAGAATAACTTTTTCTATTATGGAAAAATACTATAGGCTATTGTGTAACAAATGCACAGATAACACATTGCAGTAGTCTAATTTAGAGGATGCAAGAGAGATCAGGCTCTTTCTGAATAGTAGATAACTTTTGTGTAAAAGGTTATGCTGCAAAAAGGCAATTTGCACTTTCTGTTAGAAAGATGAACAAAGAAAACCTTTAAAGAGGAAATTCAACTCCCTACAATTCAAGCTGTGACTTAATCTGGACCCAGCTTTAATTTATTGGTCAGATTATATCATAAATGCCTAATCAAAAGATAAATTTGGTCAACTGCTAAGATAAAATCTAACTAGTGGTTCCAAAATAGTATCTGGGATTCTAATTTACTTATTCTCATCTTTCTTACCTCACATTTATATTAAAAATAATTACTGAAAAAATAAGAGGTTATTATCATTTATTATTTGAATCTTAATTCTATATACACTGGTTAAGGTTGTTGCTGAGTGATGTAGTCTACAAAGCTGTGTGTGTGTGTGTGTGTGTGTGTGTGTGTGTGTGTGTGTGTACACAAACACATATCTCATGTCCGTAATTTTTAACTGGGCAAAACAGTGTAGTATAAGGCAACAGATTTTTAACCAAGATATTTCAGATGGGCTGATTTATAGGCAGCACCCAAAATCTGGAACCTATGTGTCCCATAGAATGGAAATTTGGCAAATATTATAAAGCATTTTATGACATAACACAAAATGTCATAAAACATTTCAGGTAGTCAGCTCCTTATGTGCCATACATAAGGTATTTTTAAAGCACATACATTTCTCAATATCTCCCTAAATTTTAAGAACTTTTCAAGTACATTTGAAGCTCTGCCATTGTTGAACCCATTGAGGAATCTGGTAAGAAAATACCTCTGAAAAGGTGACTCAAGAGGTCACAGGTTTTCTAGTACAAATGCATATTTAAGCTGAACCAATTTTTGCTCAATGCAGTTTTTCTTTCTAAATCTGAATTAATATTCCAATGCCAGGAGATATATTTGAAGGATTATTTAAAAATCTCTGCTGCATATATTAATCATATTTTAATTTCCCCCTTTCTATTATTAACCAACTATACTAGATAAATTGATTAGATAGATAGATAGATAGATAGATAGATAGATAGATAGATAGATAGATAGATAGATAGCCATAGCCATAGCACTTAGATTTATATACCACTTCATAGGTTTTACAGCCCTCTCTAAGCAGTTTACAGAGTCAGTATATTGCCCCCAACAATGGATGGAAGGCTGAGTCAACCTTGAACATAGATAGATATAGTGGTGGTGGGATTCAGCCAGTTCGCACCACTTCGGGAGAACCGGTTGTTAACTTTCTGAGCAGTTTGGTGAACTGGTTGCTGGAAGAAATCATTAGGGCAGAGAACCGGTTGTTAAATTATTTGAATCCCACCACTGGATAGATAGATAGATAGATAGATAGATAGATAGATAGATAGATAGATAGATAGATAGATAGATAGATAGATAGATAGATAGACAGACAGACAGACAGACAGACAGATAGTTAGATAGATAAATAGACAGACAATTTCTGAATTTATTTGTTCAGTATTGCACATATTATAAACAATTTTTAAACCTCATATCTAATATTTGAGAAAGGACAGTAGTCTATATATGTAAAGAACTAACACAATTTACAAAATGAAAATTCTCAAAGAACTAGACATCAATTGGTTTACATCCTCTGCAGACAGATGTGAAAGAATATTAAAGACATTACAGTACAAAATAACCGGTGTCCCAATAAAATTAAACTTTCTGCTTTGTTCACAGAAAAGACATTTGCTCTGCATTCTTCTATTCATTTCAGCACTCAATGCCATAATGGAAAGCTGACTTTATTCTTTCTTTTTTGTTATTCATGTGGACAAGATCGCTTTTCACCAGGAATAACAGAAAGTATGGGATTTATTGCTATAATGAAGTTCTTTCAAATCTCTGTTTTCTCTTTATAAAAGACAGGAGGATGGGCGTTCATCTCATCAGGCAGCTTATTAGGATTAGCACTGAATAAGACACCACAGAATGTCAAGCCTATCAGTTACTAAACATGCATCATACAAACTTTGTCTTTGCGAGAACCTCTGCTCGGCATTTGTCATCCACCTGAATAATTAACAAGTACATGCTGCCTGCCAGCAGCTTAGGGAATTAATTTTGCACAGATTAAATGCGGATCACGTCTACCAAAAATATTCAGACCACACACATACTATATTACTACCTTTCAGAATTATAAACCAAGAAATACATTGCTTAAAGTTACACTGTAGCCCAAACAGTAACAATTGTAATGTGAATATAATAAGGCTCAAACATCTGCTTTATATCTGCTAATGTGTTCACTTTAATACTAACAATGAAGATATAATGTACTTTTTATACTGTTGTGGTTATAAGTGCTGCTATTTCTATGTCCTTTGTCCTGTTCCTTGGTAACAAAACCCGGAAACAGCACTTACTAATTTTAGATTATTTAAAAAGTGCTAAAATAGTTTTTTGATTTAAGGGTTCCATCAACTGGCAATCTGGAATTCAGTTCAGATTTACATCATGAAATTAAACAAAATGTTGATGGCACTGTGCCAAAGGTTTCCCAGAAAATATGCACTTTGAAGAGAGATTCTGGAAAGAACTAGAAAGCTGGATAAGAAAGGTGAGCACATGTAATTGCAGAATGCTACTGAGAAAATGGAATATGACAATGGCAATCATGGAGGAGATACACTCATTAAGGATGGATGTGGCTTTTCATTTATTTAACTGATTGATTAAAATATTTATATCCTGTTATAGCCTTCACTCAAAGCAGCTTGTGATCGTAATTAAAACCACACAAGCTAGAGCATAAAATAGTAAATTCATTGCAAGAGACATATTTTGTTTTAAAAAAAGAGATATCACAGAAATGAGGAGTAAACAACAGGTGAGAAAAAAAGAGCAGGCCAAACTGGGCAATAGTGAAATTTTCATAATTCATTAACAAAGATGAAGATACAAATTTGGGTGTAAAGGACAGAATGTTTATCATTCAGCATGTAGATTACAGGTAATCCTTGTCTTAACAACCACAACTGACCTCAAAATTTCTGTTGCTGAACAAGGCAGTAGCTAAGTGAGTTTTGACACATTTTATGACCTTAACTGCAAAGCAAAATCATGGCAATTGTTAAGTGAATCATGTAGTCATTGAGCAAATTTGGTTTCCCCCATTCACTTTGCTTGTTGGAAGCTGACTGGAAAGGTTACAAATGGTGATCATACATGACCCCGGGACACTGTCAAGCCCCTAAATTTTGATCCTGTAATCATGGGAATGCTGCAAGGGTCATGAGCAGAGGTCATAGCTGGCTAGAGAATTCTGGGAGTTGAAGTCCACAAGTCTTAAAGCTGCCAAGTTTGAAGACCTCTGGTCATGAGTATGAAAACCATCATTAACTCACTTTTTTCAGCGCTGTTATAATTTTGAATTGTCACCAAAAATTTGGTTATAAGTTGAGAACTATCGATATATGAAAAAAACTTAAATTTTTAAAAGACCAAGAACAATAGATAGTAAAAGCCCAGAATAGAACCTGGAAAACCTCAAGGAAAAACTGAGGAGGCATTTCCTTTTGAAAGTATTGTAAAGTACAAGACAAACATAGAATCATAGAAATCTGAGAACTAAAACAAGAAAAACAGGAGAGGGTAACTAACAGCAGTCAAAGGAGAATAAAGCTTTAGGGAACTAGAAATTATTCTAGTATAATTCATTAAATGCACCAACTTTCTACCTGTAATAGTACTCAAGGCGACCTACCAGATGTAAAAGAAAAATACAAAGTGTAAAAATTACAATCAATAACTGCTCCAATAATTAAGCCTCTTAGTTATACAGAATCTGGCAATCCAGAAAAAAAATCTTGCCTATTCTACATCCATAAATTAGGTTAAATTAAATAATAAAGGTCCAACCATATCTCTGCATGCCAACATCACGAAATACCAAGAATCTCTCTTAATTTAGCAAAACCCCAACATCCAATACTTGAGGGACCAACAAGTCAACAACCATGGCCTAACTTTAGCCAAGCTAAACAGGTTTTAAGAATCTTAACATTAGCGCCTTAAATTATACCTGAAAAACAACTGGCAGCCCAGTGCAGATCTTTCAATAAAGAAGTCATTGTGATCTCTGTACCTCTAGCCCTTTAAGGCAATCCAGAAAAAAAATCACAGTAGTGAATACTAATTCTATTATAAGGTTACATTAACAGCCTCTTGCAAGTCTGCAAGTATACTTCCCATGTGCCACTTTTACTCACCTCAAAACTGAGACACACTTCTTCAGCATCAGAATGTTGCCTTGACTGTGGCTCTTCCTCCTGTCTCCCAAGGCTATTCCTACATACTATTTACTTCACCATGTAGCATTAGGATACTGCCACGTTTTGCACCAATTACAATTTCTAGTTGGTTGTCAAGGACAACCCGAAATAAAGCATATCGTACTACCTAGGATTGAATGGAACTGAGCATGGATAACCATCACTAAGTTTGCTGTATCCAGACGAGTTGCAACTGGTACACTAGCCATATATATATATCTACACAGACTTGTTTCTTACCCTGTTACTTGAGAATCTAGTGAAAGTTGATGATGGAGTTATCTGAGTTGTGAACCTGCTTGTTCAGGGGAAAAGAACTTCAACAAAAAAACACAATTGACTTCTATCCTTAAATCTACTTTTCCTCTTATCTTTCTTGCCTGGATTTAATTTCAGTTTCTTCTTCATTTACTGATTTAAAAAATTGTACAAAGTTCATGAGCAGTGATTGTTTCCTTAGGGGCAGAAGACAGAGGCATCGTTGCCAAATTGAAGACACCGTGTTCCAAAGGACTTAGCCTAGTGGTTTCATGTAAATGCTAAACACAATCCTGTGGAACATTATAGATCAGTGCCTTAGATGTTGAACAGTAGTTTCCTTAGTATCACTTGCTGGATTTGGCCCACCAGGAAGTTCTGCCATTTCTTTCCAAGGTCCAACCCTAACCAATGGTAAAAAAGGATATCTTGGTTGAAAGCAGCTGAAGCTCTCCAAAGGACCAAGAGAACTAGGAGGGTTTCTAAGCAGTGTTGACGGGCTTCATTTGCATAATTTGCATAATATAATAAGGTAAAAAACTGTGCATGCACACTATTTTATGTCATACATGTTTGCCTCGTACCTCATAATTTGAAAGGCATGATTAAAAAAAAACCCTTGCCATATCATAATCCCTTGAATTTGCAAGTCATTTCCAAAAGAATATAACCTTATTCCACATGGAGATCCCTTTCCCATAGATTCTAGGAATTTAAAGGAAGGCGAGAGATGCAGAAGTGAGTCAACCAGAGAAAAGCCCAGAAGAGGCATGCCTGTATGCAGATGCCTCCTGATGCAGAAATTCAGAAGAAGAAAACAATCCCATTTCTAATAGTTGCAGACAAGCTGCAAATTTTGACAGCTTGCACTCACATTATACAAGTAGAGATGTTAAGCTAGTTGTTATCATAGGGCATTTTTCACATCTGGCAAAGCCTATAACTTAAACACAGTACATGATGGGAAGTAACATCACAGTATATGCACATTTGTTAACTAAGCTCTTTATTCCTTTTAGATTTGGTGTACTAGTGGAACGTATTAAAAGAGAAGTGAGAATTCCTTAGCAGTTTTTTCCCAGCTTCAAACTCCCTGCCAAGAGAATTGGCTGTTTTCTTTCTTAATTGTTATGTTGGTAGGTAAACATTTTTCTTCAAGCAAGTTTTTGGCATTTAAGGCTGGCCTAATTTATTTGGTCTTGCATTTTTATTGGTTTGCTTTGTACTCATAAGCTTTTCTTTCATTTTTATTTTATTATTTAAACTATAATTTTTACTAATTGCCTGTTACTTCTTTTGACCAAAAGATGAAATATCAGTTATATCAGCCAAATATAAATTCATTTTCCTAATCTGGTTAAATACTGTTTTTGTGATATACACTCAAGCTAGTAGATAATTGGTTTATGACACACCACTGTTGATAGGGGACTTCAGTTCCCTGCATTCTGTAATGACAGAATATGTGTTGGCAGTTGCACTTTGGGGACAGGGCTCTGTTCCTTGCTATCATATCAGTAAAGAGGCTTAGTTGTTAGGTCGTGGCATCCTCCACTTTGTGGGTTAAAACAGACAGAAGGTGATGGAAAGGCAAGTGTGGAAGCTGTTTGAGAGATCCTAGTTAAATGAGGTAAGGAGATTCTTTGGTACGCTATCTGGCATGAATACAGAGAGACCTTTCTGAGTAGGAATTCTAAGAATATTTAATCCCCAAACACATCTGTGCAGCGTCAGGATGTTGGAGGCTATTGTGTAAGGTAACCTCTGATCTTTGAGATCAAAGGACAATAGGCATGAACAAAGAACGCTATGAAGAAGACTCATAGATGGAGTTTCTATTTTAGAAAGTAATTAGTCATCAATGTATTATTTACGCAGTCTTTTAATGTGCTTTTTACCTTTCACAAACTGGCCTCAAGGAGGCTTACAGCAAACATACACAAATATAATTAATGTAATGGCACAAAACTATGCAAGGTGATAAAAAGCAGACCAAAAAAAGTAAACATGAGCTAATAAAAAAAAGTAGTTGAGATGAAAACAAATACAGTTTATCTAGAAAAAACAAAACAGCTGACAATATATTTCTATTAAGTATCATTATAAGAAAATCTTTAAAGACATCTCAAAGATAACAAGGCACAAACTGTATATACCTAGTTCCATAGTTTAATTTACTCTTTTACAATTTGGTTAGCAACCCCCTGGGAGTAATCTTAAAATGGAAACCAAAGTTAAGAGGGTTATGAGTGTGTGGAGAAACATGCAATCATATCTCGGGTCAAAGTTATACATTAGTTCTTTGACACAATTTCTTCTTCCCAATCATAAATAGGGACAAACATTGAATTTGTAAATAATGTTATCATAATTGATGTTATAGATATTATTATATATTACTACAATTGTGAGGGTTGTAATAATTGTCAGTGTTAACCATAAAGTCAGATTATCTGAATAACAAGTTACCACCTGTTTGTAATAAAATACAGGCAGTCCTCACTTACCAACCCCAATTAGGACCAGCAACTCTGTTGCTAAACAGTATGGTCATTATGTGAAAAATCAGGTGACCTCACTGATTTATAACATCAGTTCCAGCTGTGGTCATTAAGTGAATCATTGTGGATCATTATGTGCCACATCACATGTCACCATTTTTGACTTTCCTATTAACTTTGCTAGTCAGAAGCCAGCTGTGAAGGTCACAAATGGTGATCACGTGACTCTTGTAAATGCATGCCAGTTGCCAAACCCCAGTATCACGATCATGTGACTATAGGGAGATTGTTGTCAACCTCAACTTCGAAGAGGGATCATAACTCCCTTTTTTCAACACCCTTATAGCTTCAAACAGTCACTGTTTGATCTGATCACAGAGTGATCAGAAAGCAAGGATTATCTGCAATTTGTCTAAATATTGTCTTGTCATTCTTTTTTTTTTCATTTAATTTGGTGAAGTTTCTCTATATGTCATTGTTTCTATTTTATATAGATAATGAGGGTTGATTTATCACTGTAGGCGGTTCCATCAGAATTCACTTTCACTTTTAATTATTTTTCAGGGAGGGTAAAAAGAAAGATTCGTTAGAATGGAGAATAATTTCAGAAAAAAATTGGGAAGTGTTGACTGAGATTAACACCATTGATTTAATTTCCATTTTCAAAATCACTAGGAAAAAAAATATCTCTGACAATTGTTTTTCTCACAATTATATCCCCCCAAAAGACAGTTACTTAGCTATCTAGTAGAATGATGCAAAGTATTCAAAGGGATACTTTGTATAATATATTGAATGCATAAGGTTGCAGGGGAGCAAGTTTAAGTTCCATTATGTGAAAAGTCCTGTAGCTTGAGTAGAAGTCTGCTTGGATGATCCTGGATGTAGCCAGATGGTATGGCAGACAATAATTAAATGTCAAGAGATCAAGCAATACACGTGCATATGCATCATTTGTCAAAAAGAACAGAAATAGCAGCTTTTTATCTTTGGTGCAGCAAGAAGTAGTAAGCAAGCATTCTGGAGGTTGATAATGAATTTAAAAATATCCACTTCTGGTGACAGAATAAGTTATGCATAAATCCAGAAGACCACTTCAAAACATTAGAGCCTATCTTTATCAATGTTCATTTAGCATTGGGTTTTTTCCCCCTTTCATATGGTTATCAATTTATGAGAACTGTGATTATGGCTTTGTGATATTAGCACCTCTCTCCTAAGAACCGGACTGAGACTACCAATTCATTTCATATAGGCCAACTGAAAGCCATCAGATACTAATGACTTCTGGTTTCTACCCACCTGGGCTACATTCAGAGAGATGACCTAGGGGTGAAGGTCTCCATATCCCATTACCAACTCTCAAACTATCTAGTCTTCCTCTGCAATAAACATTACATGGCAGTATAAAGTCTAGTATGTTAGTAAAATGCCTGTATGTGAGAAATCTATCTTCCAATTCATGGCCAGTCAAACCACGCTGTATAGAATGTAATTCAGATTTTTTTTGCACTGAGTAATACTTCAGTCAACATAACTATCATGCAAAAATAGCTGCAGAATCAATTTCAAAGAAAGTCAGAATGAATTCTCCAAATTCACTTATTTTTAAATAAATTGATGATACTGTAAATAAAGCTTCTTCATACCTTCAATGACTATATGTAGAATCTATCTATTTATCTCTCTCGATATATATTTAGCACCATCTACTGAGGTTAGCAAGTTTAACAATATGTTACCAAGCAATGTATTTATTCAAATAATACTGCATTTCTGAAATGCAAAGGATTTGCATAAGCAAGCCAAATAAAATATAAGGTTTCACTGACAGGATTTGCAGTTTTCATGTTATCTCAGCTGTACTTTTTAATATCAAGCTAAAGAGAATTAAAATGGTTAGGTTTCAATTCAGCCACATTTTATATTGAAGCACTTTGAAAACTAAGTATAGTATTGTTAACTAAATTTAACAGTATTACTAGAGCAGTTTTTGGATTTGGAAGGATGGGAAATAAGACTCTGAAATTGTCTTATGTCCTATAAAACTGTTAGTTTTATATGCAAAGAACTGTACATTTTACATTCATTTACTAAATGGGCAAGGATTAAAACATGTATTTTTGACAATACTTAAATTTAAGAAATAAAGCAGAAAATTAAATGTGATGCACTTCTATAACTTGGTTTATACGGCCTAATTTCTTTTACAACTGCTTAATACTTCCATGCAAAATTTACATCTAAAGTATCACTTTAACCATAGCTTAAAACAGAAGGTTCCTGAGATCTTCCTATATACTAATGCAACTGTATGCTATTTGTCATTTTAATTTTTTTATAAAAGGTTGTTTTGAAAAATAGACTTTTATTGAAATGTAGCTCTGAGCTATGATGTAATCAGCTAGAGAAGAAATGAAGAATTTTCCCAATGCTCTTTCAATTGGTTTAAATAATATTGTAAAAATGACACTTCAAAGCCAACACATCTTAATGTATAAGCCTTAAATGTTTCCAAGCCTATGTTAATATAATCTTTCCATACACTACATCTTAGTAGGAGCAAAATGTGTTTTCTTTTTTATACTCCTGACAATAAGATTTCTCTAAGCACAATATTATCTTAAGGTCTTCTAGAAGTGAAGTTAGTCCACAGTAAGTATTAACCTACATCTATTTCAGAATGTTAACTTTGTTAACATGTACAATAAAATAGCCCAGCAATTTATTCCAATTTCCATTTATTAACTAACTAGAAGACTGTGCTTCTAAGAACAGCTCCCTGCTATATTTATATTTATAGGATAGTGGTATTTTCTGGCTCCAGAAAGGCAAGCAACTATTCTGCAAGATGTTTGCTATTGTCTATTGCAAGTGTTATTTTGCAAGATTCCATGTATTCCAATAGACCTGATATAAAGGTTGTAAGTGTAGTATTAGTAGTAGCAGCAGTAACAGCTTTGGCTAACTACATCTTGTGAATGTGGCTATCCAGATACTTTACTGATTTTTTCCATTCACAACATGTAGAACAGTCTGCAGAGCTAAAGAACTATTTTATATCCCAACAGAAAAAGTAATCTGACAGGCTGAAAGAGAGGGAGGGAGGGAGGGAGGGAGCCCTTACTATTTCTAGCACTTTAAACCTGTACTAGAGGCATTCAAAACAATGATAGAACTGCCAGTATTTACACAACATAATCACACAGCTTTCATCACACCTGACAGACCAATCCAGATTTATAAAGAACTGAGAGGTAAATATAGGCCCAGGGATGCAAATATTT
The DNA here is from genome assembly GCF_028640845.1 of Ahaetulla prasina. Classification (NCBI taxonomy): domain Eukaryota; kingdom Metazoa; phylum Chordata; class Lepidosauria; order Squamata; family Colubridae; genus Ahaetulla; species Ahaetulla prasina. The sequence goes on along the minus strand of NC_080539.1, from coordinate 316,005,562 downwards.
CTACTGGGCTATCCAGATGGGTGACCAGGACAATAAAAAGGTTTGTTTGCAGTAGACTGCAAAGAGCACATTAGTTGTTTGTGATAAAAACAAAGAAGAAACGATTTTCATCTTTCTAAAGGAAGTAAACCTTGAGATGAACCTGATTCCCCCTTCCAAAAGAATGTAAGAAAAAAAAATAGAAACAGAGAAATGCCTTCTGCCATGCCCAGCTTTTGCAAGATTGTTAAACTATTGAAGTTTAAGTACAGTTGAAATCACCATTCACAACTCATTTATGGCACACGTGTATAGGTTTATGCATGTGTGTAGTGAGTTTGTGCATAAATAGATATAAATGTATTTCACGCTTGATAAGTCAGAATTATTCTGACAAGACTGTGTTAGTGCTATGGATAAGATATGACAAATCATGTGGGGTTTTTTTCTTTTTTGCATAGATACTGTAATTTTACTAAATTCTTTTACATATTTTAAGAATCTAAACCACCATTGGTCATTTTACTTCGGCAGTAATTTTTACATATCTATAGATGTCCATGTAGGTCTTTATGTATTTTATTTCTTTAAATGCTGTACAGGTAGTTACAACCATTTGTTTAATGACTATTTAAAGTTATAACAGTACAAAAAAATGACTCATGACAGTTTTCACACGACGATTGCAGCATCCCCATCATCAAGTGCTCCAAATTTGGACAACTGACATATATTTATTGCACTGTCCTGGTGATCACCATTTGTAACCTTCTGTTTACAAAGTCAATGGGGGAAGCCAGATTCATTTAACGACCACATGATTCATTTAACAACCACAGTAAGTCACTTAACTTTGTCAAAAAAGATTGCAAAATGGGACAAAGCTCATTGAACAACTGCCTTGTGAAGTCCTGTATATGATCACTCATCTCATAACAGTAACTGTGAATGGGGTACAAGATTAAAACAAGTCCCACATATATATATGATGACCCAAATTAACAAGAAACCCCAATCACAAAAAAAACCCCCACATTAACACTAGAACCTGTCTATTCAATCCAATTTATTATGGTCATAGGCCTGCCTAAATTCCCCCCCCCTTCCTCAATCAACAAGGTCTTCCAAGCCTTGGGAAACGCCTTGGGAAACGCCTTGGGAAAAGTTAATCAGAGGTGAACTCTGGTTCAAGGGACAGTCTCACTGAAAAAACTCTGGACCATAAACTACACTATCTGCGGAAGGGTTTGAAAGATGGGCATAACACACAAAGAGTGGGAAGCCAGTATTTGGAAGACATCTTGCTCAGTTTTATTTTATTTATTTATTTATTTATTTATTATTCGTATTTTTATACCGCCCTTCTCCGAAGACTCAGGGCGGTGTACAGCAGAAATAAAACATAAATAACGAGAAAATTTAAAATACAATAACCGTTAAAAATCTAATTCGATAAGCTGAAAATTTAAAATTTTTGAATAAAAATAGTAAATAAAATTAATCCCCTTAAAATCCCATTAAAACATTCAATTTAAAATTGTATCAGGCCAGCCCTGCTTGGTGAAAAAAGAAGATTTTGAGCTCGCGCTTAAAGGTCCGAAGATCAGGGAGAAGGCGTAGCCCAACGGGTAGTTCATTCCACAGGGCCGGAGCGCCCACAGAGAACGCTCTCCCCCTGGGGGTCGCCAGCCGACATTGTCTGGCTGACGGCACCCTGAGGAGGCCCTCTCTGTGGGAGTGCACAGGTCGATGGGAAGTTACTGACGGCAGTAGGCGGTCCCATAAATATCCCGGTCCCATGCCATGGAGCGCTTTAAAGGTGATAACCGGAACCTTGAATCGCACCCGGAAGACCACCGGCAACCAATGCAGCCTGCGCAGGAGAGGTGTTACATGGGAGCTACGAGAAGCTCCCTCAATCCCCCGCGCGGCCGCATTCTGTACCAGTTGGAGCCTCCTGGTGCTCTTCGAGGGGAGCCCCATGTATAGAGCATTGCAATAATCCAGACGGGAAGTAACGAGGGCATGAGTGACCGTACATAACGAGTCCCAATCCAGGAAAGGGCGCAATTGGCGAATCAGGCGAACCTGATAAAAAGCTCCCCTGGCGACGGCCGTCAGATGGTTTTCTAGAGACAGCCGTGCATCCAGGAGAACGCCTAAATTGCGCACCAATTCCCTGGGGGCCAATGATTTGCCCCCCACAGTCAAAGATGGAGTTAATTGATTGTGCCGGGACGACAGTATCCACAGCCACTCTGTCTTGGATGGGTTGAGTCGGAGTCTGTTCATCCCCATCCAGACCCGAACAGCCTCGAGTTCATATAACAACCTTTAAATTAAATGTAAAGTAGACAGAAGATCAATACTAGAACTAACACCAAGGATAAAAGCCTGATCAAAAGTATCTGGGTAAATATTAAGAAAAAAAGAAACAATGATGTCACTATTATGGGTGTTTATTGTGGCCATTTACTATAGATGAAATCTTTGCAGATCAAGTGGTTGAGGCATCCAGGAAACAACACTGTTGTAATGGGGATTTAAACTTCTCAGACATCAACTCTGACTAAAACTGCAAAAAATGGGAGATTAAAAAAATGTTGATGTGGTTTATAGACAACTTCATCAAAAAAAAAGGGCAGAGGAATAAATCAGGGAATTTGATATAATGGATTTCATATTTATTTATTTTTTTTATTGAAAAAGTTTTACATAATTTTAACAAATATCTCCCCTCCTTCTTCCTCCCCCCTCCCCCGGATTTCATATTTATTAACAGGAAAGAAACGTTTGCTTTCTTTCTTTTAAGAATCTACAAATCAGACTTATTTATTTATTTATTTATTTATTTAATCACATTTTTATACCGCCCTATCTCCCGAGGGACTCAGGGCGGTTTACAGCCTATTAAAAACACAGATATAAGTACAAGATAAAACACTAATTAAAAACTTATTAATTAAGGCCAAATTTAAAATTGTAATTAAAATAATAAAACCCCGTTAAAACAAATTTAAAATTAAAATTCTAGTCCAGTCCTGCGCAAATAAATAGATGTGTCTTAAGCTCGCGGTGAAAGGTTCAAAGGTCGGAAAGTTGACGGAGTCCTGGGGGAAGTTCATTCCAGAGGGTGGGAGCCCCCACAGAGAAGGCCCTTCCCCTGGGTGTCGCCAGTCGGCACTGCCTGGCGGACGGCACCCTAAGGAGTCCCTCCCTGTGAGAGTGCACAGGTCAGTGGGAGGCAATCGGTGGCAGCAGACGGTCCCGTAGGTAGGTAACCCGGCCTTAAGCCATGGAGCACTTTGAAGATGGTTACCAAGACTTTGAAGCACACCCGAAAGGCCACAGGTAGCCAGTGCAGTCTGCGCAGGAGAGGTGTCACATGGGAGCCACGAGGGGCTCCCTCTATCACCCGCGCAGCCGCATTCTGGACTAACTGGAGCCTCTGGGTGCTCTTCAAGGGAAGCCCCAAGTAGAGAGCATTGCAGTAATCCAGGCGAGATGTCACGAGAGCATGAGTGACTGTGCATAGGGCATCCCGGTCTAAGAAGGGGCGCAACTGGCGGACCAGGCGAACCTGGTAAAAAGCTCTCCTGGAGACGGCCGTCAAATGGTCTTCGAAAGACAGCCGTCCATCCAGGAGAACGCCCAAGTTGCGCACCCTTTCCATTGGGGCCAATGACTTGCCCCCAACAGTCAGCCGCAGCTGCAGCTGACTGTACCAGGGTGCCGGCATCCACAGCCACTCTGTCTTGGAGGGATTGAGCTTGAGCCTGTTTCTCCCCATCCAGACCCGTACGGCCTCCAGACACCGGGACAGCACTTCGATAGCTTCGTTGGGGTGGCCCGGTATGGAAAAGTACAGCTGAGTATCATCAGCATACAGTTGGTACCTCACCCCAAAACCACTGATGATCTCACCCAGCGGCTTCATATAGATGTTGAACAGGAGGGGCGAGAGAATCGACCCCTGCGGCACCCCACAAGTGAGGTGCCTCGGGGTTGACCTCTGCCCTCCCGTCAACACCGTCTGCGACTGGTCAGAGAGATAGGAGGAGAACCACCGATAAACGGTGCCTCCCACTCCCACTCCCTCCAACCAGTGCAGCAAGATACCATGGTTGATGGTATCAAAAGCCGCTGAGAGGTCTAATAGGACCAAGGCAGAGGAATGACCCCTATCCCTGGCCCTCCAGAGATCATCAACCGACGCGACCAAAGCCGTCTCCGTGCTGTATCCGGGCCGAAAGCTGGACTGGAACGGGTCTAGATAGACAGTTTCATCCAATAAACCCTTGATACACTGGAGTAATAGGAAGAAGAGATATTTGTTAAAATCAGATGTCTGCTAGAAATGAATGGGAGTTTTACACATGCATGTAATATTATGTTGAGTGTGATTTTACATATGCACAGAAATAAACTTTTGGTCTCTTATTTGTTACATCAAAATCCATTAAACCAAGCTCTGTTAAATGTACATGCATGTCTCTCAGAACACTACATCCTCAAATTTTCTTTTCCAACATTTCTGAAAATGTAGATCAAGTGCTCAGTCAGTAGTTTAAATGGGTATGGGTAAATGACTTTTCGTAAAGTGTATTTGAAATTTATACTAATTATGCTAATACTCTTTGTGTCAGTATTCCTCTTTTAACTCTTTTTATTAGCATGACCTATTTACACAGGGATAATAAGTTTTTTTAAAAAAAATCTTATTTTAGTATATCAGGCCAATGGCCCAAGTAATCCAGTTTTACCCTAATGAATGATGGTAATGAAGTTTGGCCAAAGTGCTGCTATTTTGTGGAGTTGCCTCAAGTCAGATTAAAAGATAAATTCAATTCAAAGAATTATTTTGCCTCAAAAACCAAGAAGTCTACTCTGATGCTTCCAAGTACTTCATTTGGGGATAACTAGATTACACTAGATGAGTTGACAAAAATGTAGAAGACATAGAAGACAGTTGAAAACCTTCAAAATGTCCTAATAGAGATTGGTCACACTAAGCCTTTGATAAGTAGCATGAACAACTTTTGCTTTGTAAAGCGGCCCCAAAATTAAATATAGGTCAAGACAATATGTGCAGGATTTCATAGGCAGTCCTGGTATTTTACAAATGTTAACCTGGAATGCTTAAATTTGAAAATATGACTTCATGCGCTTAGAACACTCTTTTAAGCAAAAAAAAAAAAGGTATGCTAAGTACAATATTAGTTTTACTTGTTATTTAAATGTTAGACATAAACTGGCAAAGTTTTAATATGCATGAGGACATATATATGTTCTTGTTGATAATAAATATTTTAACATACATACTTCCAGATTAGGTAAAATAACCCAATATTCAAATTGCATGTTGCAGTTTCTCTGATTATGGTTTTGATTCATTATATTTACCTGCAAGTCACTGACCGACACTGCTTGTACTGCTACCTGGAACACATACTGTGGCCTTCAGAACATAAGCCTATTGTAAACTTGCTACTTCATGAAAGTGTCAGAAACATTAAAAACACAAGAGAATGCTAAACTATCATACTGGCATACAGCTGCAAAACAAGTTTTATATGATTTGTCTACGATGTTACACACAATGATTCCTATGATTCAAGGTTAAGTAATAGTGCAACAAAAACCTGGATATAAAAAAGAAACCAAGTAAACAGAAAAAGGGGAAACTATTTTGTATGAAAGTGTTTATTAATTAAACATATTTACTGCTAAATCAGTTTCTGGTGGTCAATGAAGTATATCAGATATAAACAATCCCAATATACAGCAGTAACACCATAACAGTAATAAAACATAGATAAAGCTAAAATAGAAGCATAAAATATGAGTACTGGGAACAAATACTAAAGTATTTATGTAACAAAATACATTTTCTGGCGTCAGTACAATCTCAGTAGCATTATGCAATAGTGCTACTAAGTGACTCTCAAAATCATTTTTGTAACTTTAATAAGATAAAAATGTTAGTCTAAAGGGGATTACATTAAAGTCCTGGCATTTGTATGCTTAGGATCATCTCCAAGCAGAGTTTACTAGGGCGTTATCAATCAACAGTGCTTATGTGCAACAGCAGTCATCACTTTCATGCTGAAGCTGGCCAAACTGAAAAGCCACAGGCCTGGCAGAGAATTCTGAAACTTGCCCACAGCATATCCTAATAAGTGAATTACATATTTCAGAAACCACACTAAACAATACAATTCAGATAGGATGTATATTAAGCTGGGGGAAAAACCCATCAGAGGGAGCTTTCTATCCTGTTTATTTATTTATTTATTTATTTATTTTTATTTATTTATTTATTTTGTCACAACAATATATATAAGCATCACATAAAAAGATTATATAGTATATAAACATATATATGAGGTAATATAAGGAAGTATAAGCATATATATATAAGAAGAAAAAAAGAAAAGAAAGAAACAAGCAAACAATAGGACAGGAACGGTAGGCACATTTGTGCTCTTATGCACGCCCCTTATAGTCCTTTTAGGAATGGGGTGAGGTCAATAGTAGAAAGTTTTTGGTTAAAGCTTTGGGGATTATGGGAAGAGACCAAAGAGTCAGGTAAAATGTTCCAACCACTGATGATTCTGTTACAGAAGTCATATTTTCTGCAATCTAGGTTAAAGCGGTTAACATTAAGTTTAAATCTATTGGTTGTTCTTGTATTATTGCAATTAAAACTAAAGTAGTCTTTAACAGGAAGGACATTACAATAGATGATTCTGAGTTAAACTTAGGTCTTGTCGAAGGCGACGGAGTTCCAAGTTTTCTAAGCCTAGGATTTCAAGTCTGGTGGGATAAGGTATTTTGTTGTTTTCAGAGGAGTAGAGAACTTTTCTTGTAAAATAGTTCTGGACATGTTCAATTGTATTGATGTCAGAAATGTGGTGTGGATTCCAGACAGGCGAGCTGTATTCAAGAATTGGTCTAGCAAATGTTTTATATGCTCTGGTTAGTAGTGTAGTGTTTTTGGAAAAGAAGCTACGCAAAATTAGGTTTACAACTCTTAGAGCCTTTTTTGCTATGTAGTTGCAGTGGGCTTTAGCATTTAGGTCATTTGATATGAAAACTCCAAGGTCTTTGACAGGGTGGGGGTCATCTGTAAGGTAATGTCCCTCAAGCATGTACTTAGTGTTTGGGTTCTTTTTTCCAATATGTAAGACTGAGCATTTGCTGGTTGAGATTTGGAGTTGCCAAGTTTTAGACCAAGCGGTTAGATGATCAAGGTCTTTTTGAATGGTAGATGTATTATCGGTCATGTTAAATAGTTTGACATCGACAGCAAAGAGAACAGAATTACTTGATATATGGTCACAAAGATCATTTATGTATAGTATGAAGAGTGTTGGTCTAAGAACTCTACCTTGAGGAACGCCACTCTTGACAGGAACAGGATTTGATAAAGCATTGCCAATTTTAACCACTTGTCTGTTAGACAGAAAAGCAGATATCCAATTGTGAAGGGGTCCTGAAATGCCATAGGATTTTAGTTTTAGGAGAAGTTTATCATGTACTACTGAGTCAAAAGCCTTGCAGAAGTCTATGTAGTCTATGTAACAGACTTTTATCAGATCTTTCAGATAAAGACAGGGAAAGAGAATAAAAATACAACATTCCAGAATGAGTGATCTTGAATTTAATAAGTGATTAATGAATTAAATAAATCTTCACATTTACTACCCTAATCCATCTTTTACTCCCTACATCATTAATATTTACTGTTTTATAATAGCATAAAATATACGGTCCAACTAGTCTTTAAGTCAATATGACCCAAATCAGTCTAAGATCATGGTGTTTCTTTTTTTCTTTCTTTTTTTTTTTACATTTATATCCTGCCCTTCTCCGAAGACTCAGGGCGGCTTACATTGTGTAAGGCAATAGTCTCATTCTATTTGTATATTTATATACAAAGTCAACTTATTGCCCCCCCAACAATCTGGGTCCTCATTTTACCTACCTTATAAAGGATGGAAGGCTGAGTCAACCTTGGGCCTGGTGGGACTAGAACCTGCAGTAATTGCAGGCAGCTGTGTTTAATAACAGGCTTCTTACAGCCTGAGCCACACCGCGGTTTCTGAGTATCAGGTATCACTAAAAGTCTGTAATGCGATTGAAAGGAACACAACTTATATATGGCAAGTCCTGTTTAAAACAGGATTCTCATAATCACCTTTCTAAATTGAAAAGAAATATGTTTGGTTTTGTAGTTGACAGCACCACTTATAACAGTTCTTTTCCCCCTCCAGGTTAGTTTGCTGAATCACCAAGACTTGAATTAGTATGTAGGAAGTATATGTGATAGATATACGATTGGTGGTGTAGCAGTTTAATCATAAACAGATATTAGAAATCTAACTTTATCTTACAGCTGGAGTTATGCCACATCCCACAAAACTGCAATGTTGATCAGCATTTCATGTTTCAAGCTATTTCGCTGTTAATTGATTTTAATATTAAACATCACCATTTTATTTCCAGTTTAACTACAACAAGATTATATAATGAATCAATAGTAACCCATAGAAATTTCCACAGAATTCCAAAAAAATGTGGAATGCTATTCATTTCCTTGGCAAGATAGTAATCTGCATGTTCTTTGTTTCACATTCATCCAGCCATATCTTTTGTTTAAAGAAAATTGCTAGCAGATGAAGAATGAAGGTGGCAACACCTGATCCTTGCTTTCAAAGCAGATGTTAGAGAATTATTATATTCATGTAGTCAAAATATTTTACAGAGAGACACATGCACAATAATAGCCATGTATTTTTTTTACTAAATGTGTAATTAATTGTAATAATTACAATTATTTCTTGTAATAAAACCCAATGGAACGTACACCGTAGAAAGAAGGGGGGAAAAGATTGCAATAAGAAATGTTTAAAATTGACCCAGTTAGGACTTAGATAATACAGGATAGTCAGCCTATATGTCATAGCCTTTTTCATTTTCAAAGCTCTGTAAGGAATGCAAATGTCCTAAACCTCTTCTTCAAACTAATGCAGCATTAACACACCAAGCACAATTCAATTGGCCGAGTAGTTCAACATCCATTTGTTTAAACAAGGCTTTCACAAACAAACCGCCAAGGAATGAAGAGACAAGCAGTCAACTGTATTCTTTTGTCTTTATATATGACAAAGCCATGACTGTGAATCTGAGAAGAGCCCAGCTCCCATTGTTGGGTGGCTGTTTATCTGCTGCTATTCTCTTTTTGGAGATTCCAAAATGTTTGTTACAGATGCAGATCCTTGGCCCGTATACATGACTGAGTTTCCAGACTAGTATGCATCAAAATTCCTTTTATTATTTTTCAATGGACAACTGGCTACATAATTATCATATCAAAAATAATCAGCAATGCATCATTTTTCTAAAACATGGTATCCTCCCCAAAAACAAAGAACAATGCCAATAAAAATGGGGGATCTATATGTTATTTGATTTTTATCCCTCCGTTATTTCTTTATAAGTAACCAAAAGCAGCATACATACATAGTACTCCTTTGGTGAAGTTAGCACAAAACTAAAAGAGGCAAGCTTTGGGCAATAAAAATTGTCATCCATAGAATGGTATATTGGACTTATCGTGAACGGGTTTTTTTTCCCTCCAAAGAACTCAGGTCATTCTGAAATGAGATGTATCAGAATAGTTTCTGATGTATAGACTCCTATTTTCAGCCCCTCCACCGCCTCCCAGTCCTTGCTGGGAACCATTGTCATGTCAAGAGACGTTTTGAATTAGGCGTAACAATTAATTTTAATGGTAATTAAGAAAGGATGTGTGAACCTCTGGCAGCCTTACACATGTTTCTCAGGGGCATTAGAGTTGATTGCACCTGACTAGCTGAACTTCTGGTCATGAGAACTACAATCCCTTATGGGTAAGTATATCATCATTCTTAAAGGAAACGGCTAGAACCATTTGTGAAATACAGAGATTTTGTCAAGGATCATGAACAGATGGTACTCAACATATGACCATAATTGAGCCCAAAATGTATGTTGTTGAGACATTAAGTGAATTTTGCCCCATTTTATGACCTTTCTTGCTACAGTTGTTAAGTGAATCACTGTAATTTGTAAGTTAGTAACCCTGTTGTTAAGTGAATCTGGCTTTTGCATCGATTCTGCTTATCAGAAGGTCACAAAAGGTGACCTTGGGACACAGCAATGGTCATAAATATGGATTAGTTGCCAGGCATCTGAATTTTGATCATATGATCATGGGGATGCTGCAAGGACATAGCTCTGAAAAACAGTCATAAGTCACATTTTTCAGTGCCATTGTAACTTTGAACTTTCACTAAATGAACTGTTGTAAATTGAAGATTACCTATATAGGAAGGCGAAGACTTGGATAGTTGAAAACTGTCATAATGGAAGTTATTGTCTATCTGACTCACAGATGAAGCTTCCGACCCTTCCTCTTTCTCCTGGGTCTATGTGGTTTTAGGCAGGGATCCATTACATTGAAGCCAAACACCAGGCTCCCACTATGTCACCATCTCAGGGATTGTTGGGTAAGGAGAAGGCTGGTATGGAGGAGATAATGGGAATGAGTTCACCTCTGTAAGAAATGCATTTCCAAAGTTTTATCCAAGGACTGAAGTAGTTTCCTTATTTTCTGATTGTTTTAAAAACACTTTTTGTTTTCTATTTTGTATTTTCATATTCATTAATTGCCATATGTATTTTATTGAGTGGAAAGGTGAGATATTAAAGGGAAAATACATTCCTGAGATCAATGAAAAAGCTTCCTCCAAGAATCCTTGACAGTTTGTATGAATGACGTTACCGAAAGAAATGGCTTTGTAGGATAGAGCAGGGGTCTCCAACCTTGGCAACTTTAAGACTTGTGGGCTTCAACTCCCAGAGTTCCTCAGCCAGCAAAGCTGGTTGAGGAATTCTGGGAGTTGAAGTCCACAAATCTTAAAGTTGCCATGGTTGGAGACCCCTGGGATAGAGGACAGAAGAAAAGTGATTTTCTTTCTGGGTCACACCACTTCATCTGCCTCCATTCCATCACCTGATTAGAATAATATATGAAATAGAAACCACTAAATTCGTAGCAAACAAAGTAATTATTACCCCATTAAATTAAGTTTCCAAAGAAGGCTTGTTTAATTAAAAGTTTTGTTTTGTTTTGTTTTGTTTTGTTTTGTTTTGTTGTTTTAGCACACTTTGACTTTGGAGAAGTCTCAGGGACCTCCAGCTCCAGCAATTCCAATTGTGTAGCATGAAAATTATGATTTCTCTGAGCAGATGGAGAATAAAGGTGAGGTAGAATCATGTCCATTTTTTCTCCATATCACTCCAAACAAAACAAAGAAATCAGAGAGGAGTAGATTTTTTTTAAAAAAAAATAGAAAACCTATAGATTGTTGAACAAAGAAACTAAATTGTTTTCCAAGTTTTTTTTAAGATTGATGGGAAGAATTTTAAAGCTAAAGCACTCCCAGTAAAAATAGAAAACAGTAAAATTCTCTTTCTTTTCTAAATTGTGATACAGATAATGGCTTTCAAACACAAAAATGCTACAGCTGAAAAGGAAGAGTAACATTTTATCACACTGGAAAAAGTTTGAAAGTTGTACATGTATATTTAACAAGCGTCTTTCATAAATACTTCCCATTCAAAATCTTGTCTTAAAAAAGCATTTTATTGTCACAACGGTATAGCTTTCTAAATTTTTTAATTGTTCTTCTAAATTTTTCCAATTTCACTCTTGAAAACAAACAGGAACTGTCTAGAATTATTCCTCTACTACCCCACAACACTGTTCCTTCTTCAGGAAGGACGTGATTCAACAAGCGATGCTAAATTTGCTAAGTGGGATTAGACCCTCAGGGATAACATAGTAGGTGTTATACTAAAGATAAAGGGTGAGAAGTAAACATGACTATACGGCAGTGAGACTGCTAAAAACCTGGAAATGTGAAAAAATGAGCAGTTGTTAGATACAGTTACACTATTTCTATAGAAAAATATAAATTCTTCACATTGGTTTTTGCTGGTTTGTATAATCTGTTATTGAAAAGGCTTGTATTTATTAAGTAGTAAAGTAAAAACTTGAGGCTATTCTGCACTTTATTGTGCTGAAAAAAGTTGGAAGTCAATCCTTTTTTTCCTTCCCTCTATACCTACAAGCTTTATTGGGCTCAGGCTGTAAGGAGCCTGTTATTAGAACACAATAGCCTGCAATTACTGCAGGTTCAAGCCCGGCCCAAGGTTGACTCAGCCTTCCATCCTTTATAAGGTAGGTAAAATGAGGACCCAGATTGTTGGGGGAGGCAATAAGTTGACTTTGTAAATATACAAATAGAATGAGACTATTGCCTTATACACTGTAAGCCGCCCTGAGTCTTCGGAGAAGGGCGGGATATAAATGTAAATTTAAAAAAAAAATTTCCCCTTGGATTTCCTTCCCCATTTTCATATCATCTTTATTTTCATTGGCATTTATATGATAATTTTAAGTCTTGAAAAAAAAACCATACACTTACACTACTTTTGAAAAGCCAAATGAACAACTTAAATGTCTATGGAGATTCTCAGTCATCCAGGTCATGGTTGTCCCAAAGGAGATTTTTCAAGAAGCAACTGGACTTTCTGATTTTTCTTTGATGATGTCTGAGGGCTGAAAATTGAAGAAGCTTTTTGGATGAGAAGTGAAAAGTCTTCAAAGAAATTCCAGTTGCCTCTTGAAAAAGCACCTTTGGGATGAACATCCTAGGTATTATTCTAGAACTGGAGCAAAAAACCCCAAACCCTCCTCCAATTTGTCAAGTTCTGCTCCAGTTCATGAAATAATTACATCTAGACTGTGCGACAATAAACAAACTCTATACGGGACTATTTTTAAGTTAATTCAAATGTTTTGCCATGCTAAACTAACTTCATAATATTTTGATATCTTTTTTGTCTACTTTAAGTGGTAATAGAATTGTATATTAATAAAAAGAGAGAAAGTCTTTTCTTAACTCAAAAATGGTTTAATGACAAGTATGGTTTATTTAAAAGCCGTAGAGACAGAAGCCCCACAGGAAGCTTAACTCTGTAATTCAAAAACTCCAAATATGCCTGCTAACTGTTAGCCTAACGGTTATCTTAAGCAGATACCGTTTTTTGAATATAGATCAACTGCTTCTAAGTCAATTAGACTGATGGGCACAATTTCAGTAGTGGCCTGCAAATGTAGAAGCCTCTCCTGTGAAATGTATATTAAACTTTTTATTTTCTTTTTCCTCAAGACCTTTTTGCTCCTGTCCAGTTTGAATAATGATGCTGAGCTGGAATTCTAAATTGCTGCTTATTTATTTTTGTATTATGCTTTCTATGGATTGCTATGCAGAGATAAAGTTGATTTATGCTGATGTTTTCCTTGTAATGTTTTATATGGATTTTCATGCTTTTAGTTACATTTATATTATTTCTGTAGATATTCTTGAGATTCCTATTCTGTCCATTGGGAATACAAGAATAGAAAACTAAACAAATAAATAAATGTTGCTTTTCAAAATTGTTTAACGTCCCTTTCAAAGCGCTCTTGTCAAGCATTTGTATAAATTACATTGCAACCATAAATTCAAGACATTGCTTTTGATATTTCACAAGCCTCCAGATGCTGATGAAGCATCCCTACATTGGTAGGAATGGGAGAACAGTTGTTCAGCAAACTCACTGCATTTTGTTGTACTGAAGAACTATCATATTCAGAACTCAGTAAGTGCAATGTATTTGTGATGGATGCTGAATTGACAAAAATTGATTCAAACAAAGGTACTGACTTGTTTGCAACAGTTAGGAAAAACAATCCCCAAGATATTTGACTATAAATATTCTATAACTAGAATGTCCAAATTTATAGTACAACTGAATTTTCAATACTTTAATAGTGCTGTTTTCTAATCCTCATTTCGCCACTATTTGAATAAAAGCTCCCAGTAAAAAAGAATGAAATTTAAATTGTTTAAAATTGTAATTTATTTACTTTATGGAAATTAAAGGCATTTTTATAGTCTACAACATCCATCAATAAAAAATAAAATACCCATGCTACAGAGAAATAAAACTAAATATTAAAATAAATGAATCATACACTTTTGATGCTATAACATTGACATCAAGTCATATCTCAAAGGCATTTTCATATTTCAAAGGCTTTAATTTTGTCTATAAAGGAAATCTTAATATCTGAGATATTTGCTAGATAATATAGCAATATATACTGTAAAAAATGCTTTGAACTGGTCCTAAGTTCCAAAACAATTTTTGTGGATTCTAAATCTATTCAACTTTATCAGACAAAGTACCTAACTAGAAAAAAATGAAGTTAGCAGAACTTTCTCCTTAAAAATTGTATTAAAATAATGGGATACAGAGAGAGAAAAAATCATTACTAGAGAACTTCTCAAAGTTCACATGCAAAGTGAGATTTTAAGGAAAAATAATGTGGCATTCCTACTACATTTTCATCCAAACAACTTTTTGAAATAAAATCTAAATATCCAAATACATATACTGATTTCCCTCTTTCTCTTTTCTCCATAGTTTATTAACTCAATCCCTGGGTTAATAAAGAGTTCCATTCCTAACTGTGTCTTTAACTCAAATTTGTATGTAAGTTGGAATCATACATACAAATGGGCTGCCTGTATTAAAAATGGTGTATAGGATTGTCTTCCCTCAAGCTGACAACTATTGAAGTCGCCCAATGGTTTCAGAAACCATCGAAAACTACAGGCAGTATATTAAAAATCTGTTGCAATGGTAACTAAAAGCATTGCACAGTTTCAGCAGTTCATCAATCTAAAGAAAGAGAATGCTGTCCACCATTTTTAGTAAAAAGCACCCCATTTGTAAGTATGAGTTGTCTGTAAGATAGATGTTCTTAACCCAGGGACTGCCTATGTCTATCTAGCCACATATAAATATAAATGCATTCATTCATGTATTTTCATTCAGTGCTGTTTCAAAGTCTTGAAAATAAGAAATACTGAATTACTACTTTGGTCTTTAATCATACTGCTAATAAAACAAAGCTAATAAATAAATTGAAGTAAAATATAGAAGACCCAACCAACATCACAGAAATACACCTCTGGTTCATTCAAGTCTTTAATTTCTATCTTTATTATTTGCTATATGCATCCCAAACTATTCCAGATAGTCCTTAGGTTTCATAAAAGCCTTAAATTGAATGCAAAATGCTGCAGAGGATAGCATTCAGTATTTTCTTCATTAAACAGAAATAGTTTATATGCAGCAAAGAGTGTAATATAATTAATTATAAGAAATAAGCAGTAAATAAGTAGCTTGTGAGACTTAAAGTTAAAATAATTTTATGAACTGCATATAACCCTATGGAATTCATTGTTATTAAATATATACTGGTCAATAGTCTATTTCATTTATTTCATTTTTTTCTTTGATTGAACTAACTGTATCTTCATATTTCATTCATGGTAGACAACAGATTTGCTCTGATATTTGCAATATAAATAATATCAGATAGTAAATCTCTCTAGTTCCATTACTTGACATGCTGAGTCTTACATTAAGAAACTGTTAACTATGGTTTTTAACTGAATACTGTTTTAAAAGTGTAAGTAAGCATAAACTCATTAATTACTAATCACTTGTATATTCAAAACCAAATAATGAAAAACGGAAAAGTAGATAAAGACATTTATATCAATACAATTAAAATAATTTATAAACATAGTTTAAATGACTAGTATAAAACACATCTCATTTTTAAAAATAGTTATTTGAAATTCTTTAATACAAATGGGCATTTCCAATAATGCCTTTATATTCCATAGAACAGGAGTCCCAAATTTTCTAGGGCCTGAACTAACTGACAGCTGGAAATTTTGTTAAGGATTATTTTCATAAAATATTTGTCTTAATTGTGTGCCATTGAAAAAAGCTAAAGCCGCCTTTTAAAAAAGATGTCCTTTGGGAATATATGGATTATGTTCAAGACTGATGTATTTGCTTCAAAGTAAATTTAAAAAACAATAACCTAAAATCAGAACCTTGGCTGGAAGCAAGGATCCTCCCAACTTGTAGAAACTATGTTGAATATTTCAGTTTCAACCATATGGAAATTAGCAGCTCTGAAATGTATGTTTGTCCTATCATTTGAAAAAAATAATTTTAGTAAAATTTAACTGAACTTTTTAGCTGCATAAAAATATGTGTGCACAAATATAATTTTTTGCAGATATCTTATTCCACTTGAAAAACTTATTGAGATATCATACATATTTTCATGATTATTACATCCCAACTGTTAATTCAAGAATGACCTATTCCATTGGGTAAGACTCCAATAGCAGTTAGGATCCAAAATATTTTTTAAAAAATATTCAGCATAAATCACAATGAGAATAATTATAATTTAAGATTAGATTTTGTTTAAATATATATGATTAAATCTAGATTTTTTTGCTCATAAAAGGTCTTTCCAACAATGAAATAAAATTTCACTTCCAAAAGTATTCTTTCCTTAAAGTGACTGTTGCGAATAGAAATGCTTTCTAGTCATCACACAGAGACTAAATGAAATATGGTCAGCCAGTCAGCCTACCTGCCTGCCTGCCTATTTGTCTGTCTGTGTTTGTTTCTGATGTTTTCTAACAAGAACTTAACACTATGATGCTGCTAATACAGCTGGGTAAAAAGTCATAAAAAGGTCATACATATTTTTTTAAAAAATACACCAAAAATGCAAACAGAAATTTTACATCTGTGAAACTTCAGTTTTAGGGCTACTATTATCTAACTATCACTGGGTTCTGGTTAAAGGGCTTTACAATGGAGAAAAAAATTCTAAGGACAAACTAGATGTGATATTTGCCAGTTAACATGCAGCTTTAAAAATGCAAATATCAGATATCAAAGGTTTATAATTACTAAAAGTGCAGCTAGCCAAAATGAAAAATTTTAAACTCTATTTCAGTTGCAATGTTTTTCAAAATTCTGATCCTCTGAAGCTGTTATTTGCATTGGGAAGAAATTACCTTTTTATATCCATGCAGAGCAAAGGATAAAAAAGAAACTATTGGTGCAGAAGCATTAAGAAGATTACTTCTAGTTGGTAGAAAAACAGCTGCCACAGGGGAAAAAAACTGTTAAATTTGTTAAAAGATAAAGAATAAAAAAAGGAAAACAATATTAAATTAGAAGAAATAGCCAAGCATTTTGTTGCTTATATGGTCAACCAAATACAAGAAACTCTCAGTGTCCTACATATACCAATGAAGTTACCAATAAAGTTCTCAAAACACCAAAATAAAACTATTTTGGCATTCATAAAAATAACAATGAATTAGAAAGCTTCTTCATTAAACTTTATGGTACCCACTTTAATGAAGAAGCTTTCTAATTTTTTGTCTATAAGCACAATTGAAAAAAAAATTAAATTTAGCCAGTATCAAGACTTTAATCTTCCAGGAGCTCCATCATTTCTGCACATTCAAAAACTTCAATTGTTCTGAGTTCTGAATTCGAGTTTTGACTTATATAAGATTTGTTGGGACAATGAGTAAACAGTCATTTTAAAAGCCACTTAACTGTAATAACATGGGGATAAGAACACAATAACTTCCCATCTGGTAGCCTGGACTAGGTAAGTATAAATGTATACTAAAGTTCAGTTAAAACATTCATTAAAGCCTTTTCTTTTTTATTATCATTTTCCAATATTCATTGACTTGTACGAATATTAACATAATGCGTTTTGATGATTTCAGCTTTTCTTTGTTTAATTTTATAATCTCTCTTGATCGAACAGCATCACTTCCATTCATAATTGATAGTAATTCTATATCTTGTTTTACTATAACTGATTCATCTTGGTATCTAACTAAAATGTTTAAGTTTTCAACTATTATGATTTATAATTGAAGCATTTCAGAATGGCTAAATGGACAACATCAAAAGGGGGAAACAAACTGATAATGTGCAAAGAGCAAGAAATAACAGGAAAAAAATAGGTAAATAGTCAAATCAGTAAGATTAAACAGAGATAGCCCGGCAACCAAACAATCATGTTAACAAATGCTTATTGTAACATTACATTATATAACATACATCTACTGAATATACTTTTTGTTTTATTTTGATAGCAATCAAATCCACAGAAATGATCATAGCAACTGTTAACAATGTTCTACAGTTATCCATGCATTTGCTCATCACAAAATATGATCACATTTTCTGCATGCATCAACCTGTTGATCATTTGGTACAACTGATTCACATACATAAACTTACTTCTGAACACAAACATTAATGGCAGGATCATGGTTACTGCTTAATTTATTCATGAAAGAAAATAACAATTACAATAAAATATCCCACTTTTTAATTAAAAAAAAATATTAACCCCAATACTGCATTACATTTCCTTGCTCAGACCAATATACAGTACTGGATTCCTACAATATACTTGTAAGATTCTCTACCCACCAACTGATTCAGATATTATTAAGCAAAGGACAAGGCAAACAACTGAAAAGCAGAAGGACTCAACCTCAATTTAACTGTCCTGTAAGGTACATACTAATTAGCTTCAAAGCTATGAAATCCTAGCTAGCATGTTAAGTCTGCTACATGACAGTATAATTTGCCTTCTTAAAGGATTATGCAAATTACAACTCATCATTCCATTACACGACTGAAAAAAGTGACAGCTAATTTATACATAACACACCTTTCAAATCCCTAAGATGTGAAGCACCTGTGCAATATATTTTGCCTAGGTTTTTCTGGCTTTAAGTACTTGTTTACTGCAATATACAGAAGCATACCTAAGAGATTTAATAAAGTCCTAGAGGTTTATTTATTTCCCTTTTAACTTCAAGAGCACAATTCCCAAGTATGAAAACAAAATACTGTATATCTGTTCCCAATTTCAAAGATATTTCATTCAAGAAGAAGTGTACGTTTCAATACATGTTCAACTTGCTATTCAGAACGGGACAGCACTAATGCACTCACACAGATTTCAACATACTTCTGGTAGGTAGATTCACAGTAGATTCCGTCATATCTGTAGATTTTCCTACATTCTGACTGGTTGGGTAGAGGATGCTGGACAGTTATTCTGTAGAGGCATCAAAAACAGATATACATGACTAGAGATTCTCTACAGTCAACTGTAATGCAGGACATTTAGTAGTTTTTGATGTACTTTTATTATATGTTAAGTCTATCTCATCTTGCTATATTAACTTCATTATAGATAAATAAATACAAATTAGATTCCATTGCTGGAATACAATTGAAAGTATCTAAAATAAATTACTTATTACAATATATATTCCTCTCCTCAAAATGGATAAAAAGGGGCATATATAAAATGTTCAATTTTTAGTGTGCATTTTTATATACATACATATTATATGTATGTGTAATGTGTGTGGGTATACACACAAAAACAAAGAAATCAGATTTACTTGGGGGCTCAAGATGTTCCAAACTGGTATATAATTTGAAAATCTATCTACTTAATAGTCTATTCCTGTTTCCTATGATGACAAAACTCTGGCTAGCAATCTAATTGTCACAGAAATTAAGCATGCTACACAATTTTATAGTCTATAATTAACAATTAAATTCAAGGTTGCTTTTGTTTTTAATGATGGTTCTTAAAAATTCATATGATTCATTTTAGTTTTTAACCTGTTTGACCAATTTCATATTGATGGTATTGTATCAGTATACAAAATTAGGAATAATAGTTAAAAGGAAATAAAAGTGATTCAATTTGAATCTTTTTTTCATCAGTTATTTTAAATATCCATTCAAGTATGGTCCCTATTTAGACCTTCCTTCTCAATATTAAAAATGTACTCAATATTAAAAAGGCAACTCAGCATAACTATTTCTTAATGTTTCTTTTTATATATTCTCCTTCCTGAACCTTTACAAAATTTCAATTTTTAGAACAAAATTAACATTAACATTCTTTGAATAAAATCAAAATGACAAAATCAAATTCACCCACATGTACTACATGCAATCACACTGGGATTTCAATTAAAATAGAATTTAAACAGAAACTGAACAGAAATGTTATTAAATTTGTTTGCTACCCTTCTCACAATGAGGGTACTCCCATTCCATGTAGACCAAATTTTTTGATCCTATCAACTATATTATAGTTTCTGGAATGTATGGTTTCCATCATGAACTTCTCAAAGTTTTTAAATAATAATGTCATTTGGTTAGAAAAACCCTCAGTGTCTGTAGCTATATCTCAAACTCACACACAAAGAACATCAGTAAAATTCAACAGCAATAGCTTTCATAAAGCAAACCACTAAGTTAATTGACATTAATAGATAAAATTCCTAATTCTTGCATAGCAATTACATTAAACAAGTGAATATCAGAATCTGCAGATTTGGTAGCATATATATTTCACTGACTATCATGCAAATCACCTGGTGAAAAGCAAGAGGGTTGCCAGTTAGAAGTAACAAAAAAAAATGTGGGTCTTTTCATAAAGCTCGTTGCAGTCTTCCAAACAGCTTATCCTGAATTAATTATGATAACTCATTTACCAAAAATAAAGTCTGGTTGTATTAATTCCATAGATCAAATTGCATTAGCTATTTTTTTTTCTAGAAGACCTATAGTCCTTTTCATTTATGCATTTAAATTAACTTCTTCTGTATATTTTTGTGTAGTGAAGAATAGAGTGAAGAACTACTATTTGAGTCTAATCGATCTAAACTGTCTAAGTGAAATCACTTTTTGATTCTCTTGGTAAGTATTTCCAAATAAAAGTCTCATTCTCAGATGACAATCTTTTTGGCAAATTACTTCCATTGTGGAAAAAAATTAGTATTTTTATTCACTACGTATTAGCAAGCAGCACAGATACAAGTTAGGATTTTTTTTTTTTCTGTAATTAACAACCTTCAGAAATTTAATGTTTATATCCTAGGGGAAGGGGAAAGGAAAGGAAAGGAAAGATGGTGGGTAGTGTTTTAAAAAACTTTTACTTTTACTAAGTTTAAAAATATCCTTTTGTATATTGTTGGTTTTGCACATCATTTTCTCCTCCACCTTGACATGTCACTTCAACTCTAGATGGATGTATCATGTAACTTGAGGAGGAACTTTGAGTGCATTTACATACATGTGAAACATGTAAGGCTATGACTAATTTTAACTGACAGGGCAGAATTTAAATAATTAGTTACAAGAAGTCAAACTAAAGGAAAAAAGGAGGGAAGAGATGGTTAGAGGCAGAGTAGTAAATTGTTCCATTTTTGCAGGTAATCTAAATGCAAACTAGAAGCAACTTATCATGAGAATGGATTTTCCACCATCTGGTCAAATAACAGGGGATTTGTCTAGTGGCAAGCAAAGAATGGAATGATGTGAGAAAGATTAGCGGGCAAGTCCTACAGTTGGCTAAAATGTATTTTGTGCAAACAAGAACAGATGACGCCTTAACAATTACACCTGTCAAAAACTCCAGAAAGCAATCCATCTCTGAACAGCCCAGTTGAAAACAGGCTAGTTCATAACAAAATGAATTTTTTTAAACAATTGCCAGCCATAACAGTTTGATGCATGACAAGCTTAGGAAGTCATATTCCACGTTCAACTGAAACCTTAACTAACTAAACTCTGGCTTTTTGTGATAAGTAAGATATTAAACTGGGGGGGGGGGTGTTAGAAGTAATGGAAATAACTGTATCATCTCAAAAGTAAAGAACGCTGGTGTTTCCTTTTACCATACTACTATGTATAAGCATTCTAACCCTCAAAATGGTTTCTTTGATTTAAGGGCAAACCTCAATCTGAGGGTGGAAGTATGTCCTCAGAGTTTGGAGAAGCTCAGAAAATGTACCTCCACTCTCATCCTACACCTGAGCTACAGATATTTGCTACTATCACAAATCTCAATCTTTGTATTATGAGCACTATATTTAGCAATAGCTTTTACCAGTCTGTTATTGCTCACAAGTAACCTATGAATAGAAATAGACTCTTGCGCAGGCCAAACAACATTAGAGTTTGTTGGGAGACAAGGTCTGTCAAGCATGGTCCTTTCAAGAAATTCCTAACTTACTTTGCTGGCAATTTTCTTCCTCAGAGAGTAGTCAGTCAACTACATTTAACTTATTCAAGGAAGCAGAAGAAGCAGGGCAAAGTGATCGTTGCATGCTGGAGGTCTTGGTTTTTAGAAAAAGCAAATTTTAAAGAATTCAGGACAGTGGTAAAAACTGCTTGGAAAGGAAGCTCATAAGAAATTGAACTTCCTGGAAAATGGGTAGACAGAAAGTGCTACTGCAAACAATTTCTGACTTTAAAAAGTTAAAGAAAGCATGCAGAGCATGGCTATCCAATCCCTTTAGCAGAAGAGGTCAATAGCAGGCTTTTCCTGTAAAGGGGGGGGGGAGTTTCTTTTTGTGTGGGAAGGTCTAGTTTACACTTGATTTACATTTAGTATGTGTGTGTGTATATTTCGACTGAAGGACACAGGGCAAGCTGCAAAGCGCCCACTCTAAATAACACAATAAAAATAAATATGAAATCTTAAAATGCAACAGACAGCAGCATTCTAATCCACCGTCCTACTAACTCTTCACAGAGATACAGAGAGGTGGTACTATAGTAATAATACTGTATCTGCAGCTCTTTTTTTCTTTATTTTAACAACTTCTTCCATCATATCAAATTTGGTCCATTCTGTTGTATTCAACATCTTCATTGGCAGAATTTTTCATCCTTCCTTCTGAATTCTGGCCTTCAACACCACCCATTATTCTCTGCCCATCTCTCAAATCACTGGTACTTGTCAACAGGCATTTTTCTCTCAAAAATGGATTGCTTTAAGAACCAGCCCAGAAACATCTTAACATAATTTATTTATTTTTAAGTGTACACTAAATTATGTGGCATATGTTTATTTATTTTTGGAAAGTTTATTGACTATTGGTTATTGACTATCATGAAAAATACAACAGGTTAAAGTGTTCAATGTTATTTGTTCATATTCATATTCAAATAAAGTATCTTTCCAAAAATCAGCATAAGATGTATCACTTACTATTGTAAAACAAGATGTCCTTTTAAGTTATTATGACAAAAAATTATGTTCTTTTTCCCCACTAAAGCTGAAGGACAAAAAATTACTATTTGTTTTGCCAAATGCTTAAACTTTGTTTTCATGATGGATATTCGTGTAAATTTTTAATATGTTAGCTACTAATTTTAAAAAGTAAAATTCAGGAACATACTCAATAAGCAGTAAAATAAAAAACACTTTATTAGGAAAAATATGTCATGATCCAAATTAGAAGTACCAAATTAATGATCAAGTGTTTACGAGCTACAGCAAATGTGTTATAATATTTGTTGTGAAACTTGTTTTTTTCAAAACTTTTTTCAGCATTAAAATAGCTGTACTGGAAGAATGTTTTGAAATCAGAAAAAAAAAAAAGTTCTTCATGAGACCTTTGAATGCTATTCTTATATGTATGCATCCAAGTGATAAAAAAAGGTTGTTTCTCATTTTCTTTTTAATCAATTAGTGTATGCTAATAAGGCACACTGAAATATTGTTTCTTTTCTAATGATTGCACTGTTGCATCTTTTACTCCTTATTCCTACAGCCTACATTTGAAACTTAAATTCTTTTAGAATATATGGAAGTGGGGTTTTTTCTATGTGCCTTCTGTGCATTAAAAATACTGAAAGATTTTATTTTTATTTATTTATTTATTTATTTATCACATTTCTATACCGCCCTTCTCCGAAGACTCAGGGCGGTTTACAGCCAAGATAAAATCGCACAGAAACAAACGTTAAGAACATTATTAAAAATCTAATTCAAAATTGGCCCAATAATTTTAAAAACTGATAAAATATAAAATAAACCCTAATAAAACCACCCATGTTAAAATTGCAATTAGGCCAACCCTGCACAATGGAACAAGAAAGTCTTAAGCTCGCGCTTAAAGGTCCGGAGGTCAGGGAGCAGCTCATCCCTCAGGGCAGGAGCCCCCACAGAGAAGACCCTCCCCCTGGGAGCTGCCAGTCAGCATTGTTTGGCTGACGGCACCCTGAGGAGGCCCTCCCTATGGGAGCGCACAGGTCGATGGGAGGCTATTGGTGGCAATAGGCGGTCCCGTAAGTAACCCGGTCCTGTGCCATGGAGCGCTTTAAAGGTGAGAACCAACACCTTGAATTGCACCCAGAAGACCACCAGTAACCAGTGCAGCTTGCGCAGGAGAGGTGTTATATGGGAGCTATGAGACGCTCCCTCTATCCCCCGCGCAGCCTCATTCTGGACCAGTTGGAGCCTCCTGGTGCTCTTCAAGGGGAGTCCCATGTAGAGAGCATTGCAGTAGTCCAGGCGGGAAGTGACGAGGGCATGAGTGACCGTGCATAAAGAATCCCGGTCCAGGAAGGGACGCAACTGGCGTATCAGGCGCACCTGATAAAAAGCTCCCCTGGTGACGGCCGTCAAATGCTCTTCCAGCAACAACCGTACACCCAGGAGAACCATCTCCCTGGGGCCCAACGACTCGCCCCCCACAGTCAGTGATGGAACTACTGACTGTGCTAGGATGCTGGCATCCACAGCCACTCAGTCTTGGATGGGTTGAGTCGAATCTGTTCTTCTCCATCCAGACCCGTATGGCCTCAAGGCACTGGGACATTACTTTGATAGCTTCGTTGGGGTGGTTCGGGGTGGAGATATACAGCTGAGTATCATCAGCATATAGGTGGCAACTCACCCCAAAACCACAGATGATCTCCCCCAGCGGCTTCATATAAATGTTGAACAGAAGCGGCAGAAGTTGAACAGAAAGTTCTTAGCATAAGCAACAGAGAACTGTAATCTTCGATCAGTATTCTTCAATACTTATTTTCCAGACTTTTGTAAGACTGACCCAATGGCAAAAGACTAAACTTTTGACCAGTGAAGCATTTTAGCGATGCAAGAGATATAACACATGATATTTTACAAATTCAGCAAGATAAGCTATTAAAAGCCGACCAATAGAATAGGTTTTCTTTTCTTTAATTTATAAAAATAGGTTTTTTTAAAAAATACTCGTATTTGTAGACAGCATGGGCCAATTATACTATGGGTCATTACAACCCTCATTGAAGATGCTGAGATACATTTGAGGGTGGCATCCCAGCAGTAGAAACCCCTGGCTCAAGATCCCAATAGTCATTTTTGTGTCATTCCATCTCCATGGTGCAAGCCTCTGTGGGTGCTGTGAGGCTTGACTTTTTTTTCTCTACCTGATTGAGCCTTCTTCCTCTTGGCATGTAGACAAAGTGAACTCCTGTCCACACTGACAATCCCCTCCCCTCCAAAGGTTCTTAGACTTTCATTCAAGCTAGTCTACACCCGCATCTGCTCCACTGAGATGTTTCATTGGCCCTGTGATTTCAGGTGTTGGGTATAGCCAACCTTCTCTAGGAGAGGCTTCAGTTTGCACCCTAAAATAATCCTTTTCCACCTTCCGGGACTTTTTAGGTTGGAGTTTTGTTTGTATTGGTGAATGTACTTCATCTTGCAATGCACATATGTGGAAGTATTATTTCAGATGGGAGATTATTTTATGAAGAATCTATTTCAGTGATAAAAATGGTAAGTCAGTATCCGGCTTCATTTCTGTTTCCTGTCAGCTTTGGAAGCCATATTAGGCTGGAAGCTTCCATGCTGCCACCTTCTCATGTGTGGGAAAGTAGGATTTAGTAGCGGAATTGTCTTTACACATAATAGCATTCTTCCTGTCGGTCAAGGTCAGGCTGATCTTGCATCTAGAGAAGGAGCGGTCGGAGTGTTGTCTCGAAATGGGATGGATGGTGATTGGAGCATGTGATCGACTGAGGAGTGAAGGGATTGTTTTGGGGGTTTGATTTACTGAGGGAAAATCCAGGCCTCTCAGATTCAGGTTTTCCCAGATGTGCCTGTTTACCTATTCTAGGTAAACACAGAACTTTGAAAAATGGTTGCTTCGGAGTTTTTACTTGGAGTTGGGTTTTTTTTTTTTTTTTTGGAACACTGACATTTCCTAAGCTATACAGTCCATTTACATTTCCTGTTTTAGTATTTCCAATAAACTATGGTTGGCATTTCATTCTCCAATCACAAGCAGAAAATTTTGCTTGCATGTTCTGTCAATTTCAAATTGATCTTGATCATAAAACTCATCAACATTCTCTTCTTCTGCTTTGGTGGTTGGAGCATGAACCTGAATGGTCATCACATTAGTTTGTCCACAAAGTCAAGTAGTGTTCTTGTCATAATCTTCTTAACTATAAAGGCTAGACGGTTCCTACTTTGCTTTCCATGTTTTGAATTATAAAAAATGTGATTTACTGACTCAAAGTGTCTGATCCCAATCCATCTTCTTTCCCTCATGCTTAAGATGTCAATTTTCATTCCATGTTCCTATTGTAATTCTGTCTTTGAGCGTCAGATTTTGTTTTCCTGTGTAGCAGCAGCAGCAACTTGACATCTTGAAAGCTTAATTTAGTCATGTCATAAACATCCAGATCCTCAGCTTTTCCTCAGCAGCATGTTGAGTGCCATCTAACCTGAAAGGCCCATCATCCGGCACTGTATCTTCAATCGTTTTATCTTCTATCCAAGTATTTTCTGGGCAGAAGCACAGGAGTGGTTTACCATTGCCTTCTCCTATGCCGTATGAATTGATGCCTTTGCATTGCCACTAAAGTGATAATGTGCCTCCAACATTATCCTATATCACTGGTGACCTATATGGGCACCTGTTGGGTGTGAAGAATCAGGACCACACATTAAGTTCCATTTAAAATGATTTATTGCTCATGCCTAAAAACTAGACAACTAATACTCAGCAGTAAATTGTCACTAAGTAAGAGTTAACAGAATTCGGGGTGGGTGGGTGGGAATCTAATGACTCCAAACTAATTCCTCTCTTGACTCTACCTTGCTGGCCAATTGGGATGACCTTCATGCCTTGGGTGAACTTGCTGGGAATATATACTCTTGGCATATATTCCCAATTTTCTTCACTTATCCTTCCCTGGAGCACACCCACCCACCTACTACAAAGCGTCAGTACATAGAGATTTGTGGGGGAATGTAAATGGTAAATCTGGTTAATTTGGATGAACAGTTACATTTGATTTCACTAACCTTCAAGAAACAAATATGCAGTTTTGTAATGTTTCTGCTCCATGATGATCATGGAAATTCAGATACTTTAAGGAATATCTATTAAACAAGACAGGTTCACAAAACCTACATATAAACGAAGGACATTTTTATTATTTATCCATGTACAAATAATATCTAAGCTGATCTATTATCATATGAAGAATGAGGATTACCTTTAAAGAAGTTAAGAAACTTCATCTTATAAAGAATATGCCCATATAAATGTTGGTGATACGAAGTTGTCAAATCACATTAAATGTATTCTGACTTTATTGATTATGTGAGATCAGAAATATAAGAGGCAAATGTTGGCTTCATGTTTAATGCCTCAACATTTTGAGATTATTTGAAGAACAGCTGTCATCTTTAACATGGAAGTATCAGCACTACAGATTCTTTTCATTTACCCATGTTCAAGGGTAATGAATTCAAAGGAAACAGACCTTTCCTGCAGAAGACCCATGTCTCTTAGATCAATTTTCATTAGTGGTTCAACAGCCACATCATTATAAACTTTCAGGAAGGCTCTGAAGAGCATTTTTTTTTATTTTTCCCCCCTGTAATTCTGCTTTGCTGAACTTTTGTTAGATTTCACATATAAAATATGATACATGTTAATACTCTATGAGATTTTTAAAAAAATGTGTTACATTTTTATGTCACCAAAGTCATTCACACATATAGTGGCTTACAGGCAAAAGTTATAACACAAAACTATAAAACATAAAACATCAAAGGCAAAAGAATAAGCAAACATCTGCAACTTTAACATTAAGCTAACACTTATTCATAAAGGGTCTCCGAACAACTTGATCTTCAATGTTTTTCTGAAGGTCATTACAATGGGAGTGAACCAAGATTGACAAAAAGGCTGTTCCATAATACCAAAGCCATAACTTAAAAGCATTGCCTCCTGAAGTTCAAAATCCAAAAAAGCTTCTCTAGTGAGGAATATAAAAGACAGGAAAGGCAGTTATTATTTATTATTCCCAGTAGTCTTTGGTCATTTTGCATTTTATTGTTATATTGTATAAGGTTTTACCTGATACATGACCTTCAGGAAACATGACTATGATGATGATAAATTCCACCCACCCACCTACCCACACAAAAACTATTAGAAACAAAATGTTGTAGCACTGGGTGACAAGACATTTTTTTAGAACATACTTTGCTTTGTGAGTACAAAAGCAAGGTTCCACAAAGAAAGAAAAACAAACAAACAAAAACAAACACAAATTCCTACACACTACACCTGTTTCCTTACCTTGTCAATTATATCTGCCAATTTTTAATAAGGCTGAAGCTAGAGATTTTCTCCCAACAAATGTGGTGGAACTTAAATGGGTCTTTGTCTGCAATGTGTATCTTTGTGCACAATCATATAAACATCATTGAAGACTAGCGAGAGTTCACACCAAAAATAAGTAAGACCAAAAGAAAAAAATTAAATATTAATTGAACACTAATTCAAAAAGGACTACAAAATAAGGCACCATTTTCCATCTGTGTATATACAAATAGCCTTTGAATTATGACTATAGTTGTGCCCAAAATTTTAGTCCTAAATCATTGTAGTCATAAGTCTAGACATCATCTGACTAGATCCAAATTTTTGCAGCAGTCATTAAGCAAATGCTGTATTTCTTAACTGAATGCTGCGGTAGTTAAACAAATTTCTCCAATGGATGATTTTTGCCAAAAACCAGAAGTAAACATGATGGGGAAAAAATGTAAATCGTTGTCACATGACAGTGGGATGCTGCAAATGGCCAAGGAGATCAGTCATTGGCCAAGCACCCAAAAATGTGCATGGGGTGTATCGCTATTGTAACTTTGAAAATAGGTCATAAGTAGCTTTTTGAAGTTGGCGTAACTTCAAATAGTCATTAAGCAACTATTTGTAGGTCAAGGACTATCTATACATATTACCAGTGTTCTTTAAAGACCTATTTTATTTATTTATTTATCGAGTACATATTAGATAATAAATATAGGTATAAGCATGAATTGAATACATAAAATGAATACAATTAAACGGAACATTAGGACAGGGATGGTATATTGGGCTATGTAATAACAATCATCTTGATGAAATTAAAATTACTGTTATATTTCGAATGAAGGAGGGTAGGGTAAAAAGGGGTTTAAAATATGGAGACAAGACTTGATTTAAATATTGATTTCAGAATGGGGGAATGGAACAGAATTTTTTGATAGATATGTGCAAATAATAATAATTTTAAGAGGGAGAAGGAAACGTATTGGATATAATACAATGGGGGGTGAAATTTGAAATATGTTTAATGATGTACCTGACTGATATCCTGTTCAAAAATGATGTTCTATTTTTTTTTAAAAAAAATTCAAAAAAAAAAAAAAGGACAGGGATGGTAGGCATGCTGGTGCTCTTATGCACGCCCCTTACAGACCTCTTAGGAATGGGGTGAGGTCAAGAATAGCCAGTCTAAATTTAAAATTTTGGGGGTTTTGGGATGAAACCACAGAGTCATGTAGTGCAGTAGGCATTGACCACTCTATTGCGAAAGTCATATTTTCTGCAATTGAGTTTGGTGTGGTTTATCTTAAGTTTGTATCTATTGTGTGCTCATGTATTGTTGTGGTTGAAGATGAAGCAGTCATTGAAAGGTAGGACATTGTAACAGATGATTTTTTGAGCTGTGCTTAGGTCATACTGAAAGTGGCATACTTCTAAATTTTCTAAGCCCAAAATTTCAAGTCTGGTGGTATAAGGTATTTTGTTGCGAGCGGATGAGTGGAAGGCTCTTCTTGTGAAATATTTCTGGACATGTTCAATTGTATTAATGTCCAATATGCAGTGCGGGTTCCAGACAGATAATCTGTATTCGAGAATTGGTCTAGCAAATGTTTTGGATTTTTTTGAAAAAAAAAATATTTTTAAACAACCACATGCAATGTATCTTTTTTGAACAAAATATCAGCTGGTGTATATAATCACATCCAATTCAATTTATCCCTCCCCTCTTATATATTTCTCAATATATTTTCCTCCCCCCCCTTTTTTTTAAATTCCCCTATTTGCATTTCTCTTAAAAAATGTCTAGTATAACCCTCCGTCCCGAATTTTAATCTCTAATCAAATTTCTTTTCTTCCCCCTACTTTTATCTTTTCTCATTTACGTTAAACCCCTTTATTTCCATTTACTAATTTCTTTCTTTTCAATCTCTAGCATCAGCATCAATCATCTCAAAACATTTCAATAGACATTTTTGAAATTATTATTCTTAATCTTATATAAAAGAGAAGTAAAAAAAGCTAGCATGTCCATTATTTCAAAAAATCACATATTTGTATATTTGTATATTGTATATCAGCATCAATCAACTCTTTACATTTCCATAAACATTTTAAAATTGTTATTCTTAATCTTATAAATCTTATAAAAAAGTAAAAAAAGTCTGTTTATCTTTTTCTCATCTCATTTACATTTCAATCTTAGTCTATCTCAATTCCACTTTTATTTTCCTTAAAATTCCATATTTTCTTTACTTATCCTATATTTCTATCAAATTCTCCTTTTTCCCTCGTCCCCCATTTTTTTGTTTTGTTTTGCTCCAATAATACCTATATAGTCCTTGACTTTGTATTTTAACTTCATAAATTCTTTGTTAGCTGTCAGTTCTGGAGCTGCTCTTATTTTTTCTGAATCCTATTTTCCATCCAATCTTGTAATTATTTCTTTTATTTCTTGCTTTAAAATCATATAAGTGTTTCTCTTCATTTCAGTTATTCTCTTTGTCATTTATAAAGTTATAGTTCTTGTTCTTATCAAAGTTAATAATTATTTCTTTGTTTCTTGCTTAAAAGTCATATACGTGTTTCTCTTCTTTTCATTTATTCTCTGTGTCATTTCTTAAAATTGTAGTTCTTATTCTTATCAAGGTCAAGCATGTTATTGACAAAGTCCTCCCTTCCAATTCTCACCAGTTTTTTCACTACGTGGAAAAGCTTTCAACAATAACCACAATCCTTATAATTTTCTCTTCCATCTTTAGGTGTCACTTTGAAATCCACAGTTCTAATCCATAATTTGCAAAAGTATCCATTTTGTTTCCTTTACTTAGAGCCACGCCTTATTTTATTTAAAATTTAATTTTTTCCAATTAAACCCATTTAAAATCCATATCAAAATTTACTTGATTCCAATCCATAGAGGAAGAATAAAATCAGAGACATACCACCAAGTTGCAGTTTTAAATCCTCGATTTTTCCCTTCTTTCTTTTTAAGTCTTAATTTTAAAAATTTCCAAATTGTCCAAATTTCCAGTTTTAATTAAGGGTTCCGTTTTTTCCCCCTTTTTGTCTGAGGGTTCTTTGTTTCAATTTTAAAAATCCAATTTCTGTCAGGTCTTTGGGTACCACTTCTGTTTCTTTTATTTTGTTGTGTTAACAGTCCATTGTCAATTTAGCCACTATTCCATAGCTTTAAAATTTTTTCGCAAATATCAAAATTTGAAGTGTTTTTTCGTGAGTTGGTGTTAACTCACTGTGCTTCAATATTTTGTCCAATTCACCGCTTCACTCCAGCACAGTCTTATGTGGCCATCCCGACTTTGGCAGTTTTTAATGTCTGCATCTCCTCATTGCAGGGTCGAAGGCAAAAGAGGCAGTGCTGCAGGGAATTTGCAACTTCCCTGTTCGCTCTGGCTAGTTCCTTCTTTCTTCGCTGTCCCTGCAGGACAGCTATGGTCCATTGCGGACCCCATAACGATGGGAATTTCGGCGCTCCCTCCCGGAGCTCCCAGGGTTTGTGACTGTCTCGTCGCTACGCCGGCCACACCTCCAAATGTTTTGTATGCTCTGGTTAGTAGTGTAATATTACCGGAGAAGAAGCTATGCAAGATTAGGGTTGCAACCCTTAATGCCTTTTTGGCAATGTTGTTACAGTGGGCTTTGGCACTTAAGATCATTTGATATGAGTACTCCTTGACAGAATAAGGGTCATCTACAAGGTTATGTCTACTCAGTTTGTATTTTGTATTCTGATTCCTTTTGCCAATGTGTAAGACAGAGCATAAACTACATACTGAGGGGAAAAAATACATAAATCTAAGAAGAATAAGCAGAAATTTCCACATGCTTACTCTTAAGTCCATTAAATTCAATGGCTCTCACTCACTGGAAAGTATGTACAGAATGCTTTACAATGGGAAGGTTTTGTTAGTTCTATGTATTCCATAGAAACTAGAGATCTTGAGTTGTTTTATTTTTTTCTTCTCCTTGTAAGAAGTAAGAGCTGCAAGTTCAAAGCTGAAAATTCAAAAAAACCCATTCATGTTTATTTTCTATTTAAGACTCATTAAATTCAGGACCTCTAATCCCATTCAATCTTCTAGATAGCCACCTTCTATGTGTAGGAATGAGAGTCTACCATGTGAAATCTATCGATGGAAATGAAGACTCATCCAGGCCAAATGTATCTAAAAAGGTTAAATCATGGCATCTGAACCAAAGTTCATTAAAACTGAGGTGTTTCATTACTTATCTAAGTAACTTCTTCAGTCAAGATGAAAATTCGTATAGGCAAAGAGCCAGAGTTGTTGAAAGGAACCAGCTCTTGCCAAATAGACTGCAGGGGTTTCCTCCCAAAATGAAGAAATTACTTGGATGAGTAATTTCAGGTCATGTCTCAGTTTTAATAAACTTTGGTCCAATTGCCATGATTTTTAGATACTTTTGATCTCGATGATTGAATCTTCATTTATATATTGCTTTTCATTTTGGGTTTGTGGAAACCCACTGCAGTCAGTATGGCAAGAGTTGGCTCTTTCTAACTACACTCTCTCTCTGCCTACCCAGAATTTCATTTTGACTGAAGAAGTTACTTGGATGAGTAATGAAATGTCTCAGTTTTGATAAATGTTGGTCCAATTGCCATGATTTAACCTTCTTAGATACTATTGATGGAAACTTTTTATTCACCAAGTGAGCATTCCGATTTCTCTGACTGCTCACTCACATAAGGAATGTTCAAAATAGAAGAGATTGAGGAAGTTGACTGTTTGCAAGGGGATAAGGGGAAACCAAAATCAATGTGACTCTATTTCTTGCCTCTTTTTGCCCACCTGCTTTTATTAATTTGAACACTCCAATCCATTTACTTCTTTAACAGCATCTTCATCTATTACTATATTCTTATTAATAATAGGATAACTCTAGTGAGCTCACCACATCTCGCTGAAGTCCCAGCAGTTGTTCTTTCCCATCTTCTGCCTCCTTTTCAGCCACTTTTATCATTAGTACCCCTTGCCTATTTCAACAGCATCTTCTACTATTATCATGTTCTCGGTGAATATGACATCCTAACCCCATTCACAGGTAATTCATTATTCAGAGAATAACCTCATTTTCTTTTTTGGATAAATAGTACATAAGAAATAACACTGCTGATAGCAGCGAGCATGAATGAAATAAACAAAAGCATAGGTTGGTACAGTGTGCTAGGAGATTGTCAAAAGAAAACAATATTCCATTTTGATGTTTTACCTATAAGACGATTTCTCTGCATATTATTGCATAAATAAGAAAACCCCAAAAGGAGTGCAATTATTGTTTTGCACAACTTCAATTAGTTATGTTTTATAAGCAGAAGCTTTACATTATTCATTATTTGAATATTACTTCAGCGGTAGTTTTAATGAATACAAATGTATTTAACAGGTGAAAAAATATTCCCAAACCACAATTATTATAAAATCACCACTCTATAATTTATGTCCTATCAATACCTTTTCAAAACAGTAAGCACTTTAGCACCGGTGCAGTTTCTTGATTTAAGAAGTATAACCTACCTAACTGAACAATGAATGTATTGATATTTCTTATAACTTCAGTACCTTTCCCTCATAACCTATGCTAAATGATTAAAATTTTCTCAAAATATTCTTTCCATTTTTGTAGAGATGTCCATCAATGTTTATTTTTAATGTCTTCTTTAGATTTTAAGCTTGGATTTTATTTTTTTATTTATTATTTGTTGGGTTGTTTTTTGTTTAATTTCTGTAGTCACCCATCGCAAGAAATGACTCTTTAAGATCGGATTCACAATTCCAATAAGGAAATACTAGGCCTTCTAAAAAAGAAAAAAAAGTCAGATTTCTTTCTTTCTCATCTAATAGCACTAAATAAATTTATAATTCATGGTAATGAATTATCTTTCTGCAATGTATTTCATTATTATACCTGCTGTCTTCTATAGCCAAGTAAAAACTTTAGCCCAGAAATTTTAACATAGAAATTTAGGAATATCTTCCTGGTACGAAGTAATTTTGCATAAATATTCACTGAACTTGTTACTGAAACAGTTCAATAATATAAGAGCATGCTACTTGATGTAAATTAGAATTAGAAAATTACTATAACTGCATTATTTTAAATCATTTCTTTGTTATCAGCATCAGTTTTAGACAAAAGCTGAGAATCATTTGTGAGCTGTGGCAGACCCAGACTGTTCAAAGCAATTGCTGTTCAGCATGAAAGCTGCAATGGAGGTCACAGAACAGGTCAGCAGGAAAGATAGTGTATCGATTTCACACCAGGAATAGAGACGAAGCAAGGGCCCACTCTTGCAATATGTGATGTATTTCACTGCAGTTTAAGGCACATTTCATTCCAATTCAGAAGGGAGTGGGGTACAAAGGCCGAGCGGATTTCACACAGAATCATGATGAATTCTGAACTTGTGTATTTCAGTAAATACTGCCTTCCTGACATTAAGCATTTCTATATAGCATAGTGACTATAGCAGAAATTAGACTGCAGCAGGTAGCAAGCACTGCTCCTACCGAAAGAAGAGCAATTATTGTACGCCCCTTTCTGGATATGGCAAAATAAGGCAAAATGCAAAACTCAAAAGTTCAAAACTATAGCATTCATGTGAATAATTGTCATATATTAATGAGCTATGCAAATTAATCTTTATTATGGTACATAAAAATACAATCAGACCCAGAGTTGAGAAATACTTGAAATGTCTTGACTTCATTTATAAAGGAAATAAGTGTTCATTTTAAGGTAATATTTTATATTTATCAATACTAATTAACACTATCAAAGATATAATACATTATGTTAAAGAGTTATTAGACTGATCAAATTAATACTGAAACATTTAACACTTGTATATATAATATATGAATACGCAAACAAGATATTTACTAATACTAAGCATAGTATTCCCAATAATCATGATTTTCTGCATTAGATCAGTGGGCCCAACATTTCTGGCTCTGTGTACAGGCATAGGTGATGGTGGTGAGGGAACGGTTTCATGCCACTTGTGCAAATGGAGGTTCCCGCGCTCACCCACTGCTTGCACAATCTGGTTGCCAACGGGCCATGGACCAGTAGCAGTCCATAGACTTGGGGTTTGGAACCCCTGTACTAGATTCTTCTTTTTCTATCTAGTCTTACTTGGAAGAGAATACAAAATAAGATTCTGTGGGTTGTCAGTAAGGATGATCTATTTCATAAAATCATATTTCAATCCAAAATTTGTTCCTAAGACTCAAGTAATTGGGCAAATGTAAATTATAAGGAAGCTGGAAATTAGCCGACTAATATCATTTTCTGCTTTCACAATGTCAAACTATAGCCATTAACATGCTGTGTGCATGTTGAGCAAAGGAAGAAGTACAGAAAAAAAACATTTCCTGCTGAAAAACAATGATTTCGCATTCAACTTTGTACAATTCCAGTTACCTATAGAACTATGCAATACAGATTTCTAATCAGCAAGATTTTAAAAAAAGCTACTTAATCCTTTATTCCCATAATTTTCTCTTTTTCTCCTTCTTCCAGAACTGCTTTAAATTCAAATTTTGTAATTCTCAGAACCTCACAACAGAAGTACCAAATGCTGTACTAATTTATACACAACTAATCTGAAAAGGCCAGATCTCACAGACCTTGGATGATCCCAAAAAGCAAAGCGGTGTTGGAGTAATATAGTATTTGAAATAGAGCCACCAGATACCGGCGATAATAAATTGTCTATCTACTGCCATCTATAGTAATCATCTATAGTTTTGAATGCCACAACTGGAATCCCTCATTTGGATGGATAAGAGATTATCAGGAAATCCTATGTCTATAGCTGAAACAAAGCAAAACAAAACAAAAATCAAAAACATGGTAGTAGCAAACAATTTCCATATGCCTGAAAAATGAAGTTCAACTAAGCGCACAGTATTAAATTCAGCTTCTAAAATGCCTTCACCCAAATACAAAGCACCTTCAGCAACTATTTTGTTCTAACAATAATACTGGAAACAGTGTGAATATAAGATAATACATTTTTAGATTGATTTAAACAATACAACTAACAACTTTAAAATCTGTTTAGTCTTTACTTAATGAGTATCTGCTACACGCATAACCACCATAAGTAAGCCTCATTTTTGTGCCTATGTAAAAACTGACAGGTAATTTAGTCCATGCAATTAATGTTATTTTCTGGAGCAACCTTGGAAACAAAATACTCCTTTAATCAAAGGAAGGCAGTCCTTTTATGGGTCTGGATATGCCACAACGAGCGAAGTCCCACGTATTAGGCACAACTACTATTTTTATTTCTGAAATTATATTCAGGCAAAGAGACAGACTCTGCTCATTCTAGTTAGCAATTTTGCTACCACTGCATAAATAGCTATGGGTCATCAGGACTAACCAAGAGATCTCTTTTAACTCTGCTTGGGATATCGCAAAACTATTTTATGTTATTTTTCAACATAACTCCATTTAATTAAATCCGTATCTCCAGGGGCAGCAGTTGAAATTAAGGCAAGTATGTTTTTCTGATACCAAACGCTGATTCTTTTAGTTCGAGATAATAGAACTTTAAAATGCAGGCACAAAAAAAGAAAAACCTTTTATGTGTTAAAATTGCCCTTAAAATAAAATAAACCCACCATATCAATCTGCCTTCAATCAAGGAAAAATTGTTTCCTAATGCCAAGTCTGACAAGAAAAATAAACTATGTAGTTTACTAGGTGAAATGTTTTTCTCCCCAAGTTGATGGTGCAGACATGAACAGATTCTCTTGCCAAATCTACAAGATGTTATCCCATTCTATTCTAGCATAGGAGAACATTACATTTCCCCCCTGTTTTTGGGACAATAGGTAGCAGCCAATAACACACAGGGGTCTTAATTGTAAAACCTCCCAGCATATTTTATATTCATATTTCATATTTCATATTCATATTTCATATAGTTATTACATACTTATGCTTATATATATGCTTAAATATCTTATAGTTATTTCATGCTTATGCTTATATATACTGTTGTGACAAAATAAATAAATAAATAAAATGTGTCATTGCTTTTTTAATCCATTATTAGTTTTGATAGATAGATAGAATTTTGTATTGGCCAAGTGTGATTGGACACACAAGGAATTTGTCTTGGTGCATATGCTCTCAGTGTACATAAAAGAAAAGATACGTTCATCAAGAATCATAAGGTACAACACTTAATGACAGTCATAGGGTACAAATAAGCAATCAGGAAACAATCAATATCAATATAAATCGTAAGGATACAAGCAACAAAATTACAGTCATACATTATTAGTTTTGTTATGCCTATTAACGTAAAAAACTCTGGAAAATCATGGTAAGTACCAAGAACAGCATATCTTGGTAGGCCCCACAAATTAATAAAAGAAGGGGGCTATCTTGATAAAATGTAAAACACTTTCGATAAGACTATTTAATAATAATAATATAATATAACAACAGAGTTGGAAGGGATCTTGGAGGCCTTCTAGTCCAACCCCCTGCCCAGGCAGGAAACCCTACACCATCTCAGACAGATGGTTATCCAACATTTTCTTAAAGATTTCCAGTGTTGGAGCATTCACAACTTCTGCAGGCAAGTCGTTCCACTTATTAATTGTTCTAACTGTCAGGGAATTTCTCCTTAGTTCTAAATTGCTTCTCTCCTTGATTAGTTTCCACCCATTGCTTCTTGTTCTACCCTCAGGTGCTTTGGAGAATAGTTTGACTCCCTCTTCTTTGTGGCAACCCCTGAGATATTGGAACACTGCTATCATGTCTCCCCTAGTCCTTCTTTTTATTAAACTAGACATACCCGGTTCCTGTAACCGTTCTTCATATGTTCTAGCCTCCAGTCCCCTAATCATCTTTGTTGCTCTTCTCTGCACTCTTTCTAGAGTCTCAACATCTTTTTAACATCATGGCGACCAAAACTGAATGCAGTATTCCAAGTGTGGCCTTACCAAGGCATTATAAAGTTAAGATCACTTCACGTGATCTTGATTCTATCCCTCTATTTTAAGGTCAGCCTTTCAAAACAGTTACATGTCTGATTCCCAGTGGTTAATAGTATTTGCTTCATCTGACTATGGCTGAAGAAGTCTCCATTTTTTGTTAAAAAGTCAATATGATGCAAATAACTTAAGGTTAAAATGTCAAAATTAAGATGACCTAATAATTTTAAGGATTTCCTTGGGAGTTTCATTTATTTTAAAAACTTTCTTGAATGTTTATTAAATTTTTAGATTGAGCAATATATGGTGTAATCTATTATGACTGGCCGCAGAGTTAGCTGGATTAGCATTTTTATCTGCCTATCGAATCTTTCCCAAAAATAGGATAGAGATATGCAGATATTGTTGTTTACAAATGTTAAAATTATCACGGGATGTAAGCAATTGCAAGTAAAGCTGCGTCTTGCAACTGACTAGTGGTGATTCTGTCATTTCTGATGCTGTTCAAGTGCTCCAAATTTATTATCATTATACCACTAAATCAGAAAGACTTAAGGTAGCTTACATCATCCCTCATCAATCAGCCCAGAAGTATAAGTTTGCATCTTATTTAGCAATTGTCCATAGCATGTATACCTGCCTTCTTGTGAATATTCAAATATAGCCATATATTTATTTCTGCATACTCAATTATTAGGCAAACTATTCAAAATGTGTATAAATTCTGTGAATCATGAGTTAATTAATAAATTAAAATCAAGGGGATCAATATGCATCAAAATTATTTTAATTGCCTTTTCTTGCTTTACCAATTTACATTTTAAATATTTTCTTCATCAATCTTTAACAGGTTCATAAAGGAAATATTTAGAAAATAGAAATCAGCTTATTTTATAACTTTTGAAATATAACTTGCATGTAAACGGGTATCTGAAAAGCACTAACAGTTTGTATATCATGTGAAAATCATGTATGTACTTAAAACTGCAATTTTCAGAGAAAATTAATAAAGTGATATTTATTTTGTCTGAACACAAACACACAGAGAGAGAGAGAGACACACCTACCTCTGATAGATATGTAGCTGAGAATTCTGGTAGTCCTAATGCATTTTTAGCAACAGACTGAACGAAAAGTCACATGGCACAAAAGACTGTTTAAGGTCCAAACAGTAAAAAAAGGAGTAAGAACAGTAAACAATGCCTGCAATAGCAGGACTTGGCAATACTACAAGAAGAAAGAAACAGGTAAATAGCCAGAAACAGGTTCCAGGTGAAAGGAAAGAAAATATAGACACTTTTAAAAATAATTTAAAACGCCATAAATATTCACAGATAAATCCATTTGCAGATAAGCCAAACACGATTTTTGGGGTGTATTTTGGCACCTAAAATTTTGGCTTATCAGCAAGTATAGTCAGTATAGGTAGTCCTTGCCTATTAACCACAATTGGAATTGGAAATTCTACAGACAAGTTGAGGCAGGATAGTAGCAGCGATAGCAGGACCTGCAGGGTCATCCCAGCAAAATTTGGGCTCCAGCTGCATCTTAAAATTTTGAGTTGTCATGGGCCACAGAATAGAACTCAATGGGCTGGAGGCAGAGTCCATGAGAGTCTATAGGCTGTTACAGAAGTTCTCCATTACTGTTCTCAGTCTTGTCTTCTTGCATCTGAACTGGAGACATTTAATCCTAGAAATAAGAATCTAATAAATCAGATTTTACAGTATTTATTCAAAAGGCCACAACACAAGAATTCCATTACAAAGTCTGCTTTCAAATAAAAAATCCATATATAAAGTGGCTAAATCTGTTTTGGTGCAGTGGGAGGAAGACTAAGCAGCATCTATCTATAAACTGTTTCAGTAACTGTTATTCTTTTTGTCAGGGTAAGAATTAATCTCAGGCATCAGGTGACAAGGTATGAATGTTGACATCACAACCTTGTGATGGAGAGGGCAGAAAAACAAACAGTAGCCAATATAAGAGTTAGGGTGTTACTGTTAGTCATCCAGACCAGTGGTGGGTTTCAAAAATTTTCGCTACCGCCCAGTGGGCGTGGCTAGGTGGCCATGTGACTGAGTGGGCGTGGCCAGCTTTATGTCACTCAGGCCCATGCCCACTTACTCATATGACCCTCCCCCACCTAGCCACACCCACAAGAAAAGGTAGGAAAATTTTTGGGATTTCCACCTATCTACCCCAGCCCTCCCTTCACCAGTTGCCCCCGTTTCCCCTCCTTTAGCAGCCCTGGCCCTAGCCCCACTTCCTCCCCCACCATCGCCTCTTTGTTTGGGTTGCTTACCTTCCATGGTGCCTGGTCCAGAGTCCAGAAGGCAAGCTGATCAGAGTTTTTGGCGGCCCCAGCCAGCCGCCGCTGCTGGAAAGTGGCTGGCAAACAGGTGGCAGCTGGCCGCAGGCCACCAAAAAGTACGAAAGGTCACGGAAAAAACTGCTGTCGTCACCACCATGTGCACCCCATTGGACTTGCAAGGCAATGGGATGCACGTGCACGAAGAACATGGTGGCGACGATCATGGAGGGTGGGGCAAGTGAGCAGCGACCGGGGGATTGGTTCGGGGGTGTGGCTAGCCAGCCATCACTACTGGGTAGGTGACCTTGGCCAAATTTCTGCCAACGGTTCACGCGAACCAGCTGAATACCACCATTGATCCAGATCTTAAGGGATAGACAGCATATGAATAAGATAAATACCACTGGAATAGGCATTGACAGTGGACTGGATTATTCCTCATTATGCAGCTCAAATTTGCTTCACTAAAACTCATTAATTGAACCCTATTATTGTTAAATAATGTTGTTCTTAATGATCATGTGTATGGCAAGTTTAATTGCTGTGCATAATACTTAGCACTTCTATTGAACAATTAAATAAATAATCCTCTGAAACTTCACAGTAAAATACCATTGTATCAAAAATCATTTTATCATTGAGGGTTATCACAGACTTATTTTTTGTTTTATTTATTAAAAAAGAGATCTGCTGATGTAGCAGTTAAGGCATCATGCTAGAAACCAGAAGATCCTAAATTTTAATCCTGTTTTAGGCATAAAGCCAGCAGGGTGACCTTGGGCCAGTCACTTTCTCTCAACCCTAGCAAGAAAGCAATGGCAAATCACTTACAAAAAAACCTTGCCAAGAGAACTGCAGGGTCTTATGCAGGCAGTTTCCAAGAATCAGATATGACTAAAGGGGAGGGCAAACTAAAAAAGCAGTTTGGATAAAAAGAAGCAAGAGAGACACCTGCATTGCTCGCCCAACATTTGAAAATGATATGGCTAACGATTCTGGAGAGTACTTCTTATATTCATAGAGATTATTTATAATAATATAATAATAATAACAACAGAGTTGGATATTTCAAAGAAAATGTAAGTTTGTTTGCCAAGATATTATCAAAAAACAAAAAAAACATAAGCAATGCAATTATTCCTTTAAAGCCTTATATATATATATTCTGACAGTGAAGATAATAAAACTTTTTTTCATTTTATATCTTAAGTCAATTTTAAATGCAGTTTATTGCTTGACATGAATTCAGTAGCAAGTAGAAACTTCCCAGGTTGACGTGCTGGGGCAGAAGAAGGTCACTTTTTAAAGCACATTCCCTCTTGGGAGGAAAACCTGGAAGGATGCTGTTTGAGTAGCAATTTATACTCGGCACAGTAAGTCATTAAACGACAGTCACCACTGCAAGCCTTTGCCACAAGTCTGCTGTGATCCTGTATCTGCAGCTGTGAGTAGTTATCATGTAGGAAAATAGTTTTGAAAGCCTAAAGGGTCAAAGGAAATGGTCAGAAAAGAATACTTTCCCAAATGTTAAAAAGAGAATGCAACTTTTCAATTTCTTAGGAAAAAACAGTCCTACAAAACGAAGTTAAAAAACACTAAGTAGATGCTATTACATGCCCCTTGGCACCAAAGGGCTAAAACTGCTGTAATGAAAAATGCACAAAACTGTTTTGGTCAGTGGTGGGATTCAAATGATTTAACAACCGGTTCTCTGCCCTAATGATTTCTTCCAACAACCAGTTCACCAAACTGTTCAGAAAGTTAACAACCGGTTCTCCCTAAGTGGTGCGAACTGGCTGAATCCCACCACTGGGTTTGGTGTCTGAGAAAATACAGGGTTCTTTACAGTCATGAACATGAAAGGTACTGTCATAGGTTTGTTCTAAGTGAAATAAATTGAATAGCTTGTTCTCATCCACACAATCCACTAATTAATTCACTGAAATGCTTCTTTCACAATTGTTGTTTTACCCAATATGGACATAACCTACTCTGAATGGACATAAACTAGTCTGAATAGGTTAGGCTCAGCACTAACCTAGTGCTGAACTGAAATTTCCTAAGTATGCAAAATCAAAACTTTTAAAACTTGTCGCAGACTTAACACATTTCCAGGCACACTTTGGTACTGTGCCATAAGAATGAATGGGTCCCAAAATGAATAACTATTGCTAGAGCTGTCCATATTCAGAACCTACAGCAGCTTCCCTACATATGTGAAACTTCATTTTCCTTCAACAGAGAGATATATAGTAATAAACACAAGTTATGAATTTTCAACTCAGAACAAACATGAAAAATTTCTGAAGTCAGCAAAGGGTAAGCAATAAATATTTATATAAATAGTCATCGAGAAATAGCAGACACCAGAACTGTGTGTGTCTCAAAGGCATCTTTACCAGTTAAGATTATTTAGAAGTTTTATGGGTGTGGTTAAAATTTGACCACAGATTTCTTCATACAGAGTTTACCAATGAATACCAGACTTCAGAAAAGATCACAATGGTGAAATCTATTCTAATCAGATATATACTTTGTTTTGTATTTATGTTGTATAATCAATCTGAAAACTGACGTAAGATTTTTTTTTAAAAAAAAGTTCTCCACATACACAGAGAGAACTCTTATGGTTGAGGTA
This sequence comes from Ahaetulla prasina, assembly GCF_028640845.1. Lineage (NCBI taxonomy): Eukaryota > Metazoa > Chordata > Lepidosauria > Squamata > Colubridae > Ahaetulla > Ahaetulla prasina. The sequence goes on along the minus strand of NC_080539.1, from coordinate 315,962,122 downwards.
CTGGCAAGGAGCAGGAAGACCCAGAGTACAGTGGGGTATCTTGGTATTCAACTGCTTTGAAACTCATCAAATTTGGTACTCACAGAATGGAGTGTTTTGACATGGAAATTTTGTCCTGGTATTCACGGTTTGTTTGGTACTCAACGCACAAACTAGCACGTGGCAGTGTTGACTACGTTGTGAATCACTATATTACTTATTGGAAAAAATTTTTGGTATTCATTGTTTTTGGTACTCATCGCACCTCCCAGAACCAATTAACGATGAGTATCAAGGTACCACTGTATACTCTTCCCTTAGGTGACCTTGGGCCAGTCAATCCCTTCAGCCCAAATCAAGTTAGTCATCTTTTGAAATGGCAGATCCCATTCTGTGATTTGAACAATTATATAGGTATTATAGGTAAAGGTAAAGGTTCCCCTCGCACATAGGTGCTACACGTTCCCGACTCTAGGGGGCACTGCTCATCTCCATTTCAAAGCTAAAGAGCCAGCAATGTCCGAAGACATCTCCGTGGTCATGTGGCCGGCATGACTTAATGCCAAAGGCGCACGGAACGCTGTTACCTTCCCACCAAAGGTGGTCCCTATTTTTCTATTTGCATTTTTTATGTGCTTTCGAACTGCTAGGTTGGCAGAAGCTGGGACAAGTAATGGGAGCCCACCCCGTTATGCAGCACTAGGGATTCGAACTGCTGAACTGCTGACCTTTCGATCAACAAGCTCAGCGTCTTACCCACTAAGCCACTGCGTCCCATAGGTATTATACACACACACAAAAACCCCACACAGAGATACTTTTTTAAAAAAGGTTAAAGTCATACAAGATCATCAAATATCACAAAAATGCAAACATTCACAGGATTTTGATGTTTTCACTGGAAGTCTCACAATATTCTACACAAGTGCCATGTCTATTAGGACACTCATCAATACCACATTGCTGCCTTCTAAAGCAGCTCAACAGAAATATGGGCAAAAATGCAGATTAAATACTACTCTGTCCTTCCAAGACAAAATAAGTGGTTGCACAATCCAAACATCATAGAACAAAAGACACCTATACACTTCCTAGCCACAACTTTATTTTTTATATAGGCACTAAATTGAGGATCCAATTAAGCAATCTCTAATTACTGACATACACTGGTATCAGGTCCTGAACACATCCAGGCTTAGCCAAATTGGGAATTTAGGAAACTTGTAATTCTCTTTGTGTTACGCCTTCTTAGAATCTGACTGTTCCAGCTGAACAGTAAAGCAAGCAACTTTCTTTCTAAAATTCTCTCCTTCATCTTTCCTTAATAGTACCTGCTTGATTACGACTCACAATCTATATTTCAAATGATGCTATCTTTAACAAGAACTTGATCTTTCCCAGAGGATTCCAAATATCCCACTAAACCCAAAGAGACAGATTATGATCAGCAGCCATAGAATGGCACGATTTTGAGGTTTTATGCATTATGACGTAGAGAAAAGCTACTCAGGGGAACTCAAGCAAGGGTTGATTGACTTTCTTAACATTCCACATTTCACTGCATCTAACTAATGTAAATAGCCAACAGTAATACATATGTTCCATTCTGTAAATTCTTTACTAATGCTCATTTACAATAATCAAACCGGAAGCCTTTACTTTCACAATTCTCAAGCTAGTATTTTACAGATATGCATGCCAAAACAAACAAATAGGGATGCCATGTACACACAAACACCCCTATATCAACAGCATATATACAGATAACACTTTAAATTCTTTTCAGGCTTGACTTTCTATAGAGTTCTAAGCAGCTGCTTGCATATGTGTAACTTGTTGTCCAGAATGACAGCTGTATTTTCGCCTGTTTTGACATTGAGTCTGATTTGGGTGAATAACTCATATCCATTAAAGTGCTTTTACAACACTGAATGACTGCCAGAATACTTCCTGATCAATTTTAAAAGCCAGCTAGCTGTCATCATCTAATCGCAACAGCAGAAAACAAATCTCTGGGGAATAAAACAGGATTTTAAAGCATTTTTAAAAGCATGGTATTAATTTTGAAACCTACAGGTTATTTAAATAAGAATCCAAAGCTGCTGCAGGCATATTGATGTAAAAAGGCAATGCTTTTAGCATCTTAAAAAATCAAAATACTTTTTAGTATGCAACCATTCTAAACTATTTTTACTATTTACCATTTTAAAAGCAAATTTCAACTCATGCAATCTCCAGAGAATATTAGTATGTTTCCCATTAAACTCAGTTCTGTAAAACTTTTGTTTGAAAGGATCTCTAGATTCACAAACAGGAATGGAAAATGCAACAGAAACCTAGACAGTGCTGTCAAAGTGCAATTTTTGTATCTTACTACTCAAGTTTAAAGAAGACATGATTCCAGTATTTTTAGATCCCAATTCCTTGAAAATACAGATCAATGAAGTAAATAGGAGGCAGAATTCACAAATACAATTGTTTCAACTAATAATTATCAGGGAAATATGGGCTATATCTTTAGTTACATGTAAGTAAAGTAACACATTACTTGATATCTACATATTACTTTGAGACATGGCTGATTTCAACTAGCACGCATCAGTGTAGCTTCATCTTCTGAATCATGCAAGCACATGAAATGGAAGAGAGAGTACGCTCAAACTGAATACTTCTTTCTTCCAAGTTTGCTTATTCCATTATAATCTAGTAACTTTTTCCTTAAATGTTACATTAAAAGACACCCATCTTTTGAGGGGTTTCCCGATTAATAATTTGTCTATTTTAAAGTTACCATTTACAGTAATCTTTTAATGAATGAATTTAATACTGTGTTTATTTTATCTGGATAATCAGCTTCTACAAATCAATTTTATAACCATTTAAAAAAACATTTTAAATTTCCTTGATAGACTTTTACACAAAGCTAATAGTGAAAAACTAAAACTAGTCTAAACTGAAAAGGATCATTTTTTGGGGTGAAGCATTTTGATTGAATAGCTCTATGATGTTATTATTTTACCCTTCTACCTGTTGATTTTAAAATAAGTTGGTAATTTCCAGACATCTCAGCATAATGGTAAAATAGTTTTCTAGCACTAGAGTCAACAATTTTGGGAGTTACATATTTGAAACAGAACATGTTAAAGACAATGGCATTATAGTACTGAATAACTGAGAAATTACAGGCTTTGCAAGTATTTATGCAGACAATTTCAGAAACAGGAAAAGACGCCCACCTGGGTAGGATGAAAAACTAAGATCCTTTTCATATCATAGAAAATTAATTTCCAAACGTAATCTAGCACTTAGAATGGGAAAATGAAATTATTAAATGCCATCCTCCCAGCTCCTATTCTATTTACATACCCAAAAGTGGCCGTCAATATTCTCCACTGCACGCTCACTTAAGACCTTGTTAACATAGCTAAAAAAATTCAGTAAAGCTTTGTTGACTGTCTTCTTAGCTGGAGCCACTTAGGGAAATGCCTCTTCATGCATTAACTACTAAGAAACTTAATTAGGAATGAAGGCAAGGAGGAAAAAGAATACAATTTCTGTAATTTGAAATCAAATTTTATGAAATCCCTTTTTGTCTCAAAGTTCCTACTCACCGGAAATGAACCTGAACTATCATTATCATAGTAATAATGCACCAACTGTTATTTGTCTCTCATAATCATCTTTCTTTTCTCAAGCAACTATTCTAAATTGGAAGTGCTGGCAAAGACATTTCTAATGTCCTTTCATACCGCAAACAAAACAAAAAAGTCCATGAACGTAAAAAACATGACAGCCCTTCATCTTTTCAAAGTTAAACGATATTTCTACTTTTATAGCTTATACTTATGGTTCCATTAACTTTGCACAAATATGTCTTACTAACTGTTTTTAAGGAGCAAATCCCAATGATAGAGCTTAGATTTGATCTCGAGTCAATACAAAGACAACCTGAAATTGTCTTTATTTGAATATAAGCTATGTTTTTTCACTTCTCCTAAAATAATCCTTGCAAAAATCTCTGATACCTCAGTAATGTGGCTGGCCATGATGAAAGACACCATCTGTCTAGCTATTAACTAAATGTTTTTGGGTTGTGCGCATTCGTTTGCCCCCTTCCACTGTTTTCTATTGCCATTTTGACTTGGTCAGTGAGAGATACGAGACCTCTGCACCATGTATCCTTTTGTTGCTTTTGAAATGATATCAATGTTGTGATGCTTCTCTCTACCCCCACCCCGAAGTATTGATTGGTTAGGAGAGAGCCTGGAAGAAAGAAGGACGTCTGTTAATGTCATGTTTGCAAGATCATGACTAGCAGATGAAGGATCATTACACAATCTCCAGAATACTAACTTAAAAACAATTGGGAATATATCACTCTCCTCTCTTCTTGTTGGTCACTACCGTATGTGTTCATGTTGGCTTAGGCTAAAAGTGAAACCAGATGCCTGGATTGCATCGAGTAGACATTCAGCTTGTTTTGTTTTTTGCTCTGTCATGAGAATATCATTTTTAAGAGCTTTACAATGCTGTAGACCCATAAGAAACAGATAAACAAACCTGGCTGGCATATCATTGGCACATTTCAGGGGAGAGAAATAAAACTATTTATTTATTTATTTTGTCGAGTACATTTTTTTTAATTTATTTATTTATTTACATTTCTATCCCGCCCTTCTCCGAAGACTCTGGGCGGCTTACATTGTGTAAGGCAATAGTCTCATTCTATTTGTATATTTATATACAAAGTCAACTTATTGCCCCTCCAACAATCTGGGTCCTCATTTTACCTACCTTATAAAGGATGGAAGGCTGAGTCAACCTTGGGCCTGGTGGGACTAGAATCTGCAGTAATTTCAGGCAGCTGTGTTTAATAACAGGCTTCTTACGGCCTGAGCCACACCGCGGCCCAGATAATAGGCACGCTGGTGCTCTTATGCACGTCCCTTACAGACCTCTTAGGAATGGGGTGAGGTCAACAGTAGACAGTCTTAGGTTAAAGTTTTGGGGATTTTGGGAAGAGACCACAGAATCTGGTAGTGCATTCCAGGCATTAACAACTCAGTTACTGAAGTCAAATTTTCTGCAATCGAGTTTGGAGCAGTTCACTTTAAGTTTGTATCTATTGTGTGCTTGTGTATTGTTGTGGATGAAGCTGAAGTAGTCATTGACAGGTAGGACATTGTAACAGATGATTTTATGAGCTATGCTCAGGTAATACCGAAGGAGGCGTAGTTCTAAATTTTCTAAACACTGAATTTCAAGTGTGATGGCATAAGGTATAAGTCCACATTAAGTTCAATTTTAGCTGATAGTTTTTTTGGTTTAGTTTTCTGCATAACAATCTTCCTATGAGGTTTAAAAAAATCATGGAATACTGAAATGGTATAGTGTTTTCTGCTTGAGTGGGGAATGGACTAGACTTCAAGATCCCTCCCAGCTCTGTTATTTTGTTAGACTGTTATTCTACATGGCATATGATCAGAGCAAGATGAAACTGGAGGGAACTGCTAATTTTTATTCTATGCCAACTAATATATAGGGTGGGAAAGACTGTTTCTTTCTTTGTTCTTTGATTTATGACAACATACAGTTGATTGGATGGTGGAGCAAGTTTGAAGGAGGGTCCAGAGTAGAATAACACCCTGTCATTTGCAACGGAGATCAACTAATTTTTTTTCCCTTATCAGCTTCTACCAGAAGAGAAAAGGAAAACAGGATATACAAGTTTGACCTGAAACTATCCCACAGAAAATCTGAAGGACAGGCCAGCACCACTTCCCACCTAGCCTTGTGGAAGTGAATACTATGTTGATTTTTTTTTTTTTTGCCAACTCAGGGATGAGAGAAAGGCATGTTAACACAAACATGAGGAACCACCTAAGAATGATGCACCTCTTTGAACACCTATTAGCTAACATGTTCATTTTGACCAATGGTTCAGACATTGCATGGAGTCTATCAAGAAAAGAAGGAGATAAGCCCAGATCACCCAAGTTGAAGCAGCCAACCTCAATTAGCTATTTAACTTTCACTTGCTCATTCAGTCAGTGGGGATGTAAAAAAACAAAACAAATACCACAGGATTGACAAAGCATCCAAACAAAAGAGAAGAAATACACCGAATGATTATGGAACAAGTATGCATTCATTAACAGCACTGGAACAATCAGGGGAAAAGAAGACACGAAAGGAAGAAGACCATGTGAAGTTGATCTTGGGTTACATACTATGAAACATGTATATCAGTTAAATATAGTTTTTTATATTTTCCAAAAAGGAAAAGTGCAGGACTTATAGCCCTTTTTGATAGTGTCCAGAAGTTTTAAAAACTACAGTATAATCTGGCAGCAAAGGTCCAAAGGTTGGTTCTAGTTTTTAGCCAATTTTCAGTTTGAGGCTAAAGAAAATGGGTATAGTAAGCCTCTGACATAAAAATAAATCTCTTCTATCCATTCTATTAAGGAAAAAAATTAAAAACGTATTCTCAAACCCTCCAATGATGACTTTTTGTTAATATAATACTTAGTTGATTTTTAACACGCATTTCAAATTCAAAAAGGTGTTTTTCTCTGCCCTAACCTCACTTTATCCCAATATTTTAAATCTGAATTAACCTTATCAGTAAAGAAATTATGTTTATGCACAGTACACACAAAAATAAATACAAATCAACTAATCCCTAGAGTTTATATACACTAGCCAGCCTCCTGATGTATTCAAGGGGTGGCAGGAGAATAATGCAAGTTGCAATTCTAACATGTTCCATTTTCTAGATTGTAACAGAAACTTTTCTTTCTTGTAAATGTCCTAGATTGGTTCTGATTTGATTAAGGAAAAAATTTAATTTGATTAAGGAAAAAAACAGATTGCTTTGCCAGGAACAACTTCTAAATCTTAATTTTGCCTAGCTTTTGACTTTACAGCAGTTTGTTCTGCGATATGCTTATATCCACATGAGTAGAGTTAGTTATATTAAGATCTCTTATGTGTCATTCCCAAATTCACTTTCCCCAAATAACTAGTAAACTACAAATAATCCAATGCTTACAAAAAGAATGCTGTTTGATCTGTCTGTTCTACTCAAAGTAAATAGTGATTTAAAATATTCAAAAGCTATAATAGCAATAGCATTTATTTATTTTATTATTCACATTATTTAGACACATATACCGCTCCATAGTGCTTTACAGCATTCTCTGGGCAATTTACAATGTAAATGTACAATTTGCATATTGCATATTGCTCCCAACAATGTCTGTCCTCGTTTTACTAACCTCAGAAGAATGGAAGGCTGAGTCCACCTTGAGCCCATCAGGATTGAACTCCAAACTATGGGCAGACTTTGCCTGCAATAGAGCCCTTTAACCACTCTGCAACCTGGGTTACTACAAAAAGGCCTACATCAATTACAAAGTAAATCAGAGTCCTGATATGATTTACCTAATAATCTTTAAGATCCAAATAATGTAATGAGTCTTCATTTATTTAAACTTTTAAAATCTTTATACATTTTTCGTGAGGCATTTTCATAGAAATATGTAATACAAAAGAAAGCATGGAATAATCAGAACATTGAAAATCCAAACCAATTCTAATTCTAGAATGTACAGTAAGGTGTTTTAACTGGCTTATGTGAACTAGGCAGGCAATGTCTGGAAAGCCAATAGATGAAAGCAAAATGGTAAGGGAGTTCTATGTCCCTTTGCTGCCACCTAATGGTCATCTAGATTTTTGCAGTCCCAAACTGAAAGTAGTTTTAAGTTGCATGTAGTTTTAAAAGCTTTTAATGATAGCACTATAATGAGAAAAGGGTTCTCTTTTATGTTATCTATTTATCCAAACACAGAATTATTTGGCAACAGTGATAAGGCAGCAAGAATACAATGACTTTCCTTTAATCGCTCATTAAATAGCTGATTGCCTGTGGAGAGAGACGTGCAGTTATGGTCAAACACCAAGTCCTATTATATAGTAACAGCTTGGGCTGTCCTTGGGCTGGGTGGGGTTGAATCACTGCAAAGCAAACAAACATTTTAATCCTGGAAAATACAAACGCTTAGGCTCCATAAAGCTCTTAAGTAACTTTTAATTTCACAGCCTTAGAGAAGCTAATATTGCAGAGCACAAAAGGTCAGAGATAAAGAGGCCTACCAGGTGCTAGAATAAACATTTATGGTTTATAGAAGAGCAGTGCTTGGCACATCTGAAATTATTTACTCTAATGTACAAGCTGAGAGTGAAATTAATTTCATGCAGCTGTATTGAAAGGACCGTAGGGACATTACTGGCATCAGTAATATTTCTACCTCTGTTATGTGTCTAAGGTAACTTACCAGCTAGTGCACTTATATTAATATAGTAATCTTTAGCGTATTTCTACACAGCTCAAGAAAATAAACTGCCCTACAATTCATCACGGAATCAAAAGTCCTGAAAGAAGCAGATCAAATAATCATGTCCAACATTTCACAGTTGCACAATATTCTTCAGAGAGATTTGGTTACAGAGATATTAATCAGATTAATACAAGAAACAGATAGGGTCTTTTCGGAGGGCTTTCAATGGGTAGCAATCTAGGGTCACCTGGATATTATTACTGCATGTTTTTAGGAACACTAAAGACCTATTTCATTTTTTTTTTAGATTTACTCTAAATGTTTTAATATTTTAGTTTTGAAGTTTATTTTAAGACTGTAGTTTGAACTGCTGATGTGATATCTTTTATCTATTACTTTATTATGCCTGTGGCTCTGGTGATGCCAGTGGTTATTTGCACACTGGCTGCCATACCAAAACAACTTGGACAACACTTAGAAAATCTGGCCATTAACAAAATTTCCATCTGCCAATTGCAAAAGGCCACACTGCTTGGATCCCCACATATAGTACGCCAATACATTACAACATCCTAGAATCTTGGGAAGAACTTGATGTGTATGCCAACACCAGATAAAGAACTGCAGCTATGCCTTCACTTTGTTGTGAGTATAACAGTAATAATAATTTATTTTAATATGTATGCTACCTGACTCAATGGGTCTAGAAGGCTCATATCAAATAAATAATATTACAATAAAAATGGCAACAATATCTATTTCTGCACCATATTTTGCTCAGAGGATACCATAGTGGTTTATAGTAGTATACCAAGAATGTCTTAAATAAAATGAACACAACAGAAACAGCAATACAAACAATTAAAAACAATTTTGTTTTTTAAAATAAGTAATAGAAAGGCTTTGAGTGGTCTAGTGCAGGGGTTTCCAACCTTGGCAACTTTAAGACTTGTGGACTTCAACTCCCAAAATTCCTCGGCCAAGCAAAGCTGGCTGAGGAATTCTGGGAGTTGAAGTTCACAAGTCTTAAAGTTGCCAGGGTTGGAGACCCCTGGTCTAGTGAATAAATTATTATCCCATAAATATATTAGTAAAGAGTTAGTATGGTAAAGTGTTATGGAGCGATATACGAGTCTAAATGCTATTGCTACTGTAGCTTTTGAACACTTAAAAGATTGATAAATGGTCCGCTGTTCCCAAGAAAGCTCTATAGCAGGAGTGAAATCTATCAGGTTCTTACAGTTTCTGGAGAACCGGTAGCGGAAATTTTGAGTAGTTGAGGAGAACCAGCAAATGCCACCTCTGACTGGCTCCAGAGTAGGTTGGGAATGGAGGTTTTGCAATATCCTTCCCTCAGGAGTAGGGCGGGAATGGGGATTTTGCAGTATCCTTCCCCTGGAGTGGCATGGGAATGGAGATTTTGCAGTATCCTTCCCCTGCCACACCCACCAAGCCATACCACACCCACTGAGCCACGCCCAGAGAACCGGTAGTAAAAAAATTTGGATTTCACTACTGCTCTATACCTGTATACCACGCTAAGAAAAAAACAATTCAGAGCCATTCCAGTTAAATTTAATGCATTAGTTAAATGATGTAAAAGAAAAGCAATATTTTACATACCTATATCCTAGAATACCTAAAATAGGTATAATAGGAAATGGGTCATTGATTCCCATCTGCCTTAGTCCATGTAAAGTCATAGGTAACATACCAAGAAGCCAGCTGAACCAGGCTCTCCTGATAAGAAGCAAAAATCAGGAATATTCCAAATTATTAACTTGTTCTTTCAAAGAAAATGAAATTTTATCCAGTACAAGCCACCTTCTTAATTCCTAGGCCTAAGAATCAATTATCCACAGTACTTCTTTTTTAATCTGGATTTAGCTTTTGTTTCTGACCCTTGTCCATTTCATCCCAGTCTCAGTTTCTCTAAAGCACTTGTGTAGCTTTCCTCATTTAGGGGGATAGTAGAAACAAAGCTGTCCTATATTAAAGACCCTGAACAGCAAATCTTTGGAGTGCCATTCCCAGTGACATTATGTACAAATTGGACAGGAGAGGAGAAAAGAAAAGGGAGAAAATTATAAAATTCCTAAATCTAGCACACGATGGAGAGAACACAAATATTCCATTCTGCTCTCTGCTGGTAGTCCGAAGTGATAATACCCAACTCCCTGCCTACTGAACTGAACCATTCCAATAATATTCTGTCATCAAAGGCTGCTAATATTCAAAAGAAAAAATATAGATTTGTATATAGATTATGACCTTTTCCTGATAAATCAAAGCAGTTGTGACCAGTGGTGGGTTTCAATTTTTTTTTACTATCAGTTCTGTGGGTGTGGCATGGCTTGGTGGGCATGGCAGGGGAAGGATACTACAAAATCCCCATTTCCTCCTGATCAGCTGGGACTTGGGAGGCAGAGAATAGATGGAGGTGGGCCCAGTCAGAATTTTTACTACTGGTTCTCTGAACTAGTCAAAATTTCCACTACCGGTTCTCCAGAACTGGTCAGAACCTGCTGAAACCCACCTCTGGTTGTGATTATTTCTAGGCTATTATGATATGCATACCAAAAATTGAGTGTTTCCTTAGGGAGTGCTTATATGTCTCCAGCACTTTGTTCAAGAAAAAAATGGTTATAATACAATGGCCATGAGTTGGTTAAGAATTAAGCATTTTACCACTCCGCTTTACTGGTGCATACAGAAGAGTGCATGTTACATCTTTGTTTTAAAAATGTACATGAGAAGTTTGTATAGGCAGTATTTGGCAAATAAATGCGTCTCTTTTAAGGATATTGACTTTTGTGTACGCTCTCCCTGCGTGTTTACAATATCTATCTGCCAAAGCACATCTGCTGTTTTGCAATGGAGATAAAGATCATTGTTGTACATCTCATGAATGTTATTACCCACATGGTTTAACTGTGAATAACTTATATATCTAATTCCATCTTCCATTCCTGATCTAACAATAATCTACACAAACCTGATGCCTCTGTTTTTGTATTGAGAACGTACCACCTCTGCAATCATCAACGGCATTGTGACAATTGCTCAGATCCAATGTCAATATATATATTCATTTTAGTACTAAGTGAAAATATAAGACCCACAGACTGTTATTAAGGTAAAAAGGAAAGCTGAATCAAATTACAGAGAATACAACATTAATATGTATCTCAAGCATTATCTACAACTAACTATAACCATGGTTTTCCAACAAACATTCAAGTTGCACCCTCATGATTGGAAAATATTCTTCTCAGTTCAGTTTGTTTACATTCTAGGAGATTGATTCACCCTATACAGTTAATGTGGGATAAGTGAAAACCTCTTAAACACAGAGCATTTTTCATCAGTAAATTCATTTCTCTAAAAGGCAATGTCTTTCATCAGATACACATTTATGACGGTTTCATCACATAAATGAATGAAAGGAATGAGTGGGTCTGCCTCACTCTAGATCAACAGATTGATCCACTACAATGACAAATATAATGCAGTGTTTAAATGCACTATGCTTTTATCACATTCAAAGTAATCAGTTAAGAGGTTTTCATATACATAGATGAGATGACGAGAATAAATTACTCATAACAACATACCCTTCTTATTATTTATGATGAACTAATGCTTAGGAAAGTTCAATTAAAAAAAAGTTTAGAGCTTTATCATATATTCATGCCTAAAAATGCATAGTTCAGCTTTAAAAAAAGATTGTAGACAATGCATAATGACTGAATTTTTAAAGAAGATGTCACAGTAATATTTTGCTTGAAAAATGTATTTAAAAAATTTATATTTTCTTTTACCAAATGACAGCATTTTATAAGCATTTATATTAAGTGATGTAGATACTAAATACCATTGAATTTGTTTCTCAAAGCAAATGACTAGAGAGTTTGTAGCAGAACTTATTTGATTCTTTACATAGCAAGAATGTTACATCTTGCTGCTATATGTTGGACTGTCTCCGAGATCTCTCTGCATAATCTGCACCTTGGGTCCTGTCTAGTAAGGTAGACCCCTTCTTCTGTGGGTCCAGTGAGTAGTCCCTGTTATGCCGCTATAATAAGGGCTTCAGTGTTCTCTTAGTTCATCCCTTTCCAGACACTGATAGAATTTCCCAGTGTCTGCTAATAGTACCACTTTGGTGGGAAGGTAACAGCGTTCCATGTGCCTTTGGCATATATAGCCATGCTGATCACATGACCATAGAAAATGTTTCAGACAGCTCCTTGGCCAAGAAACAGAGATGAGTACGCTCCCTAGAATCGGACACGACTGGACAGGGAAACCTTTTTTGCTACTTACTTAGGACCGGGCTACTTACGGGACCGTCTACTGCCGGCCTCTATCTCCCATCGTCCGGTGCGTTCCCACAGAGAGGGACTCCTCAGGGTGCCGTCAGCCAAACAGTGTCGACTGGCGGCCCCCAGGGGGAGGGCCTTCTCTGTGGGGGCTCCGACCCTGTGGAACGAACTTCCCCTCGGGCTTCGACAACTACCTGACCTTAGGACCTTTCGCCGCGAACTTAAAACCTATTTATTTCGTATGGCTGGACTAGCTTGATTTTACTTTTAAATTTTAATTGAATTTGATGGGTTTTTAAATTTTTGTAATTTTATGGGGTGTATTGTTATTTTAAATTTTTGGGCAAATTTAAATCAGTTTTTTAAGGGTTGTTTTAACTATTGTGTATGTTTGTATTTTATCTGCCTGTTCACCGCCCTGAGTCCTTCGGGAGAAGGGCGGTATACAAATTAAAGCATTATTATTATTATTATTATTATTATTATTATTATTATTATTATTATTATTATTATTATTATTATTATTATTACTTTTCTGGTACATCTCATGCACAATATTGTTTCGCCATGGCACTTTGTCTGCTTGTTCTTCATTTCTATTGCTGCCTTGGACATGGAAGGAAGGAAGGAAGGAAGGAAGGAAGGAAGGAAGGAAGGAAGGAAGGAAGGAAGGAAGGAAGGAAGGAAGGAATCAATCTATTTGTTTATTTTATTTATTTTTTATTTATTTATTTATTTTGTCACAACATCATACAAATAGATTATATAGTATATACACATATAAACAAACATATATAGGAAGAAGAAAAGAAAAACAATAGGACAGGAACGGTAGGCACATTTGTGCGCTTATGCACACCCCTTATGGTCCTCTTAGGAATGGGGTGAGGTCAATAGTAGAAAGTTTTTGGTTAAAGCTTTTAGGATTATGGGAAGAGACCACAGAGTCAGGTAGAGTATTCCAAGCACTGATGATTCTGTTGCAGAAGTCATATTTTCTGCAATCTAGATTAAAGCGGTTTACATTAAGTTTAAATCTATTGGTTGCCCTTGTATTATTGCAATTAAAGCTGAAGTAGTCTTTGACAGGAAGGACATTACAATAGATGATTCTGTGAGTTAAACTTAGGTCTTGTCGAAGGTGACGGAGTTCCAAGTTTTCTAAGCCTAGGATTTCAAGTCTGGTGGGATAAGGTATTTTGTTGTTTTCAGAGGAATGGAGAACTCTTCTTGTAAAATATTTCTGGACACGTTCAATTGTATTGATGTCAGAGATGTGGTGAGGGTTCCAAACAGGTGAGCTGTATTCTAGAATTGGTCTAGCAAATGTTTTATATGCTCTGGTTAGTAGTGTGGTGTTTTTGGAAAAGAAGCTACGCATAATTAGGTTTACAACTCTTAGAGCTTTTTTTGCTATGTAGTTGCAGTGGGCTTTGGCACTTAGATCATTTGACATGAAAACTCCAAGGTCTTTAACGGGATGGGGGTCGTCTGTAAGGTAATGTCCATCTAGTATGTACTTAGTTTTAGGGTTCTTTTTTCCTATATGTAAGACTGAGCATTTGCTGGTTGAAATTTGGAGCTGCCAATTTTTAGACCAAGCGGTTAGATGGTCAAGGTCGTTTTGAATGATAGAAGTGTTGTCTGTGGTGTTAAATAGTTTGACATCGTCAGCAAAGAGAACACAATTACTTGAGATATGGTCACAAAGATCATTAATGTATAGAATAAAGAGTGTTGGTCCAAGGACGCTGCCTTGAGGAACGCCACTCTTGACAGGAACAGGATTTGATAAAGCATTGCCAATTTTGACCACTTGTTGTCTGTTAGACAGAAAAGCAGATATCCATTTGTGGAGGGGTCCTGAGATGCCATAGGATGTTAGTTTAAGGAGAAGTTTATCGTGTACTACTGAGTCAAAAGCTTTGCAGAAGTCTATGTAGATTGCATCTATTGATTTGCCTTGATCTAGATTTGAAGTCCATATGTTTTTGCAGTGGAGAAGTTGTAAGTTACATGATAACTTTTTCCTGAAACCAAATTGTTTGTTGGAGAGTAGGTTGTTAGTTTCTAAGTGTGAGGTAATGGATTGGTTGATGATAGATTCCATGACTTTGCAGGTGATGCAGCAAAGGGAGATCGGTCTGTAGTTTTCGACTAAGCTGGGGTCTCCTTTTGTTCCCATCTTCCTAAGGAAATGATAATGACAAATTCCAGTCCAGCATTACAGTCACTAGTGCGCAGTTGTCTACAGGGTTAATTATTTCACTGAAGTTATTTAAGATGCAGGAATGGATATACTGACACTAATATATACGTTTCTATATAGGTATTTGATTTTTCATAGGAAACAGTCATTCTATTCTTACAGTCATTAAAGGACTCAGTAAAATCTAATAAAATGAAATTTTATTTGTGGAAGATATTTGTTGATAAGAAAGGAGAAGAAACCTGAAGAAGAGTTTGAATTTATTTTTCCTGTTAACTGTTTTGAAAAATCATGATTTCTGTCTGAGATTGACCAGACAGAAATATAATTATAATTATAATATAATATAAAGACATATAATATAATTATATTATATGACTTTGTATATAATATACAAATGGATGAAGACTATTGCTTGACATAGTGTAAGCTGCCCTGAGTCTTCGGAGAAGGGCGGGATATAAATGCAAATTAAAAAAATAATAATTATAAGAAATTATAAGTGGTGCTAAGAAGCACATTTTTTTAACTAGACACATATAGGCCTATCTGAATTATAATGCAAATAATCCTAAATTTGATAAAAATGTTTTAATATCAGCTTTTACTTATATTTCCTACAAGCTGTAGATTATTTCATAGAAACAATAAATATGCAGAATCTACCTTAATTCTCCATATAGGTTATTCCTTAACATTAAAATGTAGTTGTGACTGACAGAGAGTCAAGTTGCAAGGAATTAGAGGAAACATTTTTAAAAAAATCAAAGTTAAATCTGAAATGAGCTTTACATTTGGATGTTGGTAGAGCCTCTGGTGGCTCAGCAGACTAAGTCTGTCTGTTATTAACACAGCTGCTTGCAATTACTGCAAGTTCAAGTCCCACCAGGCCCAAGGTTGACTCAGCCTTCCATCCTTTATAAGGTAGGTGAAATGAGGACCCAGATTGTTGGGGGCAATAAAAGTTGACTTTGTATATAATATACAAATGGATGAAGACTATTGCTTAACACAGTGTAAGCCACCTTGAGTCTTCGGAGAAGGGCGGGATATAAATTCAAATTTTTAAAAAAATTATGTTATGGATGGATGTTGGTAGACTAATTATTCAAATTACTGTGATCAGTTTTTCCACAGCAATGACATGGAATAGAAAGATTGTTAGTTACTTTTGATGATACCAATTCACACTGGGAGATATGCTAAGTATTAAGTTTGAGGAATGTAAAATTTATATAGCAATACTATTTCTCCCATTGGAGCCAGTTTGATCTAGTGGTTAAAGCAACAGGAGACCAAATACTAGTCTCACCTTAGACATGAAAGTTGACTGATTGACAGTTTGGACCACAACGTCGGACTCTGGCAACAAACTGATCAGTCAATGCCTGTTACAACCAATGGTTCAACATTCAGTTGATCTGGGGAGAAAAAGGAGAGACTGTCCTTGCAGGGGGTGGGGGGAAACACTAGGAAAAATAAAAACCATTTCTCCAGTATCCTTAATGTCTATTTCCACACTCAAATTGCTATTCCAATATATTTCAGTTATAGACATCTATACTGAGTAGAATTTGATTAGGTCACTGACACTATATTCTTCTGTCCCTAGAAAATATCTGCTGCCCTGGATCTACTTTTAAACAATTCTTCCTCTTTTTTCATTTCCCCATTGAGGCGTCTGATGAACAATCTGTCCAGTAGCATTTTAGACTACCTAAGCAAGAGATAAAGGCCAACCTTTTCTGGCAAATTTGGTGCCCTTGTTCTCTGGTAGCTAAGAAATAGTTTGTTTTTGAGGGATTTTAACTTTTAAACTCAAATTTTGCCTTATAAGAAGACATGACAGAGACCAATATTTTATTAAATTATCTGTAATTTCAATACTCAACTTCTTAATTAATATATTTATATACTTTAAAGCAGGGGTCTCCAAGCTTGGCAACTTTAAGACTTGTGGACTTCAACTCCCAGAGTTCCTCAGTTAGCTGGGAGTTGTAGTCCACAGGTCTTAAATTTGCCAAGCTTGGAGACCCCTGCTTTAAAGTACCTACTAGCAAGATTAACTTTGGCAAATACAGTACTAAAGTTCTCCCCACCCCTTCTGTTATTCTTCCTGTTGAACATTCTTTTGCTGTGGTTTCTTCATGTGTGTGTCTTTTGGGAGCTTTGGCTCTTCTATTTTTCAAAACCCAATTTGCACTATTACTGAAACATATTTAATAATATCTAACTGTTACTTAAAACAACAATTCCCTGAGGTGTTTTGCAATCCCTAACATCAACTAAGTCACAGAGTTGCCCACAGCTAATCAGATTAAGCAGCAATAAAGCCAAATGAGGCCAAGAATAGTAAAGAATAAAATACCTGAGTCAAGAATCAGTAACAGCCACAGGAAAAGATTATTAAAAATGACACAAATTAATATCCTTATTAAACAAGAGATGCCAAATACCATACAGTTGTGTAAGATGTTTTGTATGGTTCTAATAAACAGATTTTCTTCTCTTAATCTTATTTTCAGCACAATTTCTTCCCTAAATTGTCCCCAAAAGTATTTTGGTACCAAGGATTAATGGCTAGCTATCTACATTCTAAAATAAATTAATAGATATTTTTCTTCTAAGTTTTCCCTATTTCTGATTGTGTAATGACCAATTCTAAACTTTTATCTGCTTCTGAGTAAATCCAGAAATACAGACTGTCTACCTTTACTGGGGAAAGAAGGACAGCAAGAAGATGCTATGAAAGCTATGATCAGACAAGCATGGCTTGAAGCCCATTCCAAGAAATTAATTTGAGTAAATGTCTCAGACAGTCTCCTCCTAAATTCACATGATGTTAAGGGAGAGGAGCAGGGGTGAAATCCAGCAGGTTCTGACAGGTTCTGGAGAACCAGTAGCGGAAATTTTGAGTAGTTCGGAGAACCGGAAAATACCACCTCTGACTGGCCCCAGAGTGGGGTATGAAATGGAAATTTTGCAATATCCTTCTTCCAGGAGTGGGGAGGGAATAGGGATTTTGCAGTTTCCTTCCCCTGCCACACCAACCAAGCCAAGCCCACAGAACCGGTAGTAAAAAAATTCGGATTTCACCACTGGAGGGAAGCATATTCAAACTTGCAAGGTTCTGTTACTGTAGTTGTGATGATAAAAGTAGTTCTAGACCTCTATGGTACTGATTTCTTACTTGCATCTACCTTACAGGGTTGATATCACCTCTTCTTTACTTAACATTAAAGAATATATGGATAGGTTCTTTAGTTCTGATGGCTGTATTTGGTGCAAGATGGCTGGTCACAGCTCCACGTATGCCGATTCCTATGCAGAATCTTTTTTCTTCAGCAAGCAGGATCTGGCTGATGATGACAGAGAGTAAAGATTAAAACTCCAATGTTCTTTCCCCACTTGCATGTGTCTTCTTCTTAAAGCTGAACCCATGGCTGATTGTCCTAAAGACCTTGTTTCTGCAAATCTCTGCAACCAGAATTATGTCACAATGCTCTATCTTCTGCCCTCCCAAGACTCTCTAGACCAGGGGTCTTCAACCTTGGCAACTTTAAGCCTGGTGGACTTCAACTCCCAGAATTCCCCAGCCAGCTTTGCCAAGGTTGGAGACCCCTGCTCTAGACAAAACAGTGTCAAGAGGAGTGGGGATCAGGAGACAAATGACAAAAGATTTATCACAATGTAAATCTTCCTCTTATCTGTATAACATCTCAATGAATATTTAATCGCCATGGTTAGGAATGAATGCCTAGAGTCCCCAATTTCCAAAAAGGGTGTTCCTTCCAATCCTAGTAAATACAGAATCCACTGGTGATAAATAAAACTTGAAGTTTTTGTATGTTGTATGTTGATTTTTTTTTTTGCTTTGCTTAATTGAGAGAGAAAGGAAGACTGGAGCTGTTTAGCTGGGAAGACATTCTGTTAAACTATTTTGAAACAGAGGCTTATAGATGGTTTAGTGTCCAGCTTTAAATAAACAATCATATTTTTTTTAAGTATTTAAAGTCTTTTTTTTTAATTTACATTTATATCCCGCCCTTCTCCGAAGACTCAGGGCGGCTTACAGTGTGTAAGGCAATAGTCTCATTCTATTTGTATATTTACAAAGTCAACTTATTGCACCCCCAACAATCTGGGTCCTCGTTTTACCTACCTTATAAAGGATGGAAGGCTGAGTCAACCTTGGACCTGGTGGGACTAGAACCTGCAGTAATTGCAGGCAGCTGTGTTTTAATAACAGGCTTCTTACAGCCTGAGCCACACCGCGGCCCTAAAGTACCGCGGCCCTAAAGTAAAGTACTGGTGTTTATCAGTATCGAAATGATCTCTTTCTATGCTGTTTCTCATTATAGTCGCTAGAGTATTAGATCTCAATCTTGGGAAGCCAGAGGTTTTTACTTTAGTTGAGACTGGTAGAGACAGCTTCTTCCAAGAAAATGGCAGCAGTAGCAATTGCTGCAGCATTGGTTAAGTTATAAAGGACAAACAAGCTCAATAAAAGCTGAGAGGTTTGAGGAACCAATAGCTGTTTATTGGTCAAAATTCTAGACAGCCAAGTATTAATCTGGGGTATCTCTCTGCCCATGAACTGTCCAAAACCTGAATTCAATTTCATCAACCTGACCATATATTTGGGTATCTAAAGCCCGCAATTAAATTACCAATCAAATGGCAACATTAATAATGTAATGTAGTGTGGTGTAGTGTAGTGTAATGGTATATATTTATTATATTGTATAGTATTAATATAGTTATTATATTGTATTGTACTGTACTGTATTGTATTGTATTATATATTAATCCATACCATACTATGCCATACCAAAATATATTATAATATAATATAATAAATATAATATTATATAATAAATATCATAATATATATAATGTAATGTAATGTAATGGTATATATGTATTGTATTGTATTGTTATTGTATTATATATTATTCCAATATAATGTAATGTAATGTCATAAATAAAATATAATATACCATAATGTAATGTAATTAATAAAATATAATATACCATAATGTAATATACATTACATTAATGTAATGTAATCCATATTATATTATGTTGCATATATGTTGTTTAATATTAGGGCAAAAGCAGTATTGTAAACAAAGCATATTTAAATTGTTGATGTAATAGGAACAGATTAACTATATAGATTTCATTGAAATGAAAGAAGGCAGGACTTTTAAGATGAGAAAACATGACAAAGCTAAAGCTGAAAAATGTTTATTTTATTTTGAAGATAATTTATACATAACCCAACTTTTCCACTTAAAATCAGCAACATCTGTTTTTAAAAACAGTAGAATAATTCATATCATATCAAAGGCAATTATTTAAAAAAGAAGTATATCATTTATTTGTATCATAGTAAATTAGTTTTAGATTGGATTGATAAAGGTGTGATCTTAAGATCAAGAGAAATCACTCTAGCCCTCTGTTCTGTGTCAGTCACTCTCTTAGAATCATATCTAGTTCTAACCATTCCATTTTAGGAAGGACAGTGACAAACTGGATTGTGTAATCCAGAGACAAACCAAGAAGACAAGAGACCAAAAAAATTAGGAAGAATGTTGTAGGCATTGAACATAAAAAAGAAGAGACTACCTGGAGATATGTTAGCTGTCTTCAAGTGTCTGAAATTGTGTCAGACAGGCTTTGTGTCAAAGCAGAACAATGGGTTTTTATTACAAGGAAGCAGATTTTAGTTGAAATGGTAATAGTTGTTCAGCAATAACACAGACTGTCTTGGGAGATGGCTACTTCAATTGAGGTCCTTAAGCAGCCTTGTAATTGTACATTATTTTTTATCAAATATATAAGGGGACCCTCTCCATAATACCTGTGGATGGCACACACTATTAAAAAATAGTTTAGAACAATACGAAATAAAAGAGTGATAAATGACTAAGAAGAATGTTTAGCACCAAACATTCTTACAAAAGTCCTATCAGTACCCAGTTGAAGGCCTGGGGGGAAAACTATGTTTAATGTTGGGGTAGATGGTTCCCCAAAACCCTCTCTCATTCTATAATTGCTGAAGTGAATATAAAATACTATATTTAATATAAAAACCAGGTCAGTCACCAAGATTTAAAAACAAAAGCCCATATCTCACTAGCATCATTTTTCTGAGTCAACATGGATGATGATACACTGATAACATAAGCTTCTTTTGCTGAGATCATCTCTCAGCCTTTGACTACTTACAAGTGTATTAAACAAACATGTTTATTTTAAGAAAAAGAAAATGTTCCCATTAATATACTGTTCAGTTCTGAAAGGCAGAAGCTGTTCTGGTATCTATTCAGATTAGAACAAGACTATAGTTAGATACTTACATCTTTCGATATTCGGAGCACAGTAATATACTTCATTGAAAATGGAAGTTTTGCCCCTTGGAAAAAATACAATTGACATGATAACAGCTGCAAGAAGGGGGTGGGAAGAGTTTTTCCCACTGAGAATTCCAAAAGCCAGCAGCTGTTGATACTGGCTTGGATCCAGAAAATCACAGAAAGAATTTCTCCCTCCTTCCATGCAACATCCCTCAGAAAGCCTCTTCAGAAACTTTGAGGAACGGACTGAAATTTAGGAAGACTTAATAGGGATTAAAATCTTACCAAACCACAAGAGGACAACTTGGTTTTGAAATATGCTCCTTCCCAATTTTAGATTTAGATGTTATGTATTTTTATTTGAATTCACATATCCTCAGTGAACCATAAAAAAGAAAAATTTCAACAAAACATTTTTAAATATATTAATCAGATCCAAGATGTGGCCATATGAACCAGATTTAATTTTCAGTGTTACTGTGCATTTTAGCATATTATTTTAAATAATGCAATTCAATATTCACACTGCCTCTCAATTCTGTTTTTTTAATTAATCAAATAGCTGCAGAAATCTCAGGTTTTAGGCATGGAACATAACCATTGAGGATAATTATTTCATAAAAGCCATGGGAGGGGAATTCTGAACAAAAATTATGTTCTTCAGTAGTAACAAATGTATTACTATTAAATGCGGTATGAATGTTCTGGAGTGAACAATGAATGTTCCATAATTTGAATTCCTACAGAAATAAAAGATTTTGCAAGAAATATTCACTGAAATATTCAGCGAATATAAAGTGTAACATCAGCACAGATGTTGGATAAGTGTATTTGGTTAACATTTCAACTTGCACTTCCAAACTAATAAGTTTCTCATTTGCACCTCTCCAAATTCTGTAAGGCAAATCTCCAAATATTTGTAGAAAAACACATCAGTAATGAAAATTGCAAAACTATGCACTATACCCCAAACTATAAAATGCAGTATAGTGAAACCAGCTTATAAAATGAGCACTCCAGGGGAAAAAAATGGGCACATAAAAAATCAGGAGAAATCAAAGACAATATTTAAGGGAAAACTAAAATTGACAAACCCTGGCTATATAATCTAAATTATTTATTTACTGTGTAAGTTTTAGAAACTGCCTCATTCTAACAGATGCAAATATTCAAGATGATTTTTAAAAAAGCTTGAATGTGCCTTCCACAACAGAAAATACAAATTACAGACTGGAATATTTCTTGAATTATGAACTATGTGAATATAGACATTAACTGCACATAGCATATAATTCAGAAAGAAAGCAAAAGCATACCAAAGCCATGTATTCCAACTTGCAATGTTTACAGAAAAACCTCAGGAAAAAGAAATTGACCCATTTCCACCCAAAGGCACATCTAGATAGCTGTATTACTTACATTCTGAGTAATAAACTGTATTACTTATCATGAGACGGTAGCAAATTTCGGTGATTTAATTATTTTTGTAGCTATTGTTTTGTTTTGTTTTTCTGTCAGGGATGCAGAAATGTTTTTGTTTCCCATTACCACAGCAACCTCCCCAACTTTGGTACTAGGAATTTTTATTTTAGGAGGTGTCTGAAAACAGAAACAGGGCCACTAACGTCCTATTCCTATTGGGTAAAAAATAATTTGGGCACTCCTGATCATTTCCTGCCTCTGCTCTTCTTCCTGTTTTTCAGATATGAAGTATAAAATAAGCCAATAAAAGAACTTTATCCAAAGAAATCTGCAAAGTTTTGAGAGTGTCATGTGATTTCCCTCCTCCCCCCACTCTCTTCTCTATGTATTGTTAATTTTAATTATGCATTGTAGAAGTAAATATCTAAGTGGCAAAGATGGTATCAGCAGGCAGTCAGCAAGCAGGCAAAGCAGCGGGAGGGGAACAACACTTGTACACCTGTTCCACTCACTTTTAAGAAAATAAGGCAGTCAGGAAAGTGTGCAGTTTCTTGAATGACATACGCTTCTTATCACTCAATTTAACTTCTCCGAGTTTGCCTTTCTAAAGGAAGGACAAACACAAGAAAAGGAAATGGCTGCACAATTGTGCACATCCTGAATATTCATGGCTTTTGAATAGCCAAATAACCAGTTATCGAAAGACCAGCACACGGAAATAGCCTTCTTCTCCCACATGCTCTCCACATCTCTGATACACAAGTATGAAAATATTAAGAAGTGCTTTTATTGAAAAACTCATTTTAAAGGGATGTGTTGTCAAAACATACTATTTTTTTTTAATGTGATGTCAACAGGCATTGGAGAAGATTGCTTCTCTGATTTCCTAGACAAGTTTTTTAGGGTTCACTAATATTTCTTTCATGCAAGGTATTATTTAGAAATACTCTTTCTTTTCATGGCAGTTAATTGCAGATCATATGAGGCTACAATGAAATGACTAAAAGGATATAAGGTTATTGAAGGATGATTGTTTCTTCAAGCCCAGCTACTTTGGTCCACAAATAAACTTCTGCTGCATCCAGGATGGAGAAAAATCAGTAACGTTGCCATAGCCTGACCAGGTTAACTACATGTTGCTACATTTCACAAAACTTCATAAAGTTATCTCTGAACTTCGTGCACATTCCATGGGTCAACTGCTTGCATTGGTGGGATAGAACTATTAAATTTGGCTATAATGAAGACTTCATAGAGGAAATAAGGAAAAAAGAAAATAAAGGCAAAATAAATGAACAAATGACAGAATCTCAATTATCAAATTTTGTCAGAATGAAACTGTTTCTCCACCTACCAAAAGGCATAATAAGCACAGGGTTTTCCCCCCCTTACCTTAGAAGAGATTCGTTCACTCCTAGTGAAAACTGCAATGTCAGCAAGTAAAGGGAGGTGATAGGTATGCATTCACTATGGATGAATGGATATGCATGCATGGCAAAGGTGGGTTTCAGCAGGTTCTGACCAGTTCTGGTAGTGGAAATTTTGAGTAGTTCAGAGAACCGGTAAATACCATCTCTGCCTGGCCCTGCGCCCATCTATTCTCTGCCTCCTGAGTCCCAGCTGATCAGGAGGAAATGTGGATTTTGCAGTAACCTTCTCCTGGAGCGGGGTGGGAATGGAGATTTTACAGTATCCTTCCCCTGCCACACCCACCAAGCCACACCCACAGAACCATTAATAAAAAAAAATTGAATCCCACCACTGATGCATGGGGAGAAACATTGTGTTTCCATGTGCAAATAGGTATCTAGTCAAATCAAATCCATAACATGGTTAAAAAAAAACAGCAAAGGAAGATAGGTAACAATTAATTAAAAACCACAAAAAATACCCTAAGAAGTAAAAAGTACTGAAAAGTTAAAAGATATAAATCAAGGTTATGTATAAAAACAAAAGTCTGAAAAGAATCTAAAAGGGGAGACAGCATTTGATGGGTGTAGGGGGACTTAAAGATTACTACATGGCAGACTAAATGTATCACAATACAGAGTTCTCTAGAATGATGAACTAGATGCTACTTAAAACTAGTTTATGTCACAGGATAGATTGTAAGCGCTGCTAGGCAGAATGTGGCAACATTATATGTTATAGCAAGGTTAGTATCAGAGAGCAGCAAGGGGATGTAGTATTATCCTGTGTGCCCTGGGTATTTATACAATAACAGTGAGATGAGGCTAGTAGGTATGTGTCTATAATAAAGACACTGGAGAAATACATATTGTGTTATTTCTGTGTATCCAGAGTCACAGGGTCACAAAGTTAAAGGGATGTATGTCTCTAATTAATTAATTGGAGAAAAATGTGTGCCTCCCGTATGAATGTGCATACAGTCCCAGCTGCTGCACCACAAAACAAGATGTGCTCCTTAGCCCAAAGGACTTGGCTGTTCTTGCTATTATTCTTCCAAAGGAGCACTCCCAGGCTCGGGTCAATTTGAGAACTTTCATCCTGTATCCAAACTAGTAGCAAATCAGATAAAAGGAATCCTAGAAGAAACAAATTATAATGATAATTGAAATCCTTTCCTATCATGCTTCAGGATATGGGGACCTCAGCATTAGTTACTCTGGTAGACAACATGTATTCAAATCTTAATGGGGATACACCTCAGTAGTATTAAATACCATTGACTATGGTATCCTTCTGACACTGCAAAAAAGGGAGCATATTAAAATGGTTCTTTTCCTGTATGAATGCATATAGTTACAATCATGCTCATTGGGGAGATATACACAAGCATTTCAGTTTGGACTTCAAACCAGCTTGATGCACTCTCTAATATTGTTTAACATAAACGAGATATCACAGGGAGAGATCATCTTTAGTTCAGGATAAGTTGTCATCAATATGTTGTTGTCACTGAGCTATATAGGCTCACCAAGGATTCCACAGAAATCTGAACTGGTGCCTAGAGAGTTTTGATAATGGAAAAAGGCAAACTTTGATTAAATCCTAACCATCAGGCAATTAGTAATGCTGGTCCCATTAGCAGTCTGGAGGGCGCCACAGCCACATACAAATTGATAGGTTCCTACTGAAATTGCAAGTGGAAACATGGACAACAGGGTTTTCACTCAAGCTTCAACAAGTGCTCCAATTACAACTACAGGTAATCTTGACTGACAACCATTCATTTAGTGATCGTTCAAAGTTAGAATAGCATTGAAAAAAATGACATGAGCAGCTTTCACATTTACAACTGTTGCAGCATCCCCATGATCACATGATCAAAATTTGAGTGTTTGGCAACTGGCATGTATTTATTGTATTTATTTGTCAGCTTCTGACAAGCAAAGGCAATGGGGGAAGCCATATTTGCTTAATGACCACATGATTCACTTGACCACATGATTCACTTGAATCACGAAATGATTCGTGAATCATGAAAAGTTCATAAAATGGGGCAAAACTGATTTAACAACTGCCTCATTTCCCAACAAAATTTTCAATTGTAGTCATAAGTCAAGGACAACCTGTATACTAGGGCCAGGGTTCTCTGGGAATAGTAACTAATGCATTGATCACACTTGATTGGACTACTATGATATCAATTTTAGAGATGATGTATAACAGAATTGTCAAATTCAAGGCCTAGGGGTCGGATCCAGCCCGTGGGGTGCTTAGATCTGGCCCACATGGGACCCCTGGAAACAGCAAAGGACCAGCCCATGGTGCCTCTGCCAGTGAAAATGGAGCATGGGAGGGGCCCTGCACAATGGCCTCCTGCAGCCCTCTGACAGCAAAAAAGGAGCTTGGAGAGCAGCCCCCCCCCCCGAGCCCCGTTTTCATTGGCAGAGGGCTAGCAAAACAAACTAAAAACAAACAAAAGGAGAAATGTTTCCTCTTTTGCATTTGAGCATGCAAGAAGGGACAGGAAAGGAGAAAGGGAAAGAGGAAAGAAAAAGAAAAAGATGGGGAGAGAGCAAGAAAGGAAAAATAAGGAAAGAGGTGAAGGAAGAAGGAAGGAGAATAAAGAGGGAAGAAGGAAGGAGAATAAAGAGGGAAGAAGGAAGGAAGGAAGGAAGGAAGGAAGGAAGGAAGGAAGGAAGGAAGGAAGGTTGGTTATAATGAGAGTGAGGGAGGTCTGAGGGAAGTCCTGTCCAAGCATTTGGCCACCACAGGTGCCTCTGACACGAGTGATGTCAAGCTGGCCATGCCCATCCTAGCCACACCTATCCTGGCCATGCCCACCCCAGCCATCTGAGATCAAACAAAACCCTGTTGCAGCCCTCAATGAAATTGAGTTTGACACCCCTGTTGTAGAAGGTCCAACTAGTACAAAGCATGGCAGCTAGATTACTGGCAGATCAATCTCCTGCTGCTGCGCTGATTACCATTAAGTTTTTAAGCCCAATACAAAGTGATTATTTAACTTTAAAGCTCTAGTTAAGTAAAACTTCAGGATACATCAGACTAATTCAATCTGATTCTCTATATAAGACATTTAGAAAGAGTCTGTTGAGGCAATCCTCCTCATTCAGAATCTCACAAGTTGAGACGACATGCCTTGATGGTAGCCCCAGTCTGTGCTTCCCCCATAGACTCTTACAGCCCCAAAGTTGCTTTCACTTAGAAAATACTTAAAATCAGCAGTGTTCCAATGCACTTTTGGTCCTGGCTGATTATGACCACGACAGATCCTGTTGCCTGTACTCTTGTTGTTTTGTTCTCCTATATTGTTTTTATTTTGGGTTTTTATTTTATTTCGTCTGTTATCCACCCAGAGCTCTTTTTTTTTCAGATTAAAATGCATTTTAAATATTGTGGAACAAAATATACAAAATAAATTCCTGGCATTATGAAAGATATATATTTCAAATGTCTCAATTATAGAATAAAGCAGATTCAGTAGACATGTACATACACATTGCCTTATGACACCTACATTTAAAAAATTCTTTCCTACCTATAAAAATTAGAGTATTAAACCAGGAGACTGACCTTTAATCCTGTTCTTAGCCACCAAGTTAGCTGAATGGCCATGGGCCTGCCATTCTCTCACTGCCCTAGGAAGGAACCAATGGCAAAAAATCTTGCCAAGAAAATTGAAGGACATACCTAGGGATCAAAAAGAGGCTCAAAGGCTCCAAAAAAACCAATCGTTTTGGGTGTGGGCATTGAATACACAGAATATAATATGTATGTATATACAGTATATTAATGAATGAATTATCTATATCAGGGGTCTCCAACCTTAGTAACTTTAACTCTGGGAGTTGAAGTTCACAAGCCTTAAAGTTAGTAAGGTTGGAGATCCCTGATCTATATGATAGTCAATCAGCAAATTTAAGCATAGTTTTATAACCAAAGATATAAAATGCTGAGATAGCAATGCAGCTAAACAAATGGTACACAGCAAAAAGAAAGCAAATTAAAAGACTGAAATACATTAGGGTGTATAATATAAGGTGTATAAAACAATTAAAATGTCAGGGTTATTTTACTGTTAAATGAAGACAATCCTACCAGTAGTGTATTTCAATTTAGTTTGGTACCAGTTCGCTCATGTGCACACACGCGCACGCAACTCTTCTGTGCATGTGTAGAGCCTCCTGCCGCCATCGCTACCAGTTCCCCCGATCCAGGCAACCCACCACTGAATCCTACATTCCCACGTAAGAGCCGCCTGAAAAATTCTAGCAGTAGAACAGGTTACCTTATTTGGGCTTTGGGCTTTCCTTTTCACTATCAGCAGCCTGAAAAGATCAGGTAAGCATTATGTCTTGTGGCAACTAGGAACGTCCAAATAATACAGAGGTCATTGTTGGCAACAAAACAAAGTCATTTCAGGGTAATTTTTACACATTGAAATTATTACATTCTTACCATTTTAAACCATGTTTTTATTTGGACTGTAAGTCTAGACCAGGGTTCTCCAACCTTGTCAACTTTAAGACTTGTGGAATTCAACTAACAGAATCCCTCAGAATTCTGAGTTGAAGTCCACAAGTCTTAAAGTTGACAAGGTTGGGGACCCCTGGTCTTGGTGATTCTAAGCCTAACCTAACTCCAGTATTCTGCCAAGGACATGACTATCCATAATCAAGGCAATATTTAAATAAATAACAAGGTAATTGGAAGATGAGCAACTGGAGAAGTCCAAAAGAGAAATATGGACAGAATTGGTGTTTATTACTATATGTGGCTCCTGTGACTAGAGGCAAAAGGAACACATACAAATGAAAATGCTGCAAAGATATGTATACCATTGATACATGGATATCTGAACCACGAACCATATATGAGGCTTTAAGAACAAAAATGTCATGATTGAATATTGATTGACTAAGAATCAGTGAACTGAAGTGGACTGCAATGAATTATTTCACACACCAGTAATATAAAATTTCCTGCAAAAAAGAAACTGTTTTAAAAATAGAATAGCTGTAATTCTTAAGAAAAGAGTGTTAAAGTAAGTGCTTGGGTGAAATCCCCCAAATCAGGTGTCTCCAACTTTGACAACTTTAAGACTTGTGGACTTCAATTCCCAGAATTCCTCAGCCAGTTTTGCTGGCTGAGGTATTCTGGGAGTTGAAGTCCACAAGTCTTAAAGTTGCCAAGGTTGGAGAACCCTGCCCCAAATGACAGAATTATTCCTGTTCAAATTTTAAGGCTAGCCAACCACTATTATGGTGGTCTGAGACTACATGCCAGCCACAGATATGGAGGAAATAAAAGCTGAGGAATTAACTTAATCTTGTTCACACACACACACACACACACACACACACACACAAACCATGCTATCATACTAATTATAAAAAACTGTAATGCTAAATTTGGAAGTAAATTAGCTTCTGAAGCAATGGCAAAATTTGGCCTTAATGCAAAATGAAGCAAGCAGCAAACCTATAAAGAGTTCCACCAAAATTAAATGTTTATAAAAAATATCTTCTTCCAAAAACCTAAATTACAAATTTATATACTACCATCAGTGGTGAAATTCAATTTTTTTTTACTACTGGTTCTGTGGGCGTGGCTTGGTAGGTGGGGTGGGGTGGGGTGTGGCTTAGTGGGCGTAGCTTGGTGGCCATGGCAGGGAAGGATACTGCAAAATCTCCATTCCAACCCCACTATGGGGCCAGCCAGAGATGGTATTTGCTGGTTCTCCGAACTACTCAAAATTTCTGCTACCGGTTCTCCAGAACCTGTCAGAACCTGCTGAATTTCACCCCAAATGCCATCACTGAATATACAACACCAAAATCAAATTAACTATTAAAAATTAACTAAGCAAAGACAGGAAAGCTTTATTTAATCTACAAAAACACAAACAGTTTTGGTGCTGACTGCAGCTCATATGATAAAACTTCTTGTTCAAATATAAATGAAACTAACAAAATCTATGAACCAACATGATAAAATCTCAGCAATGTTCAAATGATTACACGGTAAAGGTAAAAGAATATATTGAAAAAGATTTGATTTGATGAATAAAGTGCCTGAAGTACTCTGGGCTGAAATTGTTGTGATAGCATTAGAGAAAAGAAAAAAATAATCTTATACGCAAAAGGCAAAAGAAATTAAAATAGTTGTTGAACTGAAAGAACAAGAGAATTGTTTAAGAATATTTCAGAAATGAAAAAAGCCTTTCATGCAAAAATAGATTAGACAAAAAAGGCAAAGATCTTCTAAAGAAAAAAAGACATAAAGATGTTGCATTAAACCATGAAAGAACTATACAAAAGATAAATAAATGATACATACAGTACAAGTCTGATCATCAAACTAGAGCCAAACATTCTGTAAAATGAAGTTAAATGGGCCCTGGAAAATACTGGTAACAACAGAACTACAGAACCCGATGAAACACCAGAGAACTCTATAATCTTACAAAAGGATAAAGTTAAAGTGCTTCATATAGTTTGTAAGCAGTTATAGAAAACACATCAGTGGCCAAGGAACCACAAAAGATCAATTTATATTTTAATACCAAAACTCAGTATCAAAGAATGCTCAAACTGCAGTCATCTTACGTGCTACTGTGATAATATTCAAGATTTTGCAATCCAGTCTTCATAATACAAGGAATGAGAACTATCTGGTATTCAAAATGGATTCAGAAGAACCAGACACACCTGTGATCACATTGGTAATACTCTATGCCAGAAAGATATCTATTTTTGCTTTATTGGTTATACAAATGCTTTTTGATAGTGTAGATTACAACTAATTGTAGATAGCTTTTAAGAACATGGATATACAGTTCAACTCATCTATCTGTTGAAGAACCATCTGGAATGGAACACAAAGCAAAGCATAAAGCACGGGTGTCAAACTCAATTTCATCAGGGTTGTGTTTGATCTCGGGGGGGGGATGGGGTGTGGCCAGGGGGGGCATGGCCAGCTTGATATCACTTGTATCAGGGGGCACCTGTGGTGGCCTGAGAGCTCTGCCAGAGAAAACAGGCTTCCGAGGGCCATGTGCCTCCCAAGCATATGGCCTCTCGAGCTCAGTTTTCGCTGACAGAGGCCCTGTGGGTCAGTCCTTTGTTTTTTCCAGTGTGGCTCCATGGGCCAGATCTAAGCACTCTGTGGGCCAGATCCGGCCCCCGGGCCTTGAGTTTCACACCCCTGGCATAAAGGAACAAAAATGGCCAAGTTGTACACTGTCACTTTATTTAATTAATATAAAGAATGTGACACAAGAAACTCTGGACTAGAAGAAATAGTTGCTGTAATTAAAGATGC
This sequence comes from Ahaetulla prasina, assembly GCF_028640845.1. Taxonomy (NCBI): domain Eukaryota; kingdom Metazoa; phylum Chordata; class Lepidosauria; order Squamata; family Colubridae; genus Ahaetulla; species Ahaetulla prasina. Next base: position 315,930,738 of record NC_080539.1, on the reverse strand, counting down.
TGAAAGAATGCCTAAAACATTCTGAAGACACTATGTTTATTTAAGGAAACTCTTCTTAAAGGTAAAACATAGAAGTCAAGCCATTATTTAAACTAAAAATACTAAGATTATAGTATGCCACCCGATGCAAAAAGTTCAAGTAATAATAACAGACACGATCTTCCTAGGCTGAAAAGTTTACAGTGATAGTAACTGTAGCCCAGTGATGTCTAACCGTTAGCTCAGACATCAACTGTACAAATTGTCAGAGTTATGATTTTTCCTAGTTGTTATATGTGGTCATGAAAGGTGAACCATTAGAAAAACTGAAGAAAGAAAAAGGTTAAGGCTATGAACGTCGGTACTGGAGAAAATAGATGATAATGCTTTGGACCACAAGAAGAATAAATAATTCAGTACTATACTGTACTGCCTACTGGAAGCACTAACAATGAAGCTAAAGCTTAAACATTTTATACTTTTAATACCAGGCACAAGTCATTGAAGAAAACTGTAATGCTTAGAAAAATTGAAGACAATATAAAACGAAGCCCCAAAAAACAAAACAAAACAAGGTGGCTACACATTCACTATTGACACAACCATGAAATTACAAGAAACAGCTACTAACAATCTTAGCAAAATGATGTCTATTATAGCATGAAGAGGCAGGTCTAAACAATGAATAACAATATATTTGAGTATAATTCTTATCTATAAAATTATTTAGATTTGGATTCAGGCAATCCAAGCTGTCTCACTCCTAGACCACATTTACCAATCTCAAAGCAAACTACATAGTTAGATAAATTTCAAGCAGTGGTGCTCCTATGGCAACCCCTTAAAACACAGTCGGAATAAATTAAAACAGCTACTGGATTCAATGTAATTTTTATTTTATTTTTTAATTAAGATATATATCAACAAAAAATTAAAGGTAAAAAAAGAAATAAAAAGGCAGAAATCTACATTCATACATAAACATTTAAATTTACAGAAAAATACAAAAAAATACAAAAATACAAAAATTTCAAGCATGCATATTCAATGCTTTCAACTAGGAAAACTTACACAACTAGGAAACAACTAGGAAAATGTACCCAGTAAACTAATAATTAATATAAAAATAGCCACTGCTAAATTCAAATGAATTTCTGCTAAATTCAAATGAATTGGTGGTATTATGTATTAATCAGTAAAAATAGAACAGAACAGAACAGAATAGAATAGAATAATAGAATAAAGAAGTGTTTAATTATAATTTAATATAATTTATAATTTAATAATGTTATAAATCAGAAATACTTCGTTTCTTATCTTTCTATATTCTCCAAATAATTTCAGACAGAAAAAAATGATTATGTATATAAATGAATTAACTTCCAGACTGCATACAAAAAATCAATGCAGAAGAATTGCAAAATTTGGGGAAATGCAAGACATATTTGCCTTCCTTGTGTCTCTAATGGAAGACTGTCAATATTTCATGCCTTCGCTTCCTCTGTGTACAACTATTTCTGAAAAATGCTTAATCATTTTATTTTGTTTAAACATTTGTAGATTCAGATCCTTCCATATAGCAGAACAAGCTTTTATTTAGTTACTGTAATATGAAATTTTATCTTCCACTGGGCTTAAAGAGTCTTATGCATTTCCTTCTTACAAATGCAAAATAACAAAATTATTATATTATATTCAAGTTTTGCTTCCAGATTTACTTTGAAATAAAAACATTATTTTAAACAAGCACTACTTTCAGCATGCTTCATTGTAGAGAACATTCCTTTATTCTGATGTCATGCTTAAGGCTTTTCTTCTCAGAAGACATCTTTTGTAGTTACAATCAAGAGGCACAAAAAGAGATTTCAGAGCAAAGAAGGGATTATAAAGGCCCAATTTATTCAAGTTTTCGTTTGAGGTATATGGAGGGGGAAATTATTTTTTAGGTGTGATTGGTTAATGTAGTCCAATTATAAGTAAATACTTCCTCCCAGTTTTAAAAGCACTGTGAACATTTTCACACACTAGTTGGATTTTAAATTCTTTGTATTATTGTACTGTATCACAAGAAAGTCAGCTATAGTTTCATGAAAGACGTTTTCATTAATGACTGGCATCTTCTCAATAGCAGAGGCCCAGGCACACCACTCTCTTCCAAGCAAACCTTTTTATTCTTGAACAGTACTGCATTCATAACTTATTTTCAGCACTGCAAGACAGCGCCACAGAAAACCTGCTTAATATTAACAGCTTATATAATTGAAAACTCTTTATTATTTGGGCCTAGGTGGATAAATACCTTATGCACATCCTTCAAAATCTAATTATCTTTACTATGTGTGCTTATTTGCAGAATCAGATTTTGTCATACCTAAAAAAATTTCTAATATTAAATGCTTTAAATGACACACATTAATTTTTCTGCACAGGTAAATAACATATATTGAAGTTTCAGTAAGAAAATAGAAACAACAACATGACACTATAACACTGTGTTCCATTGCTAAAGTTACTCCAGACCTCTGGTTATTAAATTAGCATTGTCCATGACCCTAGCACTTCTAAACCAGAAGCTTGTTAGAACACTTCTTGAGTAAGCTGTTATTATGTTCTCACTCTTGAGAATGGAAATAATAATAATTTATCTCAACCAGTTACTATGGAAATAAAGATATGATACTTAAAACTGTATAAAAATACTAATACTCATTATTTGTTGAAAGGTGTTCTAAAGATTCCCCAGTAATAATGAAAATTGCAATATCAGCAAGAAGCACGTCCAGGAAGCTGATGGAACTGATATAGAAGTAATGTAGTTCTTCAAATCTCTATTTGAAACTTAAAATGTTCGTAAGGACATCTGATGTAATAGATCCTCCTATTTTTCAAGAGAGCAGAAGGACTTAATTTTTAATTAGACATGAAGAAATTTATATTGCAAGAAGAATCATGGTTTGATCTGATTCCCATTAACAAAAACCAGAAACAAGCAAGAGTACTCCATACAAGTTTATGTATAAAGGAACTTGAAACCCTGCTTTTCACTGCTAGGTGAAAATATTGTAAAATGTGTAAAACCAAGAGCCCATTGTGCTAAATATTGGTGAATTAGTAATTTAAGCAAGTAATTTAATCAAAATCAAAGTTACCAACCTCCAGTAATTCTCACTATTGAAAATACAACTGTTGACAGCTGAGGTGTCCTATTATACCCTTTTGAAAACACTCATCCCCTTAATAATACCTAAAAATTATCCTTTTTATGAATAGTCATTATTTTTTTTTAAAGATCAGTGTTGCTTGTGGTATTTTTAAAAGTAGATAATTTTTCATATAAAGTTTGACATTTCAAACTGAATGCATCTTTTTATAATATCATTTTAACTTTTAACTCTGGTTTACATCCCAGAGGAAATGTTGAGTATTATCATGCCACAGATGTAAGCTATGTTTTCAGCCACAATTTGTAGTAAAGGAGATATTTTTTTGTTATCCTATAGATAACACTTCAACTGATTAAGGAATAAAACTGATCAGTTCCAAAGAGATTGCCATCCTCCACTAAAAGACCGACAATGCCTTTCTGAACATAGAAAAAAGGTTAAGGTAAGTGAGATGCACTATATCCCGAGGGCTCTGTGCAGGACATTAAAGGCAGCTCAAAAAAGCATCCTACATTCAACAAAGACATCAAAAAAATTGAAATGGCTAGCTACCTTTTGATTCTACAAATTTCATTTGCTGTTTATATTGAAGAGTGTATTTATTTTATTTTCAAAACTTTGAGTGAAATAATACTTAACAATGTTATATGTAAGTTACATTTAAAATTAAAAATGTCTGTATTATAATGATTAGTTTTATAATACAATAGAATAGAATACAACACAACACAATTTATATAATAATATAATAGCACATAGATTTATATACTGCTTCACAATGCTTTACAGTTCTCTCTCTGCAGTTTACAGAGACAACATACTGGCCCCAACAATCTGGGTCCTCATTTTACCAACCTTGAGTCAGTCTGGACAGAAGGAATTGAACTCCTAGCAATGTAAGTAGAGTTAGCCTGCAATACTGCATTATAACCACTGAGCCACCATGGAGGATATAGATATCCTCCTATAGGATAACAAAAATAATACAAACCAATGGGTCAAAACTTCAAGCTTACTCAATTGAAATAGAACCAGAAACTATTCACAAATTCTTGCTCTTCCCACAATACTACAAATGGATTTTCAATCAACTTTAAGAAAAAAATATATTGAAGCCATAAGTATAAGATTGTAATATTTTTTTTAAAAAAAGCTTGAGGATTTTGGTACAAACCAATTATATGGGTTTACTGCTCAGTAAGATCCATTTTAATTTTTTAGTTAAAAAAAACTTTTTAAACCCACCTTTTATTATTTTTTAAAAACAATTGAAGGCGATGAACATATCCAACACACTTTCCTCCTCCTATTTTCACAACAACCACCCTATTGAGGTGAGTTGGGCTGAGACAGAGTGACTGGCCCAGTCACCCAGTTAGCTTTTACATCTCCACAGATATTCCAGTTGTACTTGGTGTACTGGATGTGCTTCAACAACAGTTTGTTTCTGTATGTTCCTTTCATGTATTAAGAGAAGCTTGAGCTTGTTATCAATACTGCACATGCGAATAAAAAAAAAATAGGCAGCACTGAATCAGACCTAGGAAAAAATTACATCTTCTACATGGAAAATTGCTCACCTTTTCAATCTACTGTATGTCTTGTAGTAAATTGTAATCAAAAGTTGACTTCTATATAGCTGATTTGTATTTATTTGTTTGTTGGAGATTAGATTCAGCACAGGTTGAAAGTCTCACAAAGATATCCCAGTAATCTTAATCTTTTTCATCTACTTTATCTATTTTATTCTCATTCTTCTAATTCCCTAAACCTGCCAAGTAATGGGGGAGGGGTTTGCATCATAGACATACATTTTCAGATGACATGTTCTAAGTATGTGCTGAACATTCATGTGCTGATTTACTCACTGATCTCTCTCTACAGAATAGTCAATCTTTATTGGTTCATTGACTGGTTTTCCTTGCATTCCCTATTATTATTAATTGCATCAGAATCCATAATTTGAAAATACCTACTTTCTTTTATTCTTCCATTTAAAGCTTTCACAGCCATGCCACTGGGAAAAAATACTGCTTTAATTATTCTGATCTTTTTAGTCATAGAAATACTTTTATATCTTCTTCCCTAGCATTAATCTCCACATTTTACCCCAATACACTGTTGTTTTTTCTTAATAATTAACAAAGTTATTTACCATTTAGTGCTTCATAGTCAACTGCAAATTCACTTAACACACTACTTTTTATATTTAACATTAACCCACATTTTTCACTCTATTATACTTTCTTAATGAGTTTTTCAAAATTGTCTGTTTTCAGTTTAGCAAATAATGCTGTCACCATTTCTATAACTATTAGTGTACCAATGTCTAACATGGATTCCAATTTTTTTCAGTCCTGCTATTCAGTCCTGCTATTTGGTTAAACAAATATGAGAACAATGTGACCTTTATTCGATTCCCTTTCTTATTACACACTATTTTTCTAAATTTAGTTCTTACAATAGATTCTTGTTTATTGTTAACATTCCTTAGAAAAATAATCTGATGTTCTGGTCACCTATAGCCTCAATATATCTCACATTCTGGCATGACCTGCACAGTCAAACCTTTTGCTGTAGTAAAATAGAAGTAAATCTTCTATTTTCTGTCTTTGCTCTACTATCAAGTTGCTCATCTCATCTTTCTCTACTTTTTCTGAAATCTGCCCTTTTTTTTTTGTCTGTTTACTTTCTATGTATGATTCTGTTTAAGATATTAATCAAAACTTTGTTTGAGGAATTAATACAGTGATTCAGTAAATTAAGTTACTTTTGCAACTTGGTTCTATATTTGTGGTTCCCAGTTCTCTTAAACAATTTACTGGATGACTTGAATTGAAGGCCTGTCATTTTTGTATTTAATATCTGGTTTATTGGCTCCTATATGTCATTTTTTCTTATTTAATTACTGAATCTATAGCTTTTTTAAAATATCAAATGTTTTGAATGTGTAATTTGTCTGAACCATCTGTCTGATTTAATGCTTTAAGCTGTTCCATTTTTTTCTAGTTTTGTATGTTGCAGATTCCATTGGAGTTAGGTGGTTCCAAAAAATATTAAATAAAATGTCACTTACACTTTATAAATGTTTCAGTCCTCTACAGTACTTCCACTTTCCTTTTAATTTTATTTCCTCCATTAGATCTTATTGATGGTTATATTTGTCCTTCCTTTTTGTAATAATGTGTTTAATCTTTTTAAAAATATCTCATATTTCTTATTTTGATTGGTTAGTTTTTACTTACTTTTTCTTTCTTAAATTATCCGGGAAGATTGCGTTCAGCTGTTCTTCCTTCTCAAGAATCATGTTTTTCTCTTTGACTATTGTGATAGCTCCATGATAGTGAACCTATGGCATGCGTGCCAGAGGTGGCACGCAGCGCCCTGATGGCACATGAACCGTTGCCCCAGTTCAGCTCCACTGCACATGTGCGCATGCCTCCCCCCGGCTAGTTGGTCTTTGGGTCAGTGCCGCATATGCACGGGGAGCATGCAGAGGCCGCACGGGCAGCACGGGGGGTGGGGTGCATGCTGGACACACATGCATGAGTAGGGAGGTGCATGCAGGGGGATGTGTGCATGTGCAGGGCACATGCGGGGAGCCACACACACACATTGCATTTTGGAGGTTTGGGCGCGCACACTTTGGCCACTTGGTCCGGAAAAGGTTGGCCATCACTGTGATAGCTGGTCCTTCACACCTATTTGCATAGAGTTAAAGTTAAAACCCTTTGAGAGAGCTCCTTCAGCCAACCCTCACTGATGAGAGGGAGCAACAACTTGCAATTTACAACTCTTCCCTACTGGTTTTCTGAGAAAACGTATCAGAATAGAATAGAACAGAATTTTTATTGGCCAAGTATGATTGGACACACAAGGAATTTGTCTTGGTGCATATGCTCTCAGTGTACATAAAAGAAAAGATACCTTCATCAAGGTACAACATTTACCACACAAATGGTACAAATTTAACACTTAATGCTACAACACTTAATGATAATCATAGGGTACAAATAAGCAATCAGGAACAATCAATATCAATATAAATCATAAGGATGACCAGCAACAAAGTTACAGTCACAAATATATCAGAGCATATTGCAAATGGCAATATGACTGTGGGGCTCTTGACAACCGATTGTAAGTGTGAGGAGTTTTCCAAGCACCCAAACTGCAAATGTTGGCAGAATGATGGTGCAACATTTTGAAATAATTCAAAATGCTTTTAACTACTCTTTCTGAGGCTGCCATTAATTTGAACCATTGTTAACAATCATACATTCAACATAGTACTTGTTAATTAATTCCAATCTATAAATCTTCAAATTCTAAGAATACATTTTCTATATGAGATGCAGAATCTATTCAATAATATTTTTGTAACCTTCTTTCTTTACATTTAATCTCTCAAACATAGTCAATGGTGCTACTTTGTCATGTGATTGTGAAGAATATAAATCACTGTGATTTATATTCTATGTTGATTCTATGTTTATTGTTACTGCTAAAGACTTCAGAATAATACAGAAAGAGTGACAAACCAGTATAAGATTATTTTAGAATTCTGTAATCTCAATATTGCTCAGTTTAACCACATGGATAAAACTGATGGAATATTTGAAGGATGTGAAAGAACAAAAAAGAAACACTAAATACAGTCACAAGGTCACAAATTCTTTGTATGTTGGGTTTGTATTTTTGTAAACCGCCCAGAGTCGCTGAGTGAGTAGATGACCATATATATTTTCATAAATAAATAGATGATGATGATGATGATGATGATGATGATGATGATGAATGGCAACCAAATGGAAGAAAGATGCCACCAGAGAGGGCCAGAACAGAAAATAATAGATATTTCCTTTCCATTTTCTGTATGTTAAATCACTGAATTGCAAAACTTTTACATAATAATCTATGATAAGTTTAACCACAAAAAATGTGTCATTTAGGATTCTGCTATAGTTACTGAGAACAAATAGTTACTGGGAACAAATAGTAGCATAAATTTTAATTGTTTATTTATATATTACAATAGTTGTATATTGCTGACTCTAAATGCACTTCCAGGAATTTAGTGTATTCTTAAAATAAAAAAAAACATAAAATCTTCATTAAAATATTCTACTAAACTGTAATTTTGAAATAAAATATTACTCCTCCTTGGCATCCACAACATTAAAACCTAAAGATTCTTCAAAATAATTAACCACCATTCTAAAAACCAAAAGGGAGGGAATTAACATAATTTCTGGAGGGGGTATGGATGGGAATACGTACCACTTTCTAATTCTCCCCCAAAAAAATCTCACACAGAGGGGGGACCTTGGAACATTTTTGTCTGGAAGTGCATACTGAACACATTGGGTCTACTTGAAGGAGACGGATTGAAGATGTTGAGCAATCTAACTAGGTAATGGCCATCATGTTGATTTGGACTCTAAAGTATAGCGGCTATACTTCTGTTATATGATTCTGGTGTAGAAGAGTTTTTGAAATGTACTCCTCTGAAACAGGCACACCTTGAAATAGTTTCAAGTACACCTATAAAATTACTCTTAAATGTTACATGTTTCTTCATCCAGTCCTTCAAACAGATTTTAAGTCAAATTCAAACTAAAAACGCAGTTTCTGGACTGCCAGAAAGTAAAAAAAAAGAATTATTTGCTAACTTTAAGGACTATAGTCAAGCTCATTTATACTCTCAATTTCTCCTTCAGAAAAAGCATTACAAAAAAAGAGAAGCAGTTAATGAAACTTAGACACTGTTAGTAACAGCAACCTAGGTAAAAGACTGCTAGGTTTTGGTATTTAGTTATGGGAGTACAGAAAGCTCACCCTTCATGCCTGGAATATCATATCTCAGAAGCAATCTGGGAAACTTTAAGCTTTTTATGGAGGCAAAATTCATGAGATGCTGAAACTGATTTAGGAGAAGAGGCTGATGGAGTGGTCTTTAGTTTCAGATGCAGTACAGTACATAAACTAATTAAGCAGTTAAAACCAGAAAAAAATCCAGGTTTGGATTTAATTCCATCTAAACAGATACAAACCTCCTTTGAGTGGTGGGGTCTAGTGCTAGCTTCACTTCTTACTTACAGTGATAATACCATTATTATTCCTACCTGGAAGAAAGAAAAATAAACGATCCAACCAATTGCCACCCAATAAGCCTACTCAGCATATTTAACAAAATATACACCTAACACCTTAAAAAGAAAAGTCTCAGACTAGTTAGAAGGAGACAAGCTACTATTTGAGAAACAAGAAGGCTTGTGGGTAGATTGTTCTGTGCTAGGCCAAGGCAGTCCTAGGCTGCATCAACATAGGGATAGTATCAAGATCATGTGATGTGTTAGTACCATTTTATATTGTACTGACAAGACCACACTTGGAATACGGTGTCCTGTTTTGGTTATCACAATACAAAACAGATGTTCAAACCCTAGAAAGAGTGCAGAGAAGAGCAACAATGATGATTAGGAGACTGGAAAATAAAATATACAATGAATGGTTGTGGGAAGTGAGAATGTCTAATCTAACAAAGAGAAGGACTAGAGATGACATGATCACAGTCTTTCAATATTTACAGGACTTTCACAGTGAGGAGGGGATCAACCTATTCTCCAAAGCACCTTTGGGCAAGAGAAGAAATAATGGTTGGAAATTATCAAAGAAATATCTAACCTACAACTAAGGTGAAATTTCCTGATAGTGAGAACAAGTAACCAGTGGAATGGCTAGTTGCCAGAAGTTGTGATTGCTCCATTGTTGGATGCTTTTAAGAAGAGATTGGACAGCCATATGTCTGGAATGGTATAGAATCCCCTGCTTGAAACTAGAATATTTCCAAACCTGTTATTCTGTATTCTAATACTCTCCTATTTGATTGAATCGATCAATACTCAGTCACTTAGGGCAGCCCTTTCTGTGGATTCTAGTTCTCAAGCAGGCTAGAGAAATTGTTTGGAATAAACTCAAAGTATCTACAATTGCTAGATGGTTACTCACCTTAATTTATGCACTTCATACAAATAGCAATTTGAAGTGAGATATACTATAGCTAGTCACTTTTCAAGCATATATGCCAACCAGAAATCAAAGAAGGGTATATTTTTATCTCACTACTTTTAATACTATATTAATGCATTGGTAGATGCCTTAAAGGGATGCGGTAGCTCAGTGGCTAAGATGCTGAGCTTGCTGATCGAAAGGTCGGCAGTTCAACGGTTTGAATCCCTAGTGCCGCATAACGGGGTGAGCTCCCATTACTTGTCTGCCAACCTAGCAGTTCGAAAGCATGTAAAAAATGCAAGTAGAAAAATAGGGACCACATTTGGTGGGAAGGCAACAGCATTCCGTGTGCCTTTGGCATTTAGTCATGCCAGCCATATGACCACAGAGACATCTCAGACAGCGCTGGCTCTTCAGCTTTGAAACTGAGATGATCACTGCCCCCTAAAGTTGGGAACAACTAGCACACATGCGGTAGGGGAACCTTTACCCTTACCTTTTAGATGCCTTAAGCAAGGAAGAGTTTCATCCAGCTAAACGACATCTATATTGCATTATGCAGACCTTGATCTCATATTATTGAAAGATATTTAGAAGAGCCATAGATGGAGCATTGTCTCACCTGAAAGGCTCTTCTCACTGGCTGCAGAATAGTGCAGGAATGGGTGTTACTACAGTCGGATCTGCCCAAAGCCTGAGTCGTAAAATTCTTAGACACGGCCTCTTGCCTCTCGCTCTCCAGTTTTTCAGTGAAGTCGTGCTGAAAGAGAGGCTTGCAAAATGTTAGAAACAGCTGGTTCCAGACCTTCTGACACAAGGGTGGGGCTGAACTATTCCGCAGCCACTAAGAAGAGCTGTTCAGGTGAGACAACACTCCTTCTCCAGTGTAGCTGTGGAATAGTCCAGGAATGGGACATGCCAAAGCCTGGCTGTCCTAAGGGTGGGTACTCGTTGGGTCTGGAGCTCCCAAGGCCAAATACACTTGTTGTAAAACCCTCCTGCCAAAGGATGCCTCTGCTGATGCAAAGACTTCCAACTTATAATGGCAAATGAAGGGGAAGAGTGTAGTCCAGATGGCTACCCTACAAATGTCTTCCAGGGAAGCTTGGGTCGACCAGGCAGCTGTGATAGCTGCACTTCTAGTCGAGTGTGCAGTTATCCGTCTGGGAGTCGGACTTGACTGCATCCGGTAAGCTTTGGTGATACTCACCTTCAGCCAACGACCAATAGTCGTAGGGGACACCTTGGTGCCCAACGAAGTGGGCTGGAAGGAGACAAACAGTAAAATCTTAATAAACCAGCACGCTAAGAGAACTGCCTGAGTAAGTAAACTAACACTAAAAGAAAAGAAATTCAAGAAAAAAAATCCAAACTTCTAAGGGAAAGATAAACAGTAAAGAAAAAAAATTGTAAAAAGGGCCTAGACCAGAATAGTCCAGGAATGATCCACTACAATCGCAGAGCACAAAAAAACATTTCTATTGGGCCAATTGAGCCGAAAAACCGGAGAGCGAGAGAGGCAAGAGGGCGTGTCTAAGAATTTTACAACTCAGTCTCTGGGCAGATCCAACTGTAGCAACACCCATTCCTGGATTATTCCACAGCTACACTGGAGAACATTATTTCATTCCTGAATGCCCCTTTTTAACTATACCTTTGTCATATCTTTGGCAAAGTGCTTCAAAAAAAATTCTGCTGGACCCATGAGGAGCATATAACTTAAAAACACTGTATCTAAATGTTTAGAATGTGCTACATCATTCAGAGAAGGAACATCCTTCATTTCCATGTTGTTTTGAATGATCAAAAGAGTTCAGCAGCAATCCTCACTTCTTCTTCTTGTTGTTGTTGTTTTTTCTTTGATTTGATTTGATTGATTTTTTGATTTTTATACCGCCCTTCTCCCGAAGGACTCAGGGCGGTGTACAGGCATAATAAAACCGACAATACAATATACAAGTTTAAAATACGATTTAAAAAACTTATTTAAATTAGCCCAGTAATTAAAATTTACCATATTAAAAAACCCCGTTTAAAATTAATAAAATTTAACATTAAAATCCCAGTTTAAGCCAGCCCCGCGCGGATAAAAAGATGAGTCTTGAGTTCGCGACGAAATGTCCGAAGGTCAGGTATTTGGCGTAAACCCGGGGGAAGCTCGTTCCAGAGTGTGGGAGCCCCCACAGAGAAGGCCCTCCCCCTGGGGGCCGCCAGCCGACATTGTTTGGCGGACGGCACCCTGAGAAGTCCCTCTCTATGGGAGCGTACGGGTCGGTGGGAGGCGTGTGGTAACAGCAGGCGGTCCCGTAAGTACCCAGGTCCTAAGCCATGGAGCGATTTAAAGGTCATAACCAGCACCTTAAAGTGCACCCGGAAGGCCACAGGCAGCCAGTGCAGTCTGCGCAGGAGCGGTGTTACATGGGAGCTATGTGTAGCTCCCTCTATAACCCGCGCAGCTGCATTCTGGACTAACTGAAGTGTTAAGAGGAACACAATATGCACTAGCTGTTTCTGAATCCCAAAATGCTGGAACAGCTTCTCTATGAAGTGAAGTTAATTCCAGGTGTCAACTATGAGAAACTGGAGAGAGTTCAAACTGGTTTTCTAAGTTATTTCAGATAGCAAAACAATGCCTAATGAAGCTCAATGTTTGGAGGTGGCTAATAAAGCTATATATAATTAAATACTGGCAAAAAGCTCCATTTCAGCCATAAGTCTAATATATTTTATTCTGCATACAAATTCTGTTCCTCTTGAGAACTCCACATAAATGACAAATTACATAAACTGGTTCTCAAATGAGATGCTGATGTACTTGAAATCAAGCAATGGCAGCTCTTAAACAAAGAATTATTGACACAGAATTACAAACAAAATTTACTAAATATCATTCTGAGGGCAAAGGAGGCACCAACAAACTTTGTTTTAAACTAGCTTTATATGTGGCCAATTTACAATCAATACATTTCATAGGGCCTTTAACAATACTGAGGTTTTAATATCTTACCATCAACAGTACTGGAAGTTAAATTATGCAAAATCCCCTAAAAGGCTTTGTCCTAGTAAAGAGAGGAGCAATGGATCATGGGATCATCTCCTGCTTTAATTTTTTCCAAGACATTCACAATGTGCTACCTTCTTTGTCCACTGAGGTCAGACCGAAGAATTCTATGTGCAGCTTCTTTTGGTAGATAAAGATGCCAAGATAACGTTTATTGTGGCATCTCCGAATGTACTTGGTGGGAGAGTAAAACAGAAACACAATTACAGGCCTTTTTATCATGCACACAACATTGCATTTCATATTACATCATGCATCTTATTTTATGAAGTCTGGAACTATGACGCAAAATAAATTTTAACAGAATCAGGTGACTCCCATCCACCAACAAAATGGCTTGTTGCGTTACGTATCAACACAGCATGCCATGAATCTTTAAAAATACCTCCATGTGTCAGTACATTGCACAGTTCATCCTGATATGATCTCATAAATACATGCCAAAGATTTCCTCTTTTGTCACATCATATCATTATTAAATTTTCTGTAAGCATTAGTCTGCCATTTTTAAAAACTAAAAAAGTCCACCATTAATGTATGTTCTATAAACATTTAATTTATACTGAAATTAAAATAATAAAAAGCCCAAGATTAATAGGTATCGTTAAAAACAAAGAATTGAACTGATTACAAATGTATTAATTCCAATGCCAAGCAAACATCTCTCAAGAAGCTAAGAAATTTGTGAAGTGGGGGGTATACCTTGAATACTACACCACTATCTGGTGAAAAATATAGCCAACCATCTCCCTAAAGCAGGGGTGTCAAACTCGCGTCATCACGGCAGTGTCACATGACGTATCACAACTTGTTTCCCCTTCGTTAACCAGGCATGGGTGTGGCCAGCACGTAATGCATCCGGCCCACGGGCCCAGAGTTTGACAGCCCTGCCCTAAAGGGTCTCATTTTAAAATAGTCAACATGGAGCTTTATGTTGAGTGTGCAATAGCGAAATAATCAAATAAATACACGAAGATTCCCCCAATAGTCAACTGTGATGTTCTCTCAGCTATAAATATATACTAAAGAGTAAATATATTAAACAAATTTAGATTCAGACCGAGATGGAGAAAAAAATGATAGATTCCCCAATTCCCCTTTTCCAGTAACTCCCAGTAATACTACCCATGATGCTATAAAGAAATCTTCCAAAACTGGCTTGTTAAAAGGAAGATGGATGAGAAGATATTCTACTAGCCCTTGACTCTAGAAATAAACCACTAATGCAGGGGCCATGGCCTATTTGCAGCCGTGACATGGGAGCAGCAGGCCAGTGCACACATGTGCGCAGTTTGACTCAGCCCTACTCACTCATACAAATGAAGCTGTTCATGCACACACATGTCCCTGCCCCTCACATCCACTCTTCCCTGCACGGGGCCACCAACCCAGAAAGGTTAGGGAATGCTGCTCAAATGGATCTCACTTTTTCTTTCTCAAACTGAAGGTCTTCCATTCAAAGAGAGAAAATCTATATTAAGAATAAAGGATTTCATTCAGTCTTTAATGCATTTCCAAGATTGGTATACATTTACTTTTTAAAAACTTTTTAGAAAGTTTCGGATTAGAATTTATAAATTCATACAGTAAACAAAAAAATTGAATTAAAAATGCATTTTTCTAAAAACCTCTGGTGATTGGCAAGATCATGAGAGAAATACTAGCATAATCTAACACTTGGAAAAACTGTAATTTATACGATATAATGATGAGACCAAACTATCACCAGCATGGATAGAGGAATTATCTACTACTATTGGTCAGCATTTTGAATACAAGAAAAATGTATTTTTCTAGAGATTTCTTTACAAGTAAATGCTGCAACAAATATTTTAACACCACATATTCCTACCTTATTTGCAGTGCTATATATGCAAGGGCAGAAGAAAAAAAAGACATTCTGATAGAGCAGTGGCATAGTGACAGTGAGGGCATAAATTGGAACTTGTACTTTATGTGAAAATCATTGCTTGTTAGGGATGTTATGAAGATAGTAAATGGTTTTCAGACCATTTAGCCCTCCCCTCCAGAAAGGAGAAAAAAGGCCTGAGTGTTAATATTGTGAAATATATATTCTGCTAAAAATTGAAATACTATTTTCTAAATACTTTCCCACACGTAAGTCACCTTTTTTTATTTCTTGAGACAGTATCAGTTTATTTCAAATTTAGAGATACTGGCCTTGATTCAAATTCATGGCAGTTATAGAAACCAATGTTCCATGGCTTGATTCAGGTGGCAAGCATTAAATCTTTTTCCTGCTGTCATGCAACAACAACTTTAATACAAATTAGCACTGCCAAACTCACTTTTCTGAGCTACAAAGTCCTTGATGCTACTCCCTGAATTTTATTCATTCTTTCACATGGACTATGCTCTTTTAAAATTGCTGTAACTGAAAACAAGAACAACAAAAAACCAACCATTTAAAAACAATGGATTTTGCACTGTAATTCACCACACTATAGAAAACTTAATAGGAAATATTCATTATTTTAGCTAAGATAAAACTGAAAATAATGCATTGTAATTTTGTGGAAAAGGGGTTTTATAAAAATCAAATCCCCCTATTAGCCTGATTGCCTACATTTAATCTAACCTATCAGTCATTAATGATTTCATATGCATTATCCATTTCCTATGGACAACAGCATTCATTTCAATTTCACTTTGTAGTCTTTTTTTCTACGATCAATGATATCTTCTAATCACATTTAGCCTTTGCATAGTTCCCTTTATAAAAGCCTTTGCAGCAAGAACTGCACTAGGATCAGGGGGCTAAAAAAACTGTCAGGCTATAGAACTTATTTATTAAAAAAAAAAAAACCCTGGAACCCTGATACAGAAGGGTGGGGCTTCCAAATGTTAGCTGATAACATTGTATCTTTTTAAAAAAATCAATATGGTTACTCATGATTAGAGCAGCATTGAGATTAGAGCAGGTGGCTAAGTACATTTAAGGTATCCCCCACTTCACTTTGTCCTTTGTGAAAAGGGAATTTTGTTACCCACACCCAAAGAAACTTTCCAAAGGGATGAAGGGGGAAAAAATCCCAACACACTCAGATATCTAACCTTCACTTGATGTTATTCTTTAGTGGCATCAACAGAATTTTTTTCTAAGAGACTCTAAGTCTCTTAGAACTTTTATTCCTTGCAGAGAAATATTTTTTCCTCTTAGCTTTGTGGAATCCTAGGCTTCAGAGGAACCCAATCTGGAAAAAAACCAGTTCTATGGTTCTTTGCTATGCCCATACATTTTTGGCTTGGTTAAAGATGCACTTCAATATAAAACGAGTAATGCTCAAACCTCATTAAGAAGCAGACCACCAAACCTCTTTAATCTAATCCCAACAGACCCTAATATGTGATTTTGAACCATAAATTTAAGTTAAGCTTCTTTATGATTACTTCATGCTACTTCATAAAAACATATGAAACATTTCATTTAAATAACTGCAATATATCAAACTGGAACAGGCTTAATCAAGCTGTTACTTCTATATATCATCCTCCAGGTACACTTCTGAAGCCACTCCTTCAAATAAAGTCCACCTCTCACTTGGATGAACATGAGTTTTGCTCAGCGATGGAATATTGATGAAAAATGAGAAAAAGAGTAAGATCAGATGATCAGATCAGATGAAGAGGACTTCTTGGTAGAAAGGACTTATTTCCTATTTCAAACAACTAAGTGAACCCCCTCCTCTCTTCCTCTTCCTTATTAAAGCTCACATAATCACCAACACTGCTACTTCTGCCTGTTTCCAGATTCTGAAGCTGTCTTCCCAAACTCCACCATAACCACTCCTTGACTTTATGTCAAACATTGTCTTGTTACTGTACCAAAAGAACAATGGGCGAAAGGATGCCCTGGGAAGATGTTATGTCCTGGTACCATACCTGGCTGTCAGTTCACGCTACTGTGATAGCAAGTCTTAGTACAATGATCACCAGTAGCAGGAAAAAGAAGGATAATTTAATCTTTTATGCAGTTCAGTCCTGTAAATATGCATTCTGAATACATTATTGACAGCAATGGAAATTACTACCAGATTTATGGCATACAATTCCTAAAATAGAAAATCCTAGAAGGAACAATGGGGCAGTAGTAAATCTTACAGTTCCTTGAAATGAGCAAAATTTGAGAAGCTCATGGCAATTTTATGCTGGGTAGGGAATAGGAAGACCAGATAACCTCTTTTCAACAGACAGTGAAAATATATGTGTATGAAAGGAAATTTACTGTAAATGCATTGATTATCATATACCTTCAAGAAGGTATGTGAAAAGGGGAATGAGGACTACCTGCAAACAAGAATTGCTCCTACATGAGTAATTGACAGTGGCAGAATGAGTTGTCCTGATAAAATTGGGATAATGCAATAGTTTCAAAGGTTAAAGGTTTATTTTCCTATGGACTAAAATCAAACTCATTGTAATGTAGACTCCAAGAAGCTTCGTGGTTAATTAAAATATCTCAATGCAAGCAAACCACCCTTATAACTGAGTCCTTCCGGAGAAGGGCGGTATAAAAATTTGATTAATTAATAAATAAATACCTATAAACATATATAAAAGGGTAGGAGCATTAAGTAATGGAATAAAGTTTACTGGGTATTCCTGGTTGTAAATAACTTGTTTCGGTGCCATAGTAAATTTGAACGATTGCTAAACAAATGGCTGGAAGTCAAGGACTACTATATGACAACAGCAATCAATGCTTTATCTAACAGACCATATGGCACATTCATGTGCAAAATGAGCAGTGAAGGGGAAATGGGTAATTGCCTCAAATTGTGGATGAGAGTGACTTATGACCGATTTTCCACTTACAACCATTGCAACATCTCCATGGTCACATGATCAAAATTTGGCTGGTTAGCAATTGGCATGTATTTATGACAATTGTACTTTCTCAGGGTCATGTGATCACCATTTGTAGCCTTCCCAGACAGCTTCCATGTAACACTTATATATGAGCATGTAAGTGATGGCCTATTTATATTATGACATTATAATATCCCAGAAGAGATGTACCAAACTATTTTATGGGAGGGGAGAGTAATCCAAAAACAAAACCTTTCTCCCCTAATATTAGTAACATTTACATTACACAGCTAAAGTTGCCATACCAGACAACTTGGGGCAGGTTCATATACTCTGCTTACAAAAGAACTATGATCCTCAGATCAGTAATTTTAAACTGATAGGTACTTTGTTACACTCAGGATGCAAGCCTCATGGGTTTCCATGGTCATGTTCAAAGACCCTTAGCAAATTATGCATTAAAAGGAGTGTCCATTCAATTTCTTTAAGTAACTAACCAAAACAGAAGAATGAAATATAAAATCCCTTCAGGTTTTTGCCAAATGAGTCAGTGACTCATTCTAAAATGGCCTTGGAGTGACAGGCAAACATTTTCTCATTTACGCAAGCGTAAATAGATGTTTATAAAGTTGCTATTTTTATACATTACTACTTGATTATTTAGGTGAATTTACATTGTTTATCATGTTGCTTTTTATTGTGTATTTCACCTTGGGCAAAATTTACAGAATGACATGGTAAATACCTGATAAAATGAAGTATTAGTCTTTAGTGGGTACTCTCTCAATTCAGAGAAAGTAAAAAAGCAGGCACTGAAGAGCCCTTTAAATAAAAAGAAACAAGTAGGGCTGTCTGATCTACTGATCTTGCTTTTTACAAGTATTTTCCTCAGTATATTAATAGCATATACTGTAGTAAGATAAGTGTGAGTTTCAATGTAGAGGAGGATACTTTACTGTGCAATTAATGTAAAAAAGGCAAGAATTTATTGGTCATTCAAAATAGTCATGTGGAAAAGTAAAGTATATCCCTTTAGAATTCTTGATTTTTTTTCAACTTACTTCAAAATTCAAATATTTGATCTTTATTTCAACAATATTGATTCAACAGGATTCAAATGGCATGCACTATTTACATTTCCTAGCCAGTTATGTAATTTAAATAAACACAATGCATATTTGAATGTGGGAAAAAGTAAGTATATTCCTACATTTACTGCTACCTCAAATATCTAGAATTAGAATCAAGTGCATCATATTAATGATTAGAATATCATTAGAGACGATCTGGGAGGAGCTTGTCTTAATTAAACCTGAGACATTTTGATTTATTTGCTGCTAAAGTGAAAGGTAATTATCATATGCAGGTCAAAAGCTCTCTGAGACCTTTGGGAAAACGGACGTTGACTTACCTGAACATCCCTTCTCAACGCGCTGCTGGAGAATACAAGCACGTGGGTAATTCCTCATCTATTTGCCAGAGGCTGAATGTTTTTTTTTCCTTGCTGACCATGCCTTCTCTGCTCAGCTGAGCCTCAGTTTGTTGACGAAGGTGTAGTCATCCAATGTGTCACAGAAGATGCTGAAGAGACCCACCCAGGTCCCAGATCAGGAAGCCAAAAGGGTGGGTTGGATTCTCCAGCAGCATGCCAAGAAGGGACATTCAGGTAAATCAACATCTGGGACATACCCAAGCTAGTAGTTCATGGGCAGGAAGCTGACTAATCTTGGGTATTGGGAGTAGCGTGTACTCTCTGCAGCACTCACCATCCAAAGGACGCCTCAGCCAAGGCAAAACTGTCTACCTTGTAATGGCGGATAAAGGTATTTATGAAGTCCAAGTGGCCGCCCTGCAAATGTCACTAACAGATGCTTGGGTGGCCCAGGTGGTAGCTGCGCTTCTCGTCGAGTGGGCCAAAATCCGTCCTGGTAAAGGTTTAGCCTTAAGGGCATATGTCTTTGCAATGCATGCCTTCAGCCAGCGACCAACGGTGTAGGGGGATACCTTCCTGCCCATCAAAGACGGGTGGAACGAAATGAACAGAGCTTCCAATCTTCTGAAAGCTTTGATGTACCTGCAGAGGGCCCTCCTAACATCCAAGGTATGCCACTTTACCTCCAATGGATCTTTAGGATCCAGACAAAAATCTGGCAACACTAGCACCTGGGCGCAATGATACCAGGAGTTTAATGGGCAGAAAGGAGGGGTCCATCCGCAGTATAACTCTATTCAAATGGAATATAAAAATATCCCCTCGCACCGACAGGGCTGCTACCTCTGAAATCTTTCTGGCAGAAGTTATTGCCACCAGGAAGGTGACATTAAGGGTCAGGAACCAGAGACTGATGGAACTCAATGGTTCAAATGGCGAAGATGTGAGTGCTTGAAGGACTAAAGCAAGATCCCATGTGGAGTACCGATGTACCACCAGAGGTTTCAGGTTAGCCGCCCCCTTAAGAAAACTTCAAACTCTCGGATGTTGAATGAGAGGACGGTTGTTGTCACCAGATAGTACTGTAGTCAAGGCAGCAACCTGCCATCTCGGAGTGTTGGGGAGCAACCCTTTGTCCAGACCTTCTTGTAAGAATTCCAGAACCTCAGGTACCAAACCAGTCGGGTCGATGTGTCCTTTGGAACACCAAAAACAGAACGACCGCCAGGTGGCATTGTAAATCTGGTTCGTCGATGCGTGTCTGGAAGCCTGTATAGTTTGTATCATCCTCCCTGAGAGATTGTCCTTCCTCAGGAGGATCCTCTCAAATGCCAGATGGTCAACTGGAGCCACTGAGGCTCCGGATGTAGTACGACCCCCTGGCTGAGAGAAATCCTGTCCTGAGGAATCCACCAGGTACGGGACACAGACAGGCTTACCAGATCTGCGTACCAGAGTTGCCTTGGCCAATGAGGGGCAACCAGCAGGACCTCCGCTCCTTCTGCTAACATCTTCTTAATCACTCTCGGCATCAGAGGAAGGGGAGAGAAGGCGTAGAGTAGCCCCTGTGGCCAGGAGCAGTGGAAAGCATTCCACCCCTTGACCCCCAGACACAGGAATCGGGCAAAGAACCATGGTGGTTGAGTGTTTTTTGAGTGCACTAACAGGTCCGGATTTGGGTGTCCAAAACTCTCCGACAGTTTGTGGAATAGGGCTGGATGGAGGAATCATTTATTTATTTATTTATTTATTTTGTCACATCATCATACAAAAAGATTATATAGTATATACACATATAAACATATATAGGAAGAAGAAAAGAAAAACAATAGGACAGGAACGGTAGGCACGTTTGTGTGCTTATGCACGCCCCTTATGGTCCTCTTAGGAATGGGGTGAGGTCAATAGTAGAAAGTTTTTGGTTAAAGCTTTTAGGATTATGGGAAGAGACCACAGAGTCAGGTAAAGTATTCCAAGCACTGATGATTCTGTTGCAGAAGTCATATTTTCTGCAATCTAGATTAAAGCGGTTTACATTAAGTTTAAATCTATTGGTTGCCCTTGTATTATTGCAATTAAAGCTGAAGTAGTCTTTGACAGGAAGGACATTACAATAGATGATTCTGTGAGTTAAACTTAGGTCTTGTCGAAGGCGACGGAGTTCCAAGTTTTCTAAGCCTAGGATTTCAAGTCTGGTGGGATAAGGTATTTTGTTGTTTTCAGAGGAATGGAGAACTCTTCTTGTAAAATATTTCTGGACACGTTCAATTGTATTGATGTCAGAGATGTGGTGAGGGTTCCAAACAGGTGAGCTGTATTCTAGAATTGGTCTAGCAAATGTTTTATATGCTCTGGTTAGTAGTGTGGTGTTTTGGAAAAGAAGCTACGCAAAATTAGGTTTACAACTCTTAGAGCTTTTTGCTATGTAGTTGCAGTGGGCTTTGGCACTTAGATCATTTGACATGAAAACTCCAAGGTCTTTAACGGGATGGGGTCGTCTGTAAGGTAATGTCCATCTAGTATGTACTTAGTTTTAGAGTTCTTTTTTCCTATATGTAAGACTGAGCATTTGCTGGTTGAAATTTGGAGCTGCCAATTTTTAGACCAAGCGGTTAGATGGTCAAGGTCGTTTTGAATGATAGAAGTGTTGCCTGTGGTGTTAAATAGTTTGACATCGTCAGCAAAGAGAACACAATTACTTGAGATATGGTCACAAAGATCATTAATGTATAGAATAAAGAGTGTTGGTCCAAGGACGCTGCCTTGAGGAACTCCACTCTTGACAGGAACAGGATTTGATAAAGCATTGCCAATTTTGACCACTTGTTGTCTGTTAGACAGAAAAGCAGATATCCATTTGTGGAGGGGTCCTGAGATGCCATAGGATGTTAGTTTAAGGAGAAGTTTATCGTGTACTACTGAGTCAAAAGCTTTGCAGAAGTCTATGTAGATTGCATCTATTGATTTGCCTTGATCTAGATTTGAAGTCCATATGTTTTTGCAGTGGAGAAGTTGTAAGTTACATGATAACTTTTTCCTGAAACCAAATTGTTTGTTGGAGAGTAGGTTGTTAGTTTCTAAGTGTGAGGTAATGGATTGGTTGATGATAGATTCCATGACTTTGCAGGTGACGCAGCAAAGGGAGATCGGTCTGTAGTTTTCGACTAAGCTGGGGTCTCCTTTTTTGAAGATGGGGATGACTGTGGCTAGTGACCAAAGTTTGGGAAGAGAACTGGTAGTGAAAGCTTTAGTAGTAGTAGTGATTTCACTGGTAGTGAAATCACTCTGACTGATCTGTGTCCTGCTCAACCAATCCACTTGAATGTTGGTTGAGCTGGAGATGTGCTCCGCCCTGAGGGAGAGCATCTCTCCACCCAGCTCAACATCCTCTCTGTCTCATCCATGAGTAACTTGAACTGAGTGCCCCCTTCATGGTTTACTTGCCCTTTCGTGGCCACATTGTCTGTTAATATTAACACATGGTGGTCTGACACGGCAGACTGGAAGTGGCGTAGGGCAAAGTGAACTGCCTGCAGCTCCAACCAGTTGATATTGTTTTTTAATCTGCCAGAGACCATTGTCCTTGGGCTACTTGGGAGAGATGATGGGCACCCCAGCCAAAGAGGCTCACATCTGTTGTAATTGTGATGCCCTGGGGCTCCTGGATTACACATCTCCTCCTTATCGCCTCAGAAGTCCACCAGCAGAATGACCGATAGACCTTTGTTGCGAGTCACACTCCAGCCCTGGAGTTGCTGTGACCCTTTTTCTGGTGTGGGAGCAAGAACTACTGCAATGGCCAGGCATGTAGGCGTGCCCAAGGAATGATTGCAATACACAAGATCATCTTCACAAGTAACTGAGACAAGAGGTCTGATCTGAGGGGAACAATCTGTGTCACAAGGGTTCTGATGCAAAGTTGACGGTCCTGAGACAAGAATCTATCACCGCTCCCAAGTGAAGTATGCATGTGGTGTGACGCAAGTGACTTTTCCTGAGGTTGAGGGAAAAATCGTGTAGCTGTAGGGTCTGGACAACAGTATTTAGGTCCTCTGTAGCTTGTGTCTGTAAGGACGACAGAATTAGTATGTCGCACAAGTAACATAGTACTCTGACAGAGACCTGTCTGAGAGTTGTGGCTACCATTGCTAACAATTTTGTGAAGGTTCTGGGGCACGATGACAGGCTGAATGGCATGGCCCGATATTGAAAATGTTGATTGACATATATGAATTGCAGGAAACTTCGATGATATGACCGAATTGGGACATGAAAGTAGGTCTCTTTGAGGTTGACCGACATCAACAAATCCCCCTTTCTTATGCATCCCAACATCAACCTGAGGGAATGCATTTTGAATTGGTGGTACACAATAAACTTGTTCAATTGCTTGAGATCCAAGATCCCACTCTAGCCCCCAGAACTCTTTGGCATAAGGAAGAGAATGGAATAAAAACCAGTTTGCTGTTGTTCTATGGGCACCAATTCAATGGCACAGATTTCCAACTGTTGTTGAATCACTTTGTCCATTAACCTTCTCTTTTCTGGATTTGGGGAAACCGGACATCCCAAGCGGTTGGGAGGGCTGGAGTGAAATTCCAAAGTGAGGCCGAGCCTCACTGTTTGTGTTCTGTCTTCCTCCGCCTCCGTCCGAATGATGGCTTAATTAGCCGGCACTATCAGCTCTGGCGGCAAAAGAGCCAGCGTCTGCCAAGAGCCCTCGTTATCTTCCATGACGCTGGTGAGTCACAAACTCCAGCTCTAGTCAATCAGTGGATTTGCCTGCTACAAAGAGACACACCAGCTCTTGCTGTCTTTTATATCCTGTGGGGTGTGGCTCCATGACTCAGCACTTCCTAGGCCTGCCCCACCCTTGCTTCTATTGTTCCCTCCTCTCCTGCCTACGAAACCTAAGATTCAACCAAGCCTGATTGCTATCAGCTGGGTCTGCAGGCATGGCCTGGGGGGGGGAAGAGTCAGGGGATGGAGGCCTCATTATTTCTTCCACCTGGCCTGCTTCTGGCTCCTGGAGCTGAGCCAGGGGAGCCGGTGTTCCTGACGGCCCTTCCCCTTCACTTTCCAAGTCACTTTCTGGCAGCAGGGGCGGCTCGGGGGGCGCAGACACAACAGTTTGGAGGACCCAAGCGTTGGTCGTGGACAATTCCCCTTGATGTTGAAATTGATGTAGACATCCGCCAAAGGGAAAGGTGGCCTGGTAGTCACTTGCCTCACCTGAAGGGCCTATTGCTTGTTCCTTGAAACGGCTGCTTGGCTAGAGATTGATGTCTACTCCAATCCAGGAGGTAGATCTGTCAGAGGACCGGTCAAACCCTTGGGAGTAGAACCGGTGGAAATAGGACCCACTGGGTCCAGAGTCAGTCCAAAGGGGCTGCCTCTGAGAATAGGGAGCATACCTTTGATCTGCCCTCCTGTAAGAGGAAGGCATCACCTTTTGCTTGTCTTTTATCTTCCACTAGTATCTGTTCTAACACTTCTCTGAAGAGGTGTGACCCTTTGTACGGAACCGAGGCAAGTCTCCACTTTGACTTCATATCTGCTCTCCAATGGCATAGCCAAAGAAGTCGTTGGGAAGTGGAGGCTAAGGCTCGGGAAGGAATTTTTGCAGCATTGCCGAATGCATCAGCCGAATATTCTGTGGCTGCAACCAATTTATTAATGTCTTGGTGCAGCCGTGTGTCATCCAGTGGTAACCTCTCCTACAGTTGGTGAAGCCATATGAGGGAAGCGCAATTAAAAAAGGAAGGCGATGTAGCGGCTCTAATGGCCCAGGCGGCCGCTTGGTGTGTCTTTCTAACAGCTCTTCTATCCTCAGCTCTTCTATCCTCTGTCTTTAATCCTTCCACCATATCATTGGGGAGGAGGGAAGAAGACATCAAGTTTGCTACTGGGGTGTCTACTGATGAGAGCTCAATTAACTCCTCCAAATCTGGTGCTGTACAGTAGATTTTTCTGTCATGACTTCTAGGAACAATCAGAGCACTCGGTTGGTTCCATTGTCATTGGATCATGTCAGTGAAGAGCCCTGGGCAAGATATACATTCCTGTTCTGGTATGGGCACTGTGACGAACAGAAGCCAGCCTTCAGCATCAGCACCGGCTTTTGTCTTGTACATTGCCACCAAAGCCCAATCTAACGGCTGCCAATTTCAATTTTTTTTAACTGTGACTGAAAGTGTGGGAGCGGAGCCCTGACTCCCTCAGCACCGCTTCGCACAAAATAAGTTCCAAACCAGTGAGAAGGGCACAATAGGTGTCCTAGTGGCTTCTGTTTGACTGCCTAGAGACAGTTGCAGGCAAGATCGTAAAAGATCCTCGGTGCCGCCGCAGCTCGAGCAGGAAAGAAAAATGGCGCAAGAGCGGGAAATCCGTCTCACCAAATGCCTCCACAGACTCGGCAGCCGATGCAATAGGCACAAGAGCTGAAAGCTCTGTTTGCACCACGAAGTGTCACAGTTCCTTCGGAGTTTCCCACGACGAGTCGGGCAGTGACTCTGGAAGCTGCCCTGTGTCTCAGGAGCTATATGGTGGTGGCAGTTGTGCTGGTGGACCGGGGAACAGCATACATACCAGCGGCAGAAGCGGGCAGGAAGCCAAAAACCCTGCTGTCCGGAGATATCCCGAAGGAACAGTGCTCCGGTTGCTGCCAGGCATTACTGAAGTGGAAGCCAGCCTGGAGCCCCAGGAATGACTAATCACAACCAGCAGCAGAGGAGAGAAAGGGAAGCTAGAAGCTGTCATGCCAAGAAACTCCTCAAACAACCATTTTTTTCACTCTTGCTGTGGAAATCTAAGCTGTTAATTAACTCTGTCTAAGAGCCAGAGCTACCCTACACATGTCTCCCTAGCTAGCTGAGTGAATAAACTGAGGCTCAGCCAAGCAGAGGAGGCATGGTCAACAAGGAAAAAAATCTACACTCAAGTCTCTGGCAAATAGATGAGGAATTACCCACTCGCTTGGATTCTCCAAGCAGCGAGCTGGAGAAAGTTAATATACCCCTATATATCCCTGGAAAGGGATTTTAAAAGATTGTCAAAGAACTGGACTCCACTAGCCACAAGATTATTTATAAGTGAAGACTATTTCAAGCAACTGCCATCTTGCCCAGGTTAGGGCATCTCAGCAAGTTCAGACAAAGAGTAGAACTAAAGAGATTGAAAGAAGTCTATGAACCCCAGACTTTCAATAGTGTTGAGAGTACAAGTACTCTCAACACCACTGATTCAGAGTCCACCATTAGAAAGAAGAACAATCTAAAGTAGATGAAACAGAATTCTTAACTCTTAGTACAAATCAGAAGTGAATAAAAACATAAGATAAAATTCTGCTTTTAATTAGTATTTCCTTTCCTACACCTCAGCCATTTAGAATCTTATTTAAGCAACTTTAACATAAAATACCTATTATTTTTATCCATTTATATAAGACATACAAAAACTCTTCCTGGAAAAATTCTCCTGAAAACACAAAATTGTGAACAAAACACAAAATTGAAAACATAAATACAGGGGGAAAAAATACTTATTCCTGCTAAGCATGAATATTTCCTCATCATACCACCAGTAGTAGTTCCAGAAATGTAAAATATTTTAAATGCAATGATGGGTGCAACTGATTTTTATAATATTCCCACTGTTGTAAATCAGACTGCTGCTGAAAAAAGGCTATAAACAACGCAGCCCAAGTCTCTATTCCTTTGCTCAATTTAAATACTAGCCAAGTTTCCTCCGATACCGAATAGAGGGAATTGAAGCATTCTGCTCAAGTATAATCCTAATGTCAGCTAAGGCTATTACACAATAAGATTCTCAAGCAAGCAAGAGATACTATCAAGAAAGGTCTATTCAAGAAATAATTTACCACTTAAAGAAGGACCCAAAATTATTAGGAGTGGATTTGTAGTCGCTACTAGTAGCATGCATTTTGTAAAAAAAAAAAGTATCTAAAAACAAAATACAAGTACATGAGTCCAAGCCAGAGGTGGTATTCAGCCGGTTTGGACCGGTACAGGTGAACCGGTAGCAGAAATTTTGAGTAATTCGGAGAATCGGCAAATCACACCACTGGCTGGCCCCATTCACCTTGCCCTATGTGTCTTGCCTTTGCCAAGTGGCCCAGCTAATTTACTGTGCCTTGCCTCTGTGCCTCGCCTCTCTGCTCACCAAAGGTAAGCATGCCACCCGCTCACCCTTCGCTTCGGCTCAGAGGCCAGGGACATGCCATTCCCCAGCTCCGGCCTGGCTCCGAAGCCTGCGCCCACCTCAGCCAGGTTGGAGAATGCGCCACTCCCTGGCTCCAGCCTTGTCCCGGAGCCTCCACCTACTCACCGTTTGCCTCGGCCGTGCCAGGGAATATGCCATTCCCCCACTCCGGCCTTTCCCTAGGCCTCCGCCCGCATGCCGCCATCCCCCTCTGGCTTCAAACTACAGCCAGGGGGGTGGGGGCAAAGGAGGGCTGAAGTGGTTTGGGAATGGACTGGATGGTTCTTACCTGTAAGAAGTTCCATCCGGGAAACGCTGAAGCTGAGATCTTGCAGCCTTCTGTCCCTTTCCAAGCCTCAGTCACTCGCAGAGATGCTCCATGTGCTCTCTGGGTTGGCAGCAGCTTCTCTCCACTGCTGCTCTTGCTGGGAGCGTCTTGTACAATTTAGCAGCTGTGAGCTGCCACTTTCCTCTAAGTCCTATCCAGAAAGCACTGCGGCTGAGAAAAACAGCATTCAAAATGGCTGCTTCTTCTCTGTCCCACAGCGCTGCCCGGATGGGACTTACAGGAAAGTGATGGTTCACAGTTGCTAAATTGTGTCAAGGTTCCAGAAAAACCTCTTCTGCATAAAAAAAAAAGCTCAGAAGCCATTGTTTTCCAGAGTTCTTTACTAGCATGCGGAAACTGGCACATGATGAGTGAAATTCCAAAATTGAATTTCCGGATTCTTTTCCCAGTTATACAAACCCCAAGAGTCCCACCCCCGTGACCCCTTTGATGGTCACAAGGTCCCACGTTCTCCCAGTTCATTTGAATATCTTCTTGCCACTCTTCCTGCAGATGTGAACACCATCCGACCTTGACCGCTTGAAGAATGTTACCATACCCCTCAGCCCCCCTTCCTCCCCTCAGGGGAAAAATGTGGCAGCGTCTGGAACCCTAAAGTCTAATATGGTTTCCAGGCCCGAAAAATTGCACAAGACGCTCTCCCAACAGTGTGGAGAGAAGCAGCCGCTGCCCCAGAGAGCAGAGATGGAGGGGAGCAGGTCCCAAACGCTGCTTCGTCGAGCCTCGCTGTGTAGCAGAAGCCGTGCACGTGCGCATGCATACGTGCTCTCACATTTTCGGTGAACCAGTGGTGAAATTATTTGAAACCCACCACTGGTCCAAGCACCAGTCAGAAATTGATAATTTTCAACAGGTTCATCTCACCATTTGGCTCAGTGCCTACAGAAACAAACATGTTTTTCAGCCCTATTTTGGGGGGGAGGGGGGACTTAGACTAAGATATTTCCTATAAGTGCCCATCTCATGTTAGGATAATGGCTTAATTTTCTCTTAATAAGAATATTCTGCACTGATTTCATTGCTTCCATTGTCACATTTTAGTTTTAGAGTGAGTAGAAATACAATAGAATACAATGATCTAGAAATGGAGTTCAATTTTACAATGAAGGTGGAAGTGACTGGTTAAAATTCCCAGTTAGCAAAATTTGGTTTTAAAGTTTATCTTAGTCTGCTGGTGGAAAATCCAACTTCCAGAATAGTCATGCTAATATTTTATAGTATAAACAATGTAAAGTCCTATGAGCAAAAAAGAATTCCACTTTAAATTGCACTTTTGGACATAAATAAATGGAATTGCAGTATGAATATATATATATATTTAAAATGTTAAGAACTATAACTAAAAAATGTACTTGTCATTTTAATGGGAGGAAAATAACTTAGTAATCTCTATTGGATGTTTAATACTGTTCTGAGCATTTGTAGAACCCAAAGATGGGACTGAAGACACTATAAATATTATTAATCAATTAATCAATGGAACAGCTTGCCCCCAGAAACTGTGGGTTCTCCATCATTCGAGGTTTTAAAGAAGAGATTGGAAAACAATTTGTCTAGGATGGTATAAGGATTCCTGCCTTGGACAGGGGGTTGAACTAGAAGACCTCCAAGCTCTCTTCCAACCCTACAATTCTATTTATGGATATGATAGATATTTAAGAAAACTTAGAAAACACTTCTTATAAAAAGAAGTGAAGACTCTGAAGTATCCAAAAACAGAGATTATTCTTCACTTTGAGCAATCATTCCTATTTGATTTTTACTCAAGAATGTAGGCAAATAGATTCAACAATACATTTTACAAGCTGAAAATCAAGGTCCTAAAAATCATTATTTTCGGTTTTGCAAAATTCAATGCTTGAAACCCATATTCTTACAACTTTAGACTTTCCAAGTATCAGTGAAACTTAGACATACATTCCTTGACTTTTTAAAATGATCAGCTTAAAATATAAAGCCTAAGAATTTGTATACATTTAATACGGTCAAACTGTCCACAAATTTTCAAAACACTTTGATATGCTTTACTATAGGGTATCTGAAAACTACACATTTGGCAATGCTTGACTAGTATTTTTTTATTTCCACTGAAGTTTTCACATGAGTTACAAAATTTGCAGGCATAAAGTTCTATGAACCTAAGAACAGAAACAACATATAACTTAGAATGTAATACTAGTTAGTTAGGAACTACATTCAGGTCAGGGCAAGTCTACAGCAAGCAGAAAACAAATTGCTTAACTTTCATAATATTATTGCTGAAATAGAAGGATTTATGAAATAAGGGAAATCCCAATTGTCAGTGCTTGAATAGAAATATTGAGGAAAGGTTGAAGTTCAGAAACTTTAAAGAAAATATTATTTCTGTTGCAACCTTGCAAAAATGAGAATTCACTGGTATCTGAAATTAACCTCAAGAGGACCAGGACATAAAGACAATAAAATGTCTTCAGTAACTGCATAGATTTGAAAAACCAACTTAGATTCTTCACTGAAAGATACAAATCACAAGCAGTTTAAAACCATTTTTAAAGAAGGAATAGTTACATGAAGCTTTTCCATCTAAAACAAGTAAGACTATTAAGATGCACTATGCAGTCCTTAAGATATTCAATAACACACCTTTCCATCACTACATAAATTACTTAAATCTGCCTAAACTTCTAGTCCATCCAGTGATTTGACACAAATCATAATTCTTATTCCTAAAATATAAGCAATTTAAAACCAAACTTCAATCCTAATACTATAGATTGGAACTAGATTGGAGCATTTTTGCTGTAGCCACTCATGTTACATTAAATTATGAATGATAAAGGCACACAAAATAGTAGTAGAAAAACAGTATAGTAAGAATTGGGTTTTGCCATCTCTCAATGTTGCCCATTTTACAAGACTGTGATGTACTTTGGATTCAGTATAGAAGGGCTATATATTGAGAGCACAAGTGCAGCGTTTATATATGCACATTAAAGCATGTGCTTTTTGAGGACCATACGGTACAACAGAGACCTCCCAAAAACATCTGCACAATTCTGTAAAATGATGCAGTTGCTTTAATTAGTTGCACAGTGGCTTTAGGTTCATATTCCCAGTTTTCAAGTGACTGAGAACAAAGTATTATAAAGTCCTATTATTTCTTATAAGGAAATTAGAATGACCATTGCAATTTTTACAATCAAGTTGTTAACAACCTCCCAGAAAAGCTAATGTTTTTCATTGATAACTTATACATAAGCTCTTATGTAGCCTATTATACATAAGCCTTATGTAGCCTATTTTGTAGCCTATTCTCTATAGAAAATAAGATTCATAGACCATTGAAAATATCTTCCCTTTTAAACAATAATATCAATTCATGACATTTTAGGTTTTTTTTTTGCAACAGCCTCATAATGAAAAATGAGATTGTGTCCAGTGAGCC
Source organism: Ahaetulla prasina (assembly GCF_028640845.1). NCBI lineage: Eukaryota > Metazoa > Chordata > Lepidosauria > Squamata > Colubridae > Ahaetulla > Ahaetulla prasina. The sequence goes on along the minus strand of NC_080539.1, from coordinate 315,899,265 downwards.
CATTTTTCAGTTTATTTTTTTTTCCCTGGGAGAAAAAAAAAACAAGAATTGGAAAGGACACAAAATCCTGAACTGAAAGGTTTCTGATTAGGAGGAAATATTATCAAGATATTGCAAATGCAGACTAAATCCAACACTTTGGAGAAATTTTGCTGGACACAGCGTGTACATGGATGAAATCTAGTTCCTTCACCATAGCAGAATGGAACAGATTGGAGGTAATTTTCACTGATTTCTTCTATCATGAAATCTATATATCCTAAAATTTGCTCCAGAGATTTGGGGAACCTGTGGACCAGTGGCAGAAAAACTGCACAGAATCGGTGAAGAACACTTCTCATTTTCTATGAATAACATTTTGAGCTGAATAAGACTCAGGGGATACATGCAGCAACTGAAAAATAAAACACAGAATTCAATACACTGAACTTTGAAGACATTTTTTAAAGCAGCTGAAGGACTGCAATGGGATGATATCTTTAAATGAATTTGAAGTATATAAAGATAAGACAATGTCATGATTAGAGTTCCTCAAAACAATGTTTTCAGCACATTACAAAGCAATTGTATTTCCGAAAATACAAACTGAAAGATGAAAAATACATGAAATTTTAAATGCATAAGTCCTGAAGTTCAGTCTGAAGATTTTTTTATATTTTTATTTTAAAAAGGCCAGAAAATGGGCATTTACTGATTTTGCACTATTCTGTTCCCAAGCCTTAGTCCTAATTTACAGATCTTTTCATCCTGGAAAATAGACCCACTAATTAAAGTAATAATGCCCGAAGCACTTTTCTATTACATTTTATGCCCCTCTCTTCTTTCTGGAATTTTTTTGGCAATCAAAAGCATGGAATTTTCCAAAAAAACCTACACATTCTTCAAATATGTTTGTATACTAATACTAAACCCAAATTTTAAATGTTCATATAATTACAATTTATGAAAACTGATGTTATAAAAATATTTTACTTTTTAAGTCAATAAGATCAATTCAGAAATCTTGATAGCCCATTAAAATGTAGACTAGCTGAACGTAAATGTTTGATATAGATACTGCTAAGACTTCTAGACAAAGTGGGCATTGCAATCAGATGGCAACTAGCAATCAATCTCTGGCTTTTTATATTGTCAGGGTAACCTTTAGTCCAACCATATATTTTCCCCCAAAATACATAATTGTTTCAACATTTGTGTACACAATCTGTGGACTTCAGTATTGTTGCAAGCTATTTGAATCAACTTTGGATCTTGTTTTAGACTGTAACATTGTGTCATAAACAGCCAAATTATGCTCTCAGATTCATAATATATTGCTAGACCAAACTTTGGCAATCTGGTAATCTTTCCTAAAGGAATAAACCTTTGATATAAATATTACAACTCAAAAATTGAAGCTCAGGATAGATAACATAAGCATCAAACCAAGTATAAAACAACAACAAAAATAAATATAAATATTAAGAAGTATACTGTAAAATAAAGATGTACTTCAGGGACAAGAACTTGAGCTCATGGGCTTAAATTTATCCTGTTACTGTTGCATTTGAGACTAAAATCCACAGGAATGCTAATGTGTCCCTGGATCAATCACTATATATTAACCTTTAATGTTTTGGGGAGTAATGGACCATTGATATGTGTTGTCAAGAAAAGGAGAAGATAAGTTTTTGAGCAATATGGGCAAAGTATTTTGAATCATTCTGTTTATAACACAATTTTCAGTTCTTTTCCGTCTTTACTTCACCCCTTTTTATTCCTCTGCTTATTAATTTTGTGGTTGTGTTAATCCTTTAATGCCGTTATGTGCATTTGTATTAGTTTGTATAATACAAACTAATATAAGAAGAAGAAAAAACAAGATACATTTATTTTTTTAAAATGTTATTTTCATTGGGATAATATCATAATAAATCCCAGTGTACTTAATGGGATTTTTACCTTCTCTGCATATGACTGGGATTTGCATTATGAGAGGAACACAGTTTAAGAGGACCAAACTTACTCTTATTTAAATTGCATTTTTAATCATTTACTTCATAAATGTTTCCTTATTTTTTCTTTACAGTCTGCTTTCATAGTTTTAATTGCCATGATACAATTAGTCAAACATTAAGGAACAAGCATAAGATAAACTGGTATTTAAAATCCAATTTTGACAAGGAAAATGTTGTACAACTGATTGTTCTAAACTAATGTGCTGATAGTTAAAACAAAATACAATACAACATAACCCAAGTGTAGGAGGTAGACAGCCTGGTCTTTTAAAAATTTTAGACCATAACTCCAACAATGTTTTGGTACTGGCTACTTTGGCTAAAGACAATTGTGAAATATGAAATAGTTGGAAGGCTTCCAGATGTTTAGTTTTATTTTTTTAAAGAATCAGTTGTAAACATTTTACTAGTACTAGTAATATACTAGTAAACAAAGACAAGTTTTTTTTCCAGTCAGGTGATATTTTAAAAATATATGTAATCTTGCTACCATGTTATTTTTCAATACAAACCAATAATAGATTAACATAAAGCTGAAAATCAAAGCCAAATGTTCTGCAATACATTGAGATGATATGCCTTCATATAATGGCCATGTCTTATGTCATTTGTGTTGCTAATGATGACTCTTGCATATATAATTCTATTATACTTTTATAAATCAGCATTTGGATAAATGATTTTGAACCATTAATATATTTTCCTGGTTAAAATTCTCTGAGATGTTCTTAATAAGAGTCTTAGATAATGAATTTGGGCAAACTCTGGAACAGTCTTTACAGTATTATCATTCTCATTAATTTTCAAAACTACCCACTGTGTTGAGATGATCGTCATGGGCCTAAGACTTCAATTTGGCTAAATATTTTTGCATATATTTCAACATTTAAGTAACAGATGTTTACATCTTAAGTTTGAATTTCAGTAATGGTTAAATATTTACTATGATGCCCTAATTTATTTTACAATGTTCATCTTCATCTCACTTTTTTAGCCCTGAAACCTAACTTTACTATTCTCATTAACTATAGAAAAAAATAACAACAAAATCTGTATTTAGTAAATATAGCTGCTGCTGCTGCTGCTATTATTATGAAAAATAGTTTAATAGAATTATTTTCAGAAGAGTTAATGAAGATTATATGCAACATCCCATTCGAGTTCCACTTTAAAGTGTCATTCCTTTTGTTATCTTCAGACTATTTGTTTCCCAATTGTTTTATTCCTTTAGTGTTCTTGTATCAGAACAATAAGTATTTCATTACTAGTTTATCTGTCCAGAGGCTTGAGAAGCAGTAACAATTAACCCTCCCTTCACAGTGATTGATACAGGCTTTGCTTTCAATTTGTTCCACTACAAAGATTATGAAATTCTGAATGCGATCATCCTTATTGACCTGTATCTTATTGCCTACCTTATTGACAAATTGCACATACATATAGATGGATGGATGGATGGATGGATGGATGGATGGATGGATGGATGGATGGATAGATAGATAGATAGATAGATAGATAGATAGATAGATAGATAGATAGATAGATAGATATTGGAAGTGTCTTGGCGGCGTTAAGTCTCATTCGTCATCTTCAGGCTTCAGCCGTGCTTCTGGGAGCAGAAGCAGCCAGAAGCTCCCAGAAGCACGAAGCTGAAGCCTGAAGATGACGAATGAGACTTCGTCGAAACGTCGCCAAGACACTTCCAATTTTACACGGGAGAAAACCCGAACAACCAAAGACCTACATACAAACACCCGCGAAAACCTCAGAAAATATATATATATATATATAATTTATTATATTTGTATACCGCCCATCTCCTGAAGGACTCAGGGCGGTTCACAGCCAATAAAACAACAGAAAACATATAATACATATAAAACAGCAAAAAAGAATAGAAAATTAATTCAATTGATGGCCTAAAACTTTTAAATACAAATTTAAAACCCCGTTTAAAACCCCAATTTAAAACTACGTTCAAGCTAGTCCTGCTCTTCGAAACAGCAACGTCTTCAGCTCGCGGCGGAAGGACTTGAGTTCGGGGAGTTGACAAAGCCCCAGAGGGAGCTCGTTCCAGAGGGTAGGAGCCACCACAGAGAATGCCCTCCCCCTGGAGGTCGCCAGCCAACATTGTTTAGCTGACGGTATCCGGAGGAGGCCCTCTCTGTGAGAGCGCACTGGTCGATGAGAGGCTAATGGTGGCAGTAGGCGGTCCCGTAACTATCCCGGCCCTAAGCCATGGAGCGCTTTAAAGGTGATAACAAGTACCTTGAAGTGAACCCGGAAGACCACCGGGAGCCAGTGCAGATTATGCAGGAGGGGTGTTACATGGGAACACAAGGTGCTCCCTCTATCACCCGCGCAACCGCTTTCTGGACCAGTTGGAGTCTCCGGGTACCCTTCAAGGGGAGCCCCATGTAGAGAGCATTACAGTAGTCCAGGCGAGATGTAACAAGGGCATGAGCGACCGTGCATAAGGAAGCCCGATCAGAAAGGGGCGTAACTGGCGTATCAGGCGAACCTTATGAAAAGCTCCCCTGGCGACGGCCGTCATATGATCTTCTAAAGACAGCCGTGCATCCAGGAGGATGCCCAGATTGCGAGCCCTTTCTGTGGGGGCCAATAGCTCGCCCCCAATGGTCAGTGATGGAATTAGCTGACTGTACTGGGCCGCCGGCATCCACAGCCACTCAGTCTTGGTGGGATTGAGTCTGAGTCTGTTCCTCCCCATCCAGATCCATACGGCCTCCAGACACTGGGACATCACTTCAACAGCCTCGTTGGGGTGGTTAGGGGTGGAAATATAGAGCCGAGTATCATCAGCATATAGATGACAACTCACCCCAAGACCACAGATGATCTCACCCAGCGGCTTCATATAGATGTTGAACAGAAGAGGCGAGAGAACCGACCCTTGCGGCATCCCACATAAGAGGCGTCTCGGGGTCGATCTCTTGTCCCCGTCAACACCGTCTGCGACCGGTCGGAGAGGTAGGAGGAGAACCACCGATGAACAGTGCCCCCCACTCCAAGTCTCCCGAGTCGGCGCAGCAGGATACCATGATCGATGGTATCAAAAGCCGCTGAGAGATCTAATAGGACCAGGACAGAGGAACAACCTCTGTCCCGAGCCTTCAAGAGATCATCAACCAGCGCGACCAAGGCTGTTTCCGTGCTGTGACCAGGCCGGAAACCGGACTGGAATGGATCAAGATAGACAGTTTCATCCAGGTACTGGGGCAACTGTCGTGCAACCACACTCTCGACAATCTTTGCCACAAAGCGAAGGTTGGAGACCGGACGATAATTTGCTAAAATAGCTGGGTCCAGGGAAGGCTTCTTGAGGAGGGGCCTCACCACCGCCTCTTTTAAGGCGGCAGGGAAAGCACCCTCCATCAAAGAAGCGTTCACAATTTTCTGGAGCCAGCCTCGTGTCACCTCCCGGGTGGCCAGTACCAACCAGGAGGGACACGGGTCCAATAAACATATGGTCGCATTCAATCCCCCCATTAACCTGTCCATGTCCTCAGGAGCCACAGGATCAAACTCATCCCAGATAATAACATCAAGACCTGCCTCCCCCACGCCGTCCGGATCTACCCAATTTGTGTCCAACCCTTCCCGAATCTGAGCGATTTTATCAAACAGATATTGTCCAAATTCCTCAGCTCGACCCTTTAAGGGATCCTCTACTGCTCCCTGATGGAGGAGCGAGCGGGTCACCCTAAACAGGGCAGCTGGGCGGTTATCTACTGATGCAATGAGGTTGGAAAAATACTCCCGTTTTGCCAGCCTCATCGCCACTAGATAGGTCCGAATTTGAGACCTAACTAGTGCCCGGTCAGATTCGGAGCGGCTGGCCCTCCAGATACTCTCTAGGCATCTTTTCCGGCGCTTCATCTCCCTCAGCCCCTCAGAGTACCAAGGGGCTAAACGAGACCGGCATCGGGTCAGAGGCCGCAAAGGCACGACTCGATCTAGAGCACCAGCCGCCGCCCGATCCCAGGCGGCGACCAGAGCTCCAGCCGAGTCGTGGGCTAAATCCTGAGGGAATAGCCCAAGGTCCGTCTGGAACCTTCCAGGGTCCATCAGGTGCCTGGGACGGAACCAGCGAGTCGGTTTCGTCTCCCTGCGGCGGGGGTTGGCAGTTCGAAAGTCCAGCTGAAGGAGCGAATGAGCTGACCATGACAGGGGTCTGATAACTAACTCCCCTAATTCCAGATCATTCAACCACTGTCTAGAGTGCGTATATATATATATATATATATATATATATATATATATAAATATATATATATATATATATATATATATATATGCGCAATTTATATACACAGAGTATATATACATACACAAACATACATAAATATATGTACAGTATCGAACAAGTCTATCTAAAACAAAGTTTTAAAAAATCTTTTGATTATAGATAGTCCTCAACTTACAACAGTTCGTTTAATGACCGTTCCAAATTACAACAGCACTGAAAAAAGTGACTTGGGCCATTTTTCATACTTATGACCACTGCAGCATCCCCATGGTCACATGATCAGAATTCAAATGCTTGGCAACCAGTTCATATTTATGACTATTGCTGTGTCCCATGGTTATGTGATCACGTTTTATCACTTTCTGACAAGCAAATTCAACAGGGAAGCCAGATCCACTTAGCAACCATATTACTCATTTATCAACTGTGGTGATCCACTTAACAACTGTGGCAAGAAAGATCATAAAATGGGGCAAAACTCAGTTAACAATGTCTCGTTTAACAACAGAAATTTGGGACTCAATTGTGGTCTTAAGTCGAGGACTGCCTGTATTTTGTTTGAGCATGGTATTAGCAAGTTAATCCATTATTTGATTTTACAACAAAAAATATATGCATACATCTGACCAAAAATGTATTGTTTTTGCAATTCTTCTCCATCAGTAAACAAATATATCACCTAAGCAATATGAAGAGAATTGCTAGTGGAGGATTGAAATGTTATATAAAAGTTATTTAAAACAAATTTTCTTATGCTTGTACCATACCAACATCAAATACTAAAGTTCTGATGGTAGAAAGGGGTTCTTTCAAATCAACACGTTAAGTATAATTCACTTTCTCTGGATGGGACTATTAATCTAAAATCTTAACTCGACTTTTCTCTTATTTTATGTTAACAAAGATCAATGGCAAATTAACAGTAACTTCTGTGCTATCTCCTGATTATCTCCTCCTTTGATAATCAAAAACAGAAGTACAGGAGACTCAGCACTATACCAGCAAATATTCCATGTGCTGCTCCATGTTGATACAACACATTCTCCCTCCATTGCAGTCATGCTTCCTTTTGAGATAATAGCAAACTTTCTACAGATTGAACTTTATCAGATATCTTCACCAAAGCTGCACACTCCACAATTTAATTAGCTTCTCTACCCCAAGATTCTATTCATTTTCTAGAGGAGCTGGGCATACTGGAATCTGGAAGACATACAAGAATCTTTAGGAGAACCAGAGCAAGAAAACTAGCATTCACTTATATAATGAAGTTTGCAGTTCTGCCATAATTTTTTGCAACAATACATCTGGTGGACAGGAGATTCCACAATGGTTGGTTTCAATCTTCTACTGTTACAAAACTGAGTAAGGAGGAACAAGTTAGTACGTACAACTAGAGCAATTTTACCAAATCACATGGACTACAATTATTATTCAAACATTCCTCCCAAAAATTTATGTTAGGAATAGTGGTATGCCTGAAGGATACTTAGAAAGATAAAGTATATATAACTAGATAGATAGAGACAGACAGACATGAAAGAATTGTCCAATCCAATGCCACACTTTTTGCAGGAAATCCACTATTTCAGCAAATTTGATTTATGACTACTGGCCTGTGATTCACAGGTATCTAGAAAACTTGATTTCAATCTGCAAGTGTATTATTTCTATAGGTTTAAAAAATGATAACATCCAATCAAATCAATTTGTAACTTTATTATTTTATTTTTATACCTTCACGCGCCACATGTATTCCAAAAGTATTTAAAATTTGGATGTAATACATTTTTAGTCCCAATTTTATTTTAATTAGGTGACAACATGCAAACAGAAAAAATGGCAAAAAAGTAAACAGACATAAATTTTTGTTTAGAACATTACATCACATATTTTATTGGAAAGCAAAGAAATATGTGTACCAACGATTCACATTAGTTTTATAATTAATGGCATAGAAAACAAATCACTAGCAGAGTATTTATCTTCTTTACAAAAGATCCAAAGTTTATTAATTGGAATCTCTATAATCTAAAATACCATAGGGAAATAGTTTCAGAAAACAAAATTTCACAATTAAAAAATACCTAAAATGTCACACATTTTGAGAATAGTGTTTTGAGGAACCAAGCATAGAATACTATGTAACAAGATACATTATGGATGGCTGAATCACATGAACGTATTAGTCATGATGCTGAACTCAAATTATACATTATTTTTAACTACAATCATGTGCAAGAACATAGTGGAACAAAAACTGCGGGCATTGTAAGAAATTAAAATTAAAATGTACATTCTAAAATCAGGAGAAAAAATATGTTTACATTCTTCAATGTACATTATTAAAATGCACAATTACCCAGGCAACAGTAAGATTAAAGAAGTGAACTTCTCTGATAACTATCATACTACATTTGATGTCAAAGAAAAACATTACAGAAAAGTTTTGAAGGTAAAGAAGGTGTCAAGGCATAGTCAATTTCATTCCTCTAATCTGGAAAACAATTCATAGCTGAAAAAAAAAAGTACTGTATTATTTCACTTTCATTTGCAGCAGTGAAAATTTTAAATTAATTGTGGGGGGGGGGAAGAGAGCTGTTCACAGAAATTCCTGAGATTCTTATCAGCATACTGTTCAAATGAAGAGCACTTTAATCAGTAGAGGAATCCTCACATTTCTAATGTCTTGCTGAGCATTCTGCAGGTTAGAGCAGCAGCTGGTAGAGGTCATATATCTTTTGTGAGTATCCCAAAAAGGCTCACTGCCAGACTGTTAAATTATGAATAAGCAATGAACAAAAGAATGCAGATACGATAGTGACAAGATAATCCAAGCAAATTTATCTATGACAAATTTCACAGGATTAACAAATTACATTTACACAGAACAATACAAACCTGCAAAAATGATGAGCTTATTTTTCCTTAAAACCATCAGTCCAAAAAAAAAAAAATCCCATCCAAATTCACTGCATGCATTTAAAATTAATTGAACTAGAAAATAAGACACATACAGCTCAATAGTATGCATGCTTTCTTCAGAGTAAATCCAACTTAGTTCAATATACCTAATAGTTGTGCCAAGGACTGTAGCCATAATTAATGACAGAGAAGGGATTAAGTTTCTTTTCTTCAAGCAAAATAACACATTTAATGCATGGAATGTTTTATTTGCAGATTATGTAGTACAATACTTTAAAACTGCTGGTTTCTCCTTTTAAAGGATGTGTTTTACAATTAATGCCACTACATTTATTTTCAAGGTAAAATTGTTATATTTTAATCATTTATATAATTAACATAATCAGAAATATTTAAAGCTTTTATTACAAAAGAAGTTATAATATATTCTCCAAGAATTTTTTTAAAAAAATTAAAAACTTATCAAGTGCTTAGGGAATTTATTGATCCAATAATTTATTAAATTTATTAAATAATCATCTGGAAACTTGCAATTGTTGACAATAGTCACTGGCTAAGTATTATTAACTGAACTTGGTTAGTGATCTATAGTCTATCTGGCTGGAAACTGGAAAATCACAGATACATGGAGCAAAAAAAATTCAGCCCAATCCGATTCTAATCATTCATGACTAAAATGCACATAAGACTAATTATACCAGATGTGGCTACAACTTTGGAAGTGTAGCCATCTGAGAGAATTGCAATGCAGACTTCACTGTGCATCAAAGCATACATTGAGTTTCTTAGCTTCTGATCCAGCAATCAGTAGTACGGCTCTGAAAATCCTTTGAAAGATGACCAAGCCTTGAAAAAAAAAACATCTCTTTTAATAAATGCTTCATTCCCCTGCATTCTCTTGCATCCTACGTAGTGCTTCTTTCAAACAACTGTGTAGACCTAAAATACATATAGAGTTAGATCTATAGATAACACTCTCTTGGTAAGTGTGAAGCTTTAAAAAAATATTCCAGAGATAATTGTCTTTTAGATACGCATCCCGCTACTCTTCAACATTTCAGAGAGTCCATTGTGTAAGGTGGTCACAGACTTCACTGCATGACTCCAGTATCTGATGCCGAAATGTACCTATTTTTCTCTGTTTTAAGATCTCAAATATAAAATGTATTTTGCAAGAATCTAAACCAGCTGGGAAAATCATATATTGCCTGGAAATTATAGATGTACAAATCCCAGAAGCATCAGATCAGGGAAGAATAATGCATATCAATTCTGATTACATGCCAATCAATTATGGCGCTAAATGGACTCAATTTTGACTTTAAGATATACCTTATTATTTATTTTCATTTGAACCTACTTCATAAAAATACCTTTGCCATTATTTTTCTATCATGCAATTTAGAAAACAGCCTAAAATATGACAACCTACAAACCGTCATTTGTTACAGTGTTGAGAAATTGCAAACTTGTAAGAATTTAAATGATTTGGCCATTATGTGACTAACGTTCTATGTATTTGGAGTATGTGTCCATGTATATCTGTGTATCCGTATGCAGCAGAAATGCTAATTAATAATAATAGAAACTGGAACTAAGCCAGGTGCATACTTTCAACAGCACAGCTTCTATCTGCAAGGCATCAGATGTATTTAACCATATTGGCTATGAATTGTGTAATTTGTGTCATGTTTATATAGAACCAGATTGCAAAAAATGGACCACAGCTATGCATTTCAGTGATGTAATATACATTTTTAATAACAAGAATCCAGACAAAACTGCTGTTGTAAATTTCTTATCACCTGTGAAGTAAGCACCAACAATAATCTGAAAATGCCTGAGAAAATAGTTAATTCTAAAAGCTTTATTGGTGTTCACATTTCTGTCGAGAGAAAACAGTATTACTGCAGGAAAATCTATGGGGCCCCATGCCCTGTCTTATGAAAAAATCTGCTTGGTCTTATTTTTATTTATTATTATTGAATGAACAAGACACTTTTCTGTTGATACATATCCTTAAAGAGGTTTCTGCAAGAACAACAAAATTGTGAGGGAATTCTTTTCTTTTCCTGGGAAGCTTTTTTTTTATTCAAATGCAAGGAAATCATACATAACATCTTCAGGAATTTCTGAAGGACTGAATATCTGCACTTCTTATTACCTGCAGCAGCTGAAAGGTAACTTTAGTCTCTCCTCTTAACTGTGTATTTTCTGCCAACATCAGAGATGGAGATTCTTAAAACTTCTGCAATAGCATAGCTTAAGACCATTTCAGCATCCCTTTCTTCGCACTGTGCATGTTAATCAAATTCCTCTGGCTTTATCCACAGTGTTTGCATAGTTTTGCACACATGCAGTTCAGAAAGCCTCTGCACACATGTACATTTGAATCCCACGAGACTTGAGATTACAAACAAGAAGTTTGAAACTAAAAAAGAGCTTAAGGAAGCAGTTAATATATAAAAGAGAAAACGATTATCCTCAAAAACATATTTTATTTTTCTGTATTCATATGTTTTTACCTTTTTCATTCAAGCACTTTAACCGTTAATTTTAATAATTATAGAAATTTAGTGACATATTTACACACCCATGTTAATTTACAATATAAAAACATGTTTGCCAAGCAGTAATCATAAAAAATGCCAATATTAAAATTAACATCTAATTAATATTTTAATGCACTCTTTTAAACTTCAAATGCAAGTGTTTTAATATAATCAATTATTCACTAAGTCAACCAAAATGCAGAAGGAAGAAATATAATCTAGTTTTACATGAAAATTTATGCTTTATTAAATATAGAAAATGATGAAAAAAATGATTAACCATTCTTCAAGTTTATGAGCAATTCTTTGTTTTTTACCAAGCCTCAATTCATCGGTAAGGTTTTCTGAATCTCTCTGCAAACCATTGGTTTATATAGTTATATAGAACTGAAGGATAAGAGCCAACTCAGTATCCGGTTATATTTTTTCACAAATAGGATCAGCCACTTTGTGCTATTATAAAGGGGAAGGGATAAACAACACACTCTACAAAAGTCTTTTTTTTTAATCTTTACATCCAACATTGTAAAGATTCAGTTGTTCAGCCCTTGGCACTGACCCATACCTTGACCTATAAAGTCTATTACCTACAAGTGTTTGAATATCCTGTTTTTCACTCAACAGTGCTGCAAAGTTGTTTTTTAGGTAGAGAAATACTTTTATTCCAAAACTTATCAATTTACTGAATGTCTATATAGCACCCTAACTGTAATGGGTAATTTTACAATAAACTAAGTTATCTGAAATAAAATGAGCATTAATCCATAATGAAGTTTGTCAACAATCATCAAAAGTGCAAAATGAGGTAGCAAAAATTACTTATTTGAATAAAGTGCAGAATCACTTGTTTTACTTCTTTAAAACATATTAGACGTTACCTGGCTAAAGGTGAACAACAAAGGTACAGCTTTCTCCCTGCAAATCTCAATTGGTTGGCAAAATTTCAAAACCACTTGGAAGGAAAAATCTGTCTTATTCCATTGGATAACCTCGCACAAGGTATTTTTTTCCACAGCCAATGCATCTGATATTATCATTACTTCCAGTTCTCAATTGCAGAGCTAATGTACCCCTGTATACACCCTTATTATTGCTCCTCAGCCACTGTTATAGAAAAGCACTGACCTGGGACTGGACTTGCCAGGGAAAAGATTATCATATTAATTTCTAGCTTGTAATCACCATTATCATAATCTAGAGCCCCTCTGAAAAAAGGCAGTTTCCTACATTTTCAAATACAATACTGCAGGATGCATGCATTGGCTTGGAAAATTTACAATGCTATATCATCTAGCTAATTGATAAATGTCTGGTTACATGGCTTCTCTGCTAAACCTTTATTTCACTGCATCTTTTCATGGTATGCAGTTTGTGCGAATATCATCTTTCAAACCTGAATGGAGATTTTTAAAGAATTCAGTTTTACAAAAACCTATCAATTCAGGTAGCCTTTGACTAAAAACCATTTTTTAGTGACCGTTCAAAGTTACAATGGCACTAAAAATGCCATGATTTATGACCGTTTTTCAGATTTGGAGTCGTAAGTTATGACCGTTGAAGCATCCCCAGTCACATGACCAAAATTTGGACATTTGACAACTGGTTCATATTTTTGACGTTTGCAGTTCCCAGGATCATGTGATCAACATTTGTGACCTTCTTTACAAGCAAAGTCAATGGGGAAGCTAGATTCATTTAACTATCATGTTACTAACCTAACAACTGCAGTGATTCACTTAACAACTGTGGCAAGAAACATTGTAAAATGGGGCAAAACTCACTTAACCACTTCTTGTTTAGTAACTACTTTGGTTAGCAATCATTCACAAATACAACAGTAATAAACAGTAATAAAAATGTAATTTTCCAATAATATAAAACCAAATTTCATGCATCTGACAACAAAATTTACAACCAAATTTCATGTATCTAACAACAAAAACCTTCAGTATGAAACTGATTAATGTCAGGTCAGTTTCAGACAGCAGCTGGCTGAAAGTTCTACTCAACTAATCAAGATCACAGAGCTGAACTTGTTAACTACTTGTTAGCACTTTTTAGGGAAGTCCTGCACTGAGGAGAAAAGCAGCTCAGAAATAGTTTAAGCAATTTTTCCAACCTGTGAAGGGGCAAAATAAAAGAAAAATAACTGTCAGGCACAAGACACTATATTCAGTATTTTATCTGAATGAAATGACAGCAATCTTTGCAGTGTTTTTCTGTCATGTATTCACTTAACGATTATGTCGCTTAAAGACCAAGTTGTTATAACAGAGCACAGTCACTAAATAGAGAGAGAGTGGAGTCCTCCAAGTTATATAAAAGCGGTTTACCCATAAGTCAACTGAAAATTACTGTACTGTACTATATTACTGGGAAGTTATATTTCATTTCATATATTTCCCAAGTCTCTGTGTAACGCCAAAACAAATTACAAATTTATTAAATCTAAGATCAGAGAAAAATAAACAACTTATTTAAAATAAGCACAAAGATGATAAAATCAGCAAATATTTTCAAACAAACATAATAATAATAATAATAATAATAATAATAATAATAATAATAATAACAACAACAACAACAACAACAACAACAATAATTTAATTTTTATACCGCCCTTCTCCCGAAGGACTCAGGGAGGTGAACAGCCAGATAAAAACAATACAATATATTACAATAAAATCCCTATTTAAAAAACTTATTCAATATGGCCTAAATTAAATATAAAATACATAATATAAAATAAACCCCATTTAAAATCCAATTAAAAACCCGTTAAGCCAGTCCTGCTCGGAAGAATAGATACGTCTTCAGCTCGCAGCAGAAGGTCCGGAGATCAGGAAGTTGTCAAAGTCCTGGGGGAAGCTCATTTCAGAGGGTAGGTGCCCCACCGAGAAGGCTCTCCCCCTGGGGGTCGCCAGCCGACACTGGCTGATGGCACCCTGAGGAGACCCTCTCTATGGGAGCGTACCGGTTGATGGGAGGCATGTGGTAACAGAAGGTGGTCCCGAAGATATCCCGGTCCTATGCCATGGAGCGCTTTAAAGGTGGTAACCAGCACCTTGAAGTGCACCCGGAAGACCACAGGTAGCCATTGCAGCCTGCGCAGGATTGGTGTTATATGGGAGCCACGAGTGGCTCCCTCTATCACCCACGCAGCTGCATTCTGGACCAACTGAAGCCTCCGGGTGCTCCTCAAGGGGAGCCCCATGTAGAGAGCATTGCAGTAGTCCAGGCGAGAAGTGACGAGGGCGTGAGTGACCGTGCATAACGTATCCCGGTCGAGAAAGGGGCACAACTGGCGGACCAGGCGGACCTGGTAAAAAGCTCTCCTGGAGACGGTCGCCAAATGATCTTCAAAAGACAACCGTCCATCCAGGAGAACACCCAGATTGCGCACCCTTTCCATTGGGGCCAATGATTCGCCCCCAACAGTCAGCCGCGGTTGCAGCTGGCTGTACCGGGATGCCGGCATCCACAACCACTCAGACTTGGAGGGGTTGAGCTTGAGCCTGTTTCTCCCCATCCAGACCCGCACGCCTCCAAACACCGAGACAACACTTCGACAGAAGAATCTCTAGAAGAAATCTTCTGTAGATCTTGGTAGGAAGTGAGACTCTCCTCATCACTGAAATTAAGTCTCTATACTTATTAAGAGGCCTATTTTTGCTAAGAAGTGTACTTTTAATCATACAGCAAATGGCTAAGGGGCCTAGGTAGTTTTAGCTTAATCAAGAGAAGGCTCAGGGGAGACATAACAGCAGTTTTCCAATGCAGGTAGTCCTCAGGTTATGACCACAATTGAGCCCAAAATTTATGTTAAGTGATAAATTTGTTACGTTTTAACCTGCTTTACGACTTTTCTTACCGCATTTGTTAAGTGAATCATTGAAGTTGTCAAGTGAAGATGGTTTCCCCATTGTCTTTGCTTGTCAGAAGTTGCAAAAGGTAATTGCATTACCCCGGGAACCATCATAAATATGAACCAGTTGTCCAGCATCCAAATGCAAATCATGCAACTATGGGGAAGCTGCAAATCATAAGCATGAAAAATGATCGTAAGTCATTTTTTTCAATGTTGTCATAACTTCCAATGGTCACTAAACAAACTGTTGTAAGTCAAGGACTACCTGTACTTGAAGGGCTATCACAGGGAAGAGGGCCTTGTTTTGCCTCCCAGAATTATGGGTGCTCCACTGCTAGATGTTTTCAATAAAAGATGGGACAACTATTTGTGTACGATGGCATAAGTACTCCTTTGGGCAGTATAAAGACTCCTGTTTGGGACTGGAAGTCCTACAAGATCCCTTCCAGCGATATGATTCTATGATTCTAAACCAGAGACTATTGTCATTTGATTAATAAAGAGACTATTCTAGTTGCCACAGGCACCAAAGCAACATAATGGAATACTATCATTTCCTAAAGAAATGGACATTACCCAGGTAACAGTAGTTGAAAAATGTATATCTTGATATTACAATTTTTTTTCATTTTGGAAAAGAAAATAACCAATACAATGCAGAAACACAATTTACTTTTGTATCAACTTTTGCCACTATGTATTTTCAGATCTAGCTAATATATCGAATGACTGAATGAATTCTTTATTATGGCCAAAGGCCAGCAATGTTTTAACGTTTCGATTTCAGCAGTGAAACCTGCCTCTTTATAAACACAGAACTGCAATCAATTGTGACCATCAAAAAAGAGGACATACAGTACATTCTTGTTGGATTGGGTTCTTTGTTCTGTATCCTCCTCTCATAGACCTCTTCTTGTGTTCCAGAAGGCTGAATAGCTGTACTACATATTTTATAAAAGCACCTGGCAAGGTTGTATAGAAGGAGATGTAAAAGTAATTTCAAGTGCAACAGTCGGACCCCTCTATATATATGACTTTAATCTGCATTTATTCATAAAGATCATGCTTTCTTCTAGGTAAGCAATATTATGCAGAACAACAAAAGAGTTAAACACAGTATGTCAGAGTGTGCACAGCGTTACTACGTGAGACAACCCAGGAGCAATAACAGCAAATAGAAGTTTGTAATAAATAGTGGTTTTATCTACAAAAGAATATATACTATACATACACATAGTATATGCAGAAGTCAAACAATCAGTAAATTACAGCAAGGAAGAACACAAAGCACGAGAGAGAGATGCCCTAACAGGGCCTCCTCTTATTATACAGGCTCTTAAAGGGATAACAACCAAAAATCTTGCTGACTCATTTGCATCATTACATCAGTGCATCATTGTAGCAGCTGGACAGCTCTTAAATCATTACCCTGACACAGCAAGTCAAAGAAATGAAATGCAAGGATAAGAAATATTAGTTAAATCTAGAAAATACCAACTCCTAAATACCATTCACTAAACTTTGCTGAATCCTTCTATCTTTGCAAACCATCCTTGCTTCCACCATGCCCATTCATGGCTTCATAGTTTGCCTTTCTTCCTTTAAAATTATACCCTTCTTGGAGAATTTCATTTCTTTAACAGATTTTGTGACATGTAACCCTAAAATGGGCAGGCTCCATTAGGATCATATCTTCAGAACTATGTGTAGTCCTTGTCTTATAACCAGTCGCTTAACAACCATTCAAAGTTATGACAGATCTCCCCAGAGCTACTTTGGACCCATTTTGAGAGTTATAACAATTGCGCGCACATACACATCTCAATCATGTGATCACATTTTGGCAACTGGCCAATCTTTATAGCTATCTGCAGTGTCCTGCACTCCTGTGACCATGATTTGCTATATTCTTTGCTGGTTTCCAGTATTTACTTCCAGTTTCTGGCAAAAAAAGCAACACCACAAAAATAGGGAAAATAATTTTACTTAACAACTGCTCTGTTAACTTAACTGTCCTCAACTTAGCTGTCCTTAAAACCAGTAGTAACTTCAAATCCGGTGCCGTGATACAACTTACAATCACAATTCCTGAACAATTACAGTCATTAGTCAAAGATTACTGTATGAATTTATTTCTGCTTCTTTGCCACTTGTCAGTACAATGGGAGGAGGGTTTTTTTTTTTAAAAAAAGTTACCTTTTTAACTAAGATGTAATAAAATACTGCCTGAAACCCAAACTGCTTTCCTTTACTATGTTAAAAAGGAGGGAGGTTTTCTTTCAGCTGAGGTCAAATCTGGTAAACCGCAAAGTCTCATCGCACTTTCCTGAAATTACTGATATTTTCTTCCACACTGATCCATATCGGTGCTTCTCAACCTGCATTTCAGGAAACCTATCAGCTGCAATACCACATCTGGCCAAACAAACCTGGATGCAAGAACTAATTACAATTTGGTTGAATTAATGCTTAGATATTTAATAGAACAAATATTTAATAGAATAATAGAATTTCAACAAGGAAATAATATGATATATGAAATAATATAAAAGGAAGAAGCCAATGACAACTCACTGTCTTATTATTTCCACAAAAATTACTGGTTGTTTTTAGATACTTAACAGAAGTCTAGTTTAACTCAAGGTTAATTTTTCTTAGTAAAAATCAAAATCTTCATTTTTGTGTGGCATACAACCAGTAAAATTGTTACTGGTATTGTAATTTTTCACAAACCTTTTAATCTACGTCCATAAAACATAAATTATTAATTTATAAACAGGTAATCCTTGACATACAACAGTTCATTTAGCGACTATTCGAAGTTACAACGGCATTGAAAAAAGTGACTTCTGACATAAGTTTTTCACACTTACAACTGCTGCAGCATCCCCATGGTCACATAATCAAAATTTAGACGCTTAGCAACTCACTCATATTTATGATGGCTACAGTGTCCCAGGGTCAAGTGAACAACTTTTGTGGCCTTCAGACAAGCAAAGTCAAGGAAAAAGCCAGATTCACTAACAACTACAGTGATTCACTTAACAACTATGGCAAGAAAGGTTGTAAAATGGAGCAAATTTCACTTAACAAATTTCACTTAGCAACAAAAATGTTGGGCTCAATTGTGCTCGTAAATTGAGGATTACCCATAACTTATCCTAGAGTAAGCCTTCCATTGCAACTGCTCTGTGGAAGAGCTTTCCCACCCAGAGATCTGTCTGCAGGGTCCTCAGCTTGCTATCCTGCGGCAATCTTCAAGAACCTGTTTTCCCCACCCTGCCCACAGGCTTGAAGCTAAGTTGATTGTGTGGGGAGAGGGATCTCCTTTTTAGTGGTGATGTTTTTTGGGGTTTACTTCATGCTACATATTCCATGCGCCAGTTGTATTTTACTACATGCTATATGTTGCTCCTTTTATATTTCCTTATGGTGTTATTTTTTAAGTCTCCCAGTGTGTGTGTGTGTGTGCGCGCGCGCGCTTGTGTGCGCATGTATGATTGCATAGAAATGTGTCAATTAAATGTTAAATTCTTCAAATTATATATGCCAAGAATTTGGAATCATTTCATGTTTTGGAATCCACACAAATATACACTCAGCATCCAGAATTCCGCCCAAACAAGGAAGTTTGATGTAGCACAAGCTTCTGTGGATAAAGTGTTATCCTCATCCAGCAATTATATACTTGGATACAGAGAAAAAAAAATCAAGACATTCAGACCATCTGGAATTAGCCATTCCTTTGTTCAAGTATGTCCATTTATAGGACAGCAATAGAACCAGGAGGCTGAAATATCTCCCAATGGTTTGAATTACCATAATTTTCCCATCTGTATTACCTTTCATCAATCTCCTTAACACTGGAAATGCCCAAGTTAAAAGTTGTGTTAAGCGAATATACCAATAAATGAAAAAAATAGCTTTGATGATTGCTCCCCCCAAATAATCCTATTCACTGCTTCTTCGTATGAAAATTACTATTAATGCAGAAATATTAACTATTTATGGTCAGAGGCATAAAATTAGATCCCCTTTGTTTTATTAAGTAACTAACGCTCCCCACTCCCAGCAAAAAAACAACCAAAACTGCACAGGTATATTACTATATAACATTATCTTATTTGTCAAACAAAATCATTTTACAATTCAGATAATTAGATGATTATATAGGTACATTATTTTAAAACAAAAACAAATGAATTTACAAAGCTCAGATGGGTCATACGCAAAGATTATTTCTTGACTAAGAAGATAGCTGTTCACATGAGTTCAAACTTCGGTTTTAACATGCTATGTAGACATTCAGAGCTCAAGTACTTTCTCGTCTCTCATCTACCATGCCATTAAGAGCAGAAGAATTTGCTTCTTTTTCAAGCAAGTTACAATGACATACTGCATCCGAACCTGAATAAGCTATAGCTAATATTAAGAAAACAAATCAAACTGTAATGGAAAGTGATGTTTTCTCTGAAATATAGTTAATAGTAATCAAAACTGAGTGAGACTCAAATATGAAGATTGCAATGGGATAAGAATAGAAGTCTTGTCATAGACACTTTGGAAAAGAGAGAAGCAACACTAAGGCTCAACCATACTTATTCCTATAACATTAAACTATGTCTTCTTGTTAAAGTCAAATTCATCCAGTAAGGCACAAATTGATGCCAAACTGTCCATTTGATGAAAACAGACCATGAGACTTAACTGATAAGATAAAGATGAAAAGAATCCACAGACAATTACCAATTCTCACCCAACCACTCTTTCATGTCAGAACCTGACAGAACAGTATAGTATGAGCCTTTTCTTCACTACACAGAGTTCAGTTAATCTGGGATACACTGCAAACATTTAATGATTTGAGGAAGGTCAATATACTTAATTCCGATTATGCAACACCATGTTTGAAGGGGAAGAAATCAGAAGTATTCTGAATTAGTTCTGAAAGACCTCAGGGCATTGCTAATCATTAGTTGCGTTAAGAAAAATAACTGATTCAGTATCATATAAATGGGATTCTATATAAAAATGAGATCAGTGTAACCTTTGTTACATAACATAATTAAGATGCTCAAAGACCCTTTAAATTAATGGAATACTTTATATTTTTCTAACATCCAAATTAAAGCAATTAAATATATATTCAATTGGGTCAATAAATAAGAATTTCAAAATCAACCTTTTGAAAAATATAGCATATGTTAGCTTGATCCTATGTAATGTGTATAATTAACTGTTTTTACTAAATTAACAAGATATCTATTTATTTTCCCAGGAAATGTGTATCAATTGTAAAGATAATACTACTGCTGGTATATCCTTCAGCATAATACACAAGCATACCTTAAATTATTAACGAATACCTCAGTTCTAAGCTATATTAAAATAAAGGACACAGGAAGATAGTTTGTTTTATGGGTAGCTGATAGATGGCAAGAACTACCAAAAACAAAAAGGTGGCATGTGGCTTTTATACAGAAAAAGCAATTTTAGTAATTGGCAACAGTTTATATATATATTCCTTATTAATCCTTACTCCTGTAAATATGGCATTATAATACATTATGACTACTGTATCATGATTTACAGACACTCAGTATCTTAAGATGCCTCGCTCTAAGAGGAATTTATAACAAAGCAAAATAGCTACAAATTCTTTTACACAAAGTTGGAAGGCAATAACAGAAAAAGTAATTTAAAAAAAAAAATCCTACCAACTCAAACTGAGATTTTTCCAGAGAAACCTAAAACATAAAGTTCTAGTGACTGATATACCCCAATTAATTAGTGAAGACTATCTACAAATAAACATGTTAAAGAATGATTTATAAAAAGAAAGCTTGTATTTTAACACTGAGATTGTTCAAACATTTCATAGGATCTCTTATAAAATATTCAACCAAAGCATTTAAACAAATACTGGGTAATTACCAAAATTACTGCCAAGAGTCTTTATGAAATTTGTGAAAATTTCAAATATTTCAAAAACGTCTTTCCTATTTAAAGCCACTAATTTAAAATATTATTCATAATATCAATACTCTGCACTTTTAGCAAGGTATGGATAATATATTGAACTCAAATATAAATGAACAGAAAATAACAAACCAGCATCACAATTAACAGTATTTAAGTAGATTTAATTATATAGCTTAATGAAGTAAAGCATTAAGTGCAACAGAACTACTGTGATAACACTCTCTTAGGAAAGTCCAAAATATATTGACCTGTTCATTATTTCACACAGGATGCAATGCAACAGCTTAAGTGTTGGATCTAATGCGTTATTTGCAGTATTGCACTCACAACAGGTGAGATGCTGGTTACAAGATACATATTAAGCAAAACATGCATGTGGTTGAAAACTATAGAACAAAACATTAAAAAATATTTAGTTCATTAGTTGTCGAAAAATACTTAATACTCTGATATAAACATCAAACAATATATTTCATTAGCCTATAATACAACAAATCAAATACGGAGGGATAGTATTTCAAGCTATTAATATTACTGCAACTACTAATCCATAAATCAGGAATCAGAAATATTGTGGTAATGGGGAGGCTCTGTTTAATAAAGGTCATTATAACTCCTAGCTCCACCGCTATAAGATGTAATATCCTCTCTGGTACCTCTATGATATGTCCATGCATTACTGTTCTTGTTGACAGTCTGTTGCCTTGGAAATATTTCATTATTTCAGTTTTTCCATTTGTAGACCCTTGGCCTTGTGATATGAAGGCCACCCTATTTCATATTTTCGATTATCATTTAAGCAATCTTCTGGAGCTATTTATATAAAAGCAAGTGTTAGACAATGCATATCATCATTTATCATTGCTGTGTTTAAGCATATACTGTAGAAAGAAATACCAAAAAATGAACAGAGCTTTGTTCCACTTACTTTACAACAGAAGCACAGCAATAGGCTTTACAAATCACTACAGACATATCTTATGCATTACATTTGTGTCTATTTAAAGCACATTCCTATGCATATCTACTAAAAATGAGCCCCACTGAATTCAATGGTGATTACTTCCAGGTGATTGTGTATAAGATTGAGTTCCTAAGATATAACCAGAAAACTGCATAACATTCAAAACTGTTAGTTAACACAATGTATTTTAACATGAAAAATACATTAAATTCAAGCCAATCGTTTTTTTCTCACCCAAAATAATAAAGTTTGAATATTAACTACAGCTACTAAACATTAAAGTTTTAAAGACTATCTTACCAACTACAATCTATTAGTATTTATAAAGGTTTAATATATTTGACTTCTATTCAACCATTATACTATTAATGTATAACAACTAAATCATAATAATACTAAAATTCTGTCTTACTGTCTTTTAAGCAAGCCCTACATGCTAGTTTTATGATCTGAAGAATATAATTTATTTCAATAAGATGTGCATCACACTCATACATGTTTGCTCACATGTAAATCTTGTCATTTCAATTCCAAAAGCGTGCACAAAATTGTTGCCTTAATCCCTACTACAATTTGCAGATTAAAAAAACAAGCCGAGAGTAGTTTTAATTAATACCATACTAAAATATAAAGTGTACATTAAGAAAATATTGAGCATTTAATCTATTGAAATATAATTATATTCTTCAAAGCACTATGAAGCAGCAACAGTTTGACATACCATGTCTTATAAATAATAATTAATGAAATAAATTAATTATTGAAATAATTAATGAAATAATTCATGTATAATTTCATCATAAACTAGTTGGAGCACAATAAGCAGTGACAATAATTTAGGCCTCAGGGCATAAAACAATCTGGACACCAGGGCAAGCTTTGGGTTATTGGTCTTTCATGAATTAAAGTTACCCCCACCACCACCCGTTGAAATTATTACTCATTCCACTCCCTACACAGGATAAAACTACTCTGATCCAACCTTTAAGATGACAGCATCAGAGCTGAACAAGAATATGTTATTAAAGGGCATTAAATTAAATACAGTATATCCTCCTACAACTTCAATCAGAATTTCAGACCAAGTGTTATTTAGTACAGCTCTCAAGTGAAGCAGAATAACAAATTGCACACTTTGATTTACCTTCTTCGAATGCCAAATGGAGACAGGTGATAAAGAAAGCACTCATGCACAGGCTATGAAGTTTCCCCTAGAAATTAATTCTATCTTCAAGATTCCTATCTTAGAAAAATTCCCAAAATGGCACACAAATATGCCTCTGCTGCAGAGATTACTGAAGCTGTCCCAGCAAACATACTTATTACTAATATAGTACTAGGCTCATAAAGAATATACGACTCTCTGGTTTGGAGCCCTGGTAAGGTAAAGACAGACACTGTATACCAGCAGTTATGTACAGTATTAGCTTTCTTTCCCTTTGAGATGTTTAGATTTACATACAGGATAACAGCACTCCTCTATAATGAATAATAACGTACATATCCTTTCAGTCATTGGAAGACACTGAAAGTTCATAGGAAAGGAGTAATAAAGTGACTTCAAACCTAATTCCTAAACTCTATAAATATTGCCAATATTTCCAACCTGACTCTGCAAATGTTACTGGCAGTTATGAAATGCAACAGTTTATACCATCAATGAAGCAATAAGTGCAGGATGAACAAAAGTGAAATAGAGGTATTTAGATTGAGCTACCTTAAGGAAAACTGAATCACCTCAAATCCAAAATACCAGCTCTGTTGCTACAGATTACGTGCAGATATGGATTCTCTTGCAGGCTCACGCAAATTTAAATTCACTCCCTCCTTTGAGATGCTGCTAAAAGCTGGTTGTTGCACTCTCTAAGTATTTAAAAGCTACAGTACTTTTTCCTAATCTGTCAGCCTTGAAATGTGTGGACATGTTATATGTTTTTTAAAAATAGATTTTAAAATAGGAAGTTTTGTATCTTAACTAGCATATGCATCGATTCTGAGTTATTCAACAGAATTAGCTATGCTATAAGTGAGCACAAGGGATGACAAATACTGTATGCATAATGATCTTTCCTCATATGAAATTGAGCCTCATTTGGTAAATATCAGGTGAACTTTTTAAAGTATGCAACTTGTTAGCCTTCTTTACAATGATGTTCCACTCCAGCTATCATGTTCCTTAATCTCCATGCAATCTATATGCCATCACCAGTTGTTTCCTATTAAGTCCTACAATTTTGATCCCATTCTCCTTATTAGCCATCTACTTTGGGATGGGAGACCTCCGGAGGAGATTCAATCCTATCTGGATCAAAGGCCCTAATGCAGAAGTCTTCCTGATGCCTAACTCCACTTCTAGAAGGATTGAGTATAATTATCCATAATGTACTTTGCACATGCTTAGATCAGGTACCATAGGTATTAAGCCTTGGCAAATTCCATCTCAAATTATTTGACATTATACTGCAAGAAAGTTAAACTGCCTTGGTAAGGAAACCCACATGTTTTTTTAAAGCTTTTTCACAGCTCAAACTGCTATTCCTTCACACTTCCATTGTTTCCAGTGGCTTCTCCAGAGGTTTCCGTTACTTTCAATGGGCCAGGCTAGCATTTGTCTCTTCCTCAACGTTTCCAGGTGGCATCCTTCTCTAAAGATGCATTTCAGTTTTGCCTAACGCGACAGCTGCAAGCATCTCACCAACTATAGAAACGAACGGGAACAACAATAAAAAGTATATCGGATGGCGGGAGAAGACGAAAGCAAGAAACCTTAAAACGAGCCCAACAGCCCCGCTTCCTTTCACAGCAAACTCTTTATGACTAAGCTTCTCCCGGGCAGTAAGTTCAGGGTTAAACCCGGGCGATTCCAAAAGGGGGGGAGGGGAAAGGGAGGGGTGGGTTATACACGCGAGGCCCGAGAGTTGTTGCTGAGCTTGAACTAAACTTGCGCCAGCAGTCTGAGTGGAGTCCCAGCAAGCTCCTCTCCCCTCTTTCGGCCTAGCTGCACGAGCCCAGCCACTCTCCACACTAAGCAACGCCGGGCCTGGTTAAAAGCTGTTTTCCTCTCACGCACTCCCCCGCCCCCTTTTTGCTCCGTTCCAACCTGCCGTGGGTCCTCCCTCCCCCATTTGTCGAGACCCATCCAGCCGAAAAGTTGCCTCCCGGGAATTCCGCCCCCCCCCCTCCCTCCCCCCGCCCCCCCCCACCCGTGCGCTCAGCCAGACACCGACGACTCCTCCGATTTGGGGAGGTACAGGCTCCCTCCTGCTGCTGCTGAGGGGCGAGCCTAGCAAGTGTTGTGGATCCGGCAGCAGCAGTTAGCAACAGCAGTAGTCGCCGCCGCCGCGAAACGTGCATGCACCACAAGAAACTCCCGAGACCCAGCAGCGCGAGCGGGTCCGTGGCCACCCCCCTCCCTCCGCTTTTCCCTTTCCCGAGCATGGAAGCCAAGCAAACCAGACCCAAGGTGGCGAGCGGCGGCGGTAGTGACGGCGGCGTCCCAGACCCAGGCAGGCGCTGCTGCCTCGGGTTCAATATAGAGAGAGTGTTACCGTTCTCGCCTCGAAGGATCCTGCTGAAAGCTTGGCTTGGTGGGCGCCATCTTCCTGGGCTTTTTTTTTTTTCCCTTTCCTCTCTCCCTTACTTTTCCCCCTCCTTGTGTTGCTGTGTGGTGTTGTGTCTAGCGGCGGCGGCGGCGGCGGCCCTGCTTAGACAGGCAGGAGGAGGAAAAGTAGTGAGGCCAATGCATTGCGGGCTCCCGCTCCCCGGCGCAGCAGTCCTGCCGCAGGTTGCTTCGCTTAGCTAGGCGCTGCTGCCGCTGCAGCCGTCCATAAGCCGAGGAGCGGAGAGAGCCTAGGCTCCGCTGCCTCCGAAGACATACCAAGCCCGGCGACGAGTGGCCGGCCGCAGCTGAGTGAGAAAGCGCGCAGCCCCGGTGGGCAGCCCGGCCATTGGCATCGCCCGGCAGGTGTGACTAGGCACACGGAGAGGGAGCCCGTGGGACTGGCTTTAAGCGCGAGGCCAAGCCATAAGCAGGGAAGTCAGAAGTCTCTGTTCTTCAGGCTTGGCTGCCGTAGAAGTGTTCGCGAGCATTTTCCAGCTGCTTCCCCAGCTCCGGCGCTCTGACTCTCGTGTGCAAAGGGACAGGAAAGCCTCCGCTGCCGGCGCAACAACGCCACTCAGTTGCAGTTTCGCATACTTTCCTTCTCTGGAGTAGCAGAGCCAGCAGAGGAAGAGGGAGACAGAGAGGGAGGGAGGCAGACTAGGAAGCCGCAAGCACACGGTCGCTGCTGGGGGAAATTCCCAGCAAAAGCCAGCGTGTATTCGGGGAAAGACCCGAATGCACGTGGGATAAAAGACAAAATTGGAGAACGTGGGTTTTTTTTAAGTGGTGTTGGTTTTGTGTGTTTGTACATACACAGTCGGTGCACAGATTTGAGCGCGTGTGCGTCTATTAGCATACGTGCATGTCTTTATGTACACAACCTATGTGTCTCTATGGAAGAGGAGCGACATCCTTCAGCTACACGAGCTGCACATGCGTCTGACTCTTGTCCTTCGTCCAACTACCGTATACAACTGAGTGGACGTGTGACTGCGCAAAAATGGGTATAGAATTCTATCATCGGGACGTATTGCTACCGTATTTCTTCTGGCATATCGATAGCTCACCCTGTTGGAGAAAGTTCATTTTGTTCTTATAGACTCCCGCTATACCGGATCATAAGTTAATGAAGAAATGTATGATATAACAGGTGGGGACAGGCAGAGCGGCTCTTCAGGATGGCACAGGGGGAAAAACCGATTTTTTAAAAAAAGGATCAAATTTCAAACGTTTTTCTACGAATATGAGTCGATTCATCTGAAAAGTTTCTCCGAATCACTAATTTACTCAATCGCTTCATGGGCTGGAGGGAGGGAGGAAGGTGCTGAAGCGGAATTTTGATAAAAGCTAAGCGGAATGCAACAGATGCACGCGTGTGCGTAGGTATGCGAATAGCTGCATAAGGACTTTGCAAATGCGGAAAGTTTAGCTGGAGGCCGCAGTCAGTGACCCCAAAAATATGATCTCTGCCACTGGAGGCAGATAATTTGACCTGCCTTAAGTCCCTCAGGACTCCGAAGAGCAGATATAGTCGACCTAAGAAGCTTCAATGCAGAACCTTACAGCAACCTCTTTGCTTCCAAGAACTGCCTTCTGATTTAGCACGCAAAAAATGATTCAGTCGTTAAGGATCTACACTCAAATGAAAAGAAGTAATTCTTATAAAATAGGGAGCCCTGAGTTTTTATCCAGGGGAAATTCCATCAAGGCTGTCTGGAGACAGGGCTGTAAAGCCCCGTTTTCTCCACATGCTCAAAAACAATGAAGTTTAACAGGTGTCATCTGGTTTATCTAGTGAGCTAAGAATTAGCAAAATCCTTCTACTTAACTAAACCATTGTATGGCAAAACATGGAAGAGATTTTTTTAATGGATTAAGAAGAAAATGCCTTGCTCTTAAGTGCCCATAGTTTTGGGGAAACACGATTTTCTATGCTTCTTAAAAATAAGGAAAATGTGGTATATACTGATTGTAAGAGACAGTATATTAAGAAAACTAAACTTGCAATTATGTTTCAGTTAAGCTGGTAATAGGATCCACTGAATAAAATGAAGCTAATTCTCACAACAGTAACCATATGTGTTGTCTTTATTGGGATAAATAGCTACAGGTAAGGGCATTATATTTAATAATCCTCTTTATATTGCCAATTTATCAAATATATACTTATTTTTCCAATTTTGTATACCTTCATTAAAGTACAAAAACCTGAGAACTGTTCAATATACTTTTTTCTCTGCAGGATAAAATCTGAGAGCTATTTTCTTATTTTTGTAAAAGTTTTATCATTTGAGCCTTGATTTTTCTTCTTTCTGCTCTCCTACCCAAATTATCTGGAAAGCATAAGGACGACTAACCATCAATTTCCCCTGCTAATCTAAGAAACCTTTTACAACAGATAATCCCAAAACAGAGACTAGAAAGCTTGTCACTAACTTTATTCTTTATATCCATTGTACCTCCTTAGAAAGAGTTTGTATGTTTATTTAAAATAGCACTAGTCTTCAATTCCAAACTTCATCGGATTTAAGAGTCCTCTGCTGTCTCCTGAAATAACTTCATGATTCTCACACTATCTCAAAAGCGCATAAAGCAAAGGATTATACATACATTGCTTGAAAAGTTTACTAAACCAAACCATGTCCTTGGGCACCAAATTTTTATCTGGACAGCTTTCTCATTCAAGCAAACATAGTTCCAGCCTGACTGGATTAAGTAAAGAAAAATATGGTTTCCAAAAGTTCCTTGTCTAGTGAAATTTTAAATTTGAAAGTATTGGTTTATTTTTGTGTAAATACTAGTTTAGGCTTATATATATTTTGTTTCAAATAACCTGTGTCTGGAGAAAATTGTAGAACATGAAAAAGGAAAAGGAAAATGACATGTTGTGAAGCAGAATCAAATAAACACAAAGAAAATATTCTACTTTTGGTAAAAACAAAATGCCAATTAATTGTATACAATGTTGGCGCTGGAACTCTTCTGCAAAGTAATGATAGGGAAAGTAAATTTTAAAAAGCAAAGAAAATCTTGGGCACTATGACTTGCTAATTTAAATGTTAGATCCTCCCTAATATCTGTTCAAAAGCAGTTAAATTCAAAGGAACTTACTTGGACAGAAGTATGTATAAAACTGTAACTTAAAGAAGCTGGCTAGGAGACTCCGGTATTTGCATTAAAATGCATTTCTAATGAATACTCCCAAAGTGTTAAGTCACTTAGAATTTCCTGCTAGATTTCCCTGTAGTAACAGGTGACATGCTAATACCCTGGTAATACAAATGTGTAACTGCAAGGGTGAAGTGCCAAGTGAAAACTCTATCGTGCTCAATTGAAAATAAATCATCAATCACAATAGCGTGATCAATTATACCTCTTAACTGCCATGCTGTGGGGTTTGCACAAGCCGCTGACATTGAGAAATTCCTACTTAGGAAGGAGAAACAGACAGGACCCCAAACTTTGCAGCAGAAAAAAAAAAGATAATCTGCCTTTGAGCAGGCGGCTATCTTACTTTTCCCTTCCCTATTGTTGTTTCCAAGATCAAGCAGCTCTAACATGAGTATTCGCGGCTTTTAAAACACCCTTTTGGATGAAGAGTTGCATTCCCCAAAGCATTCGACATTGAGATGGGGGTGGGGGGGTTGTTTTTGTTTTTAAAAAAAGATGAACACATAACGCGCAAACGGACATAAAAGACAAGTGAAATTAGTCGAAAAGATCAACACACCTCTCTAGCTTATGTACTCACCGTTGTTGGTAGGAAGTAATGCCCTGGACGTTTTGCGGATTCCCGTTAGCTGCGGTACTGGCTCTCCCCACGCCCGGGCCGGCTGGTACTCCCCCGGCCGCAGCTGCAGTCACCTGCACGCTGAAATCCGGGAAGATCCGGATCATTCCCGCGGCTCAGCACCCAGCGAGTGTCGGCGAAGAGGTACAGCAGCTCCTCTCCCTCCGGCGGCTGCAGCAGCAGAGCCAGCCACACTGCAATCCCATTAGTGAACAGCGGCCACTGGGAGGGAGGCACAGCGCTTTGATGTGAGCGGCTGGGCTGAGATTGAGTTGAAGGGGGGGGGGACTTAAAGTGAAGCGAGGGAACAGAGAAGGTATTTTACCAATTTGCAAACATACAACGCGCCAGGATTTGAAGAGAAGCGCGGAACTGGAAGGCTGCGAAAAAGGAGTCGAAATCGGGAAGGGGGAATTCTCTGGGTAGCCTAAATCCGGAATCCGAGGGGCGAAGGGACGGTGAGGGGGCCGCAATTACTTTAACGCGGCTGTGAAAATGATGGGCAGCAAATGTTGCCTCTTCCCACCCCCTTCCAATCTTCTACTCCGCCCCAACCACGCGGAGTCCGGGAGGACTTCTCAGTTTCTCAGAAACGCTGCTGACTGCAGCTTAGCGGGCTACAATAAACTGGCGAGGTGCGGGGGAAGGGAGAGAAGTGTGTGTGTATGTGGGGGGGGGGCGGAATTCCCGGTTCCCAAAGGGGGAAAAAAGAGATGGGGAGGACGCGGCGTGTTACAGGACAAGTTCTTGAGAACTAGCTTTTCTTTCCCTTCTGTCTTCCCCCCACCCCCTCTCCTTTCCCTTTCTTGTATTCTTTTCTGTGCCTCCCCCCCCCTTTTTTTTTTTTTTAATGAAGCGCCGGTTTGCACCCAGAAGAAAAAACGCCGCTTTGTGCCGCGGTGGGGCTCGTTCTCTTCCACAGGGAAGTGACTCTCCTGCCCTCCTAGTGTGCGGCGCGGTTACTGCTACTCAAACTTGGAAGGTAGGGTGTCTGCGCGCGCGGCTGGCTGGCTGGCTGGCTGGCTGCACGCACAGCTCTCCCTTGCTGCTCTAACAAATCGATTAAACCATTGAGTGCAGTGCAAGAAAGCGGTCGCAAATGCATTATATGAAGCGGGAACAAACACAATAACGCGGGAGGTAGTTCGGGGTGCAACAGCGAGCGAGCGAGCAGGCACGCTGTTAACTAAGGTTCTGGGGGAGCTGGTTGCAACGGCGTTCCTTAAGTTGGCTCTTTCAGGTGGGACTTTGTTGTCATCTTACAGGCACGGGAAGTTAAGCGGTACATTAACAGCAGGGAATCTCTTCCACGTGCAGGGATTGTGGGTATTGCCAAGTACTTTGCGAGGTTAAGGGCTGCCGTTTCTTTGTGCGTAGGACGGAGTGGACATTTACATTCCTATTCTCTCATCCACCCATCCTTTCTATCTTCCCTCTGCAAATAACGAAGAAATGGGGGAAGGGGCTCGCAAGCCGCTTGTTATGCCAGCGATATAGGACTTTGTGAGTGTTGCGAGCAGGGCTTGGCAAGCGGTGGGGTACCCGAGCTGGAATGTGCCGAGGTAGGAGCTTCCCGCTTTACGCCTTCCCGTTCCCACACCACAAGTGCTTCCCTTCACTACAAATGGACGGATGTCAAAGGGAAGGTCTCTGCTCAGGCAAAGCCGTGGAGAAGACGCCCCTGTTGTTAACCAGAGGCACTGCGGTCCCACTTCCTTTTTCTTTCTCTCTCTCTGTCTCTCTCCTGGTGTCCCGTTTCCCCTTCCCTTCCCATTGGTGTGAAGCCCATAGTAAAAAATAAATAAATTATAAACTGCTTTGTTCCCGGTTAATATTCGTTTTGCCTGCTAGTCTGTATAATTGTCAGGATGCATCTGTAAAAAGAGTACTTGTGGGAATTATTAACATACGGTCCGCACCAATTGGATGTGGAAAATAGATATTTTTTTCCCCTGAGAACATTTAAAGAGTTTTTGAGGCATTTCCCAGAAGATTGTCCAATATAATTTGCCAGAATCTCACCAAGTTCAGTATATTCTGGAGGGCTCACTGGGAAAGACCTATGCCAGGATCTGTCCAGGTACAAATTCCAAAGACAACAAGAAGACATAATTATCCATAGTGGTAGCTTTGGTTTATAACAGAGTTGCACGTCAAAATTATGGCAGGATGGTGCGCTTCTCTGTCTTCCTTTACTCTGTCCTGTCAAAATTGCATATTTCAGGAGCATTTGTTACCACATACACACTTCTCCATCATACAGCATTATATTATTGAGCAACCATTAAAAATAATTTACAAACCTCATGTTTGTAAACTAAACCCAAATTGGGAAAAGGCTTCAATGATGATCTGTTGGAGTAGAAAATTCATGTGGGAGATATGGAGAGAGGTGGAATTGAACAGTTTCCATGGAGTCTATATACCAAAGGAGCATTATCCAAAAGAAGGTTCAATACTAAAATAAGGTTAATATTGATAGAGAATATTTGTGGCTCAGGGTTGAAATGAGGGGTCCCTGGTATGCTCTAAGTTTGGTTGTTTTCTTGCAGTTTCATTTCCAAAACTAGGTAACATCAGCAGTGCACTGGTTGGGTTACCCTAGTTTGGGTAATGAAATGTCTGCAAGAAGACAACCAAGCTCAGAGACAATCAGGGACCTCTCAAGATTAATATTTTCTTTCAAAGGAGGCAAAGTAAATTGGTTAATCGCAAAAGTTGCATTGGTATGTTTCTTCCCCCCCAATAATAATTTCCTGTGAGTGTAAATCACAAGGTAAAGGTAAAGGTTCCCCCCCGGACATGCGTGCTAATCGTTTTCCGGCTCTAGGGGGCGATGCTCATCTCCATTTCAAAGCTGAAGAGCCAGCGCTGTCCAAAGATGTCTCTGTGGTCATGTGGCTGGCATGACTCAACACCAAAGGCGCATGGAATGCTGTTACCTTCCCACCAAAGATGGTCCCTATTTTTCTACTTGCATTTTTTACGTGCTTTCGAACTGCTAGGTTGGCAGAATCTGGGACAAGTAACAGAAGCTCAACCAGTTAGGCAGCACTAGGGATTTAAACTGCTGAACTGCCGATCTTTCGATTGACAAGCTCTTAGCCACTGAGCCACCACGTCTCCCATAAATCACAACCTTAGTCACAGAAACCTATTTTGTTGAGACGGCTGTGAATTATGGTCATTCACAGCCTGTAATGATTCACAGACAGTCTGTGAAGATCCCGACAGATGTCTGCTCGAATTTACACAGTCTTTCGGGGTAATGTTAATAAGCACCCACCTTTATTTCCCTTGAAACGCTGCCAGAGGCCTAATAATCAATTCATTTTGCAAGGCCAAACGGAGCACAGAATCAAACAGACGTCTCAGAACTTGAATTGACTATATGAACTAATTGCTTCCTGCAAAAGCTCATGTCCGTTTGCTCCTCTTTTATGTCTTATGGGAGGGGCCAATCATCTCCAAGCCTTACTCCCGAATCACCCTTTTTTTTCTTAATTGTTCTTGCCTTCTGGCAGTTCTGCGCACGTGCACACTGGGAACAGGCTCACACTGTTCTGCCTCTCCTATGTCAGGTTTCGGAGGCTCCGGAGGCAGCACATAACTACCAGATGGCCCACTCTCAACCTCCAATGCAGAGCCCTCGTCCAAGCCTGTCCCAGACTCCAGGACTGGCCCACATTCCTCCCCAACCTCCTCACTGTCCAAATCTGCTGCCAGCTCTGCTGGCCGTTGGCGGGCCACAACAAAAATAGCCAGCACGCCAACCAGTTGTGGCTAGTGAGCTAGCAGTATTGGTGAGGTTTGGAGACACTTGGTAGCACATCTTTTGGGGTGGACATAGCAAATCCTTCATGGAGACTACAATATTTGTCAACAGTGGATTTGCTGAGTTTTTTGGGGGAAAAATACAAGTTGCACAAAGCTGCTTGGCAGAACTCATTCAGCCTACATGCTGTATAGGCTTGCTTTGAAACAATTATTAGATGACGTATCCAGTGGTGGAATTCAGCCAGTTCGCACCACTTCGGGAGAACCAGTTGTTAACGTTCTGAGCAGTTTGGTGAACTGGTTGTTGGAAGAAATCATTAGGACAGAGAACCGGTTGTTAAAATATTTGAATCCCACCACTGGACGTATCCCTATATTTATGTCAAGTGTCAGGGATATTTTCATGGATAGGGAACGCCTAAAAAATTATTGTGTAACATGGGAAGGACATCAGATTTGTGGTATTTGATATATGTTGTTTGCCTGTGTTTTGAAGTAGCTTTTTTATATAACAAAAGGGGCAAAAAAGAAATATTAAAAAATGTCTTCAAACTTTTTCAATTAGAAGAATTAGAATTATATATTTATTGGCCAAGTGTGATTGGACACAAGAGGAATTTGTTTTGGTGTATATGCTCTCAGTGTACATAAAAAGAAAAGATACATTCATCAAGAATCATAAGGTATAACATTTAATGATAGTCATAGGGTACAAATAAGCAATCGAATCATACTAGGAAACAATCAATATAAATTGTAGGGATATAGCAATAAGTTACAGTCATACAGTCATAAGTGGGAGGAGATGGGTGATAGGAATGATAGTTACCAGAATTTCCAAACTATATTAGAAGCACATTTGTAATGTTGCACTTTTAATAATTTTGATAGGATATGTTTCATTCCAATGTATTAAGATTCACTGAAATGAAAAAAAAAAAAAATGGCAAAAATAAAGAGCTGCACTGTTGGCCTCTTTGGGTACAAATTCTCTGATAAAATGCATTCTACAGGTAGTCTTTGTTTAATATCGAATTATTCAGCTCCACTGTAGCGTTGCAGCATCCTACAGTCACCTGATTATCACTTCAACTTCCTGCTGGTTTTCCCATTGACCTTTGTTGTTTGAAGCTGGCAGAAGGTTACAAATGTACAGTCATAGGATCATAGATTATTGCATCTAGGAATGCCAGAATTGCTGCTATAAGTCAGCAGGGCCACACAACATTGTATCTTACAACCACATCACTTAGTAATGGGGTTCCTGATCCCAATTACAGTTGGTAAGCAAGAACTACCTGTACTAACCAGATGTGGTTTGCAAAATTATGGGCAACTACTAGATGACAGCAAAGAGGTACCAAAAAACCAATCTTGTTTCTGTCATCTTCAGATAATATGAGTTTTAAAAGTTCAGATACTGTAGTCCTAACGAATGTTTCCTGTTATTAGATCAAGGAGTATTTGGTCTTTCGTAAGTAACTGAACATATAAATGTAGAAAGGCTCATAGGCCATTAACCATTTTGAAACAAGCCTATTTCTAACAAACCTATATAATTGGGAAATGAATTGAGAATCAGGTACTTCATAGGCAACTTCCTGTGTCTATAAGTAAGGAAATCAATTTTGAGAATGATGGTTCAAGAAAAAGACTGTTTTTCTCAGTGAAAACTCAAGGAAATGTTTCCCATGAAGTTGAGATCCTAAAATTAACATTTCTAAAGTATTTCAAAGAGGCTAAGGAACAATTGTACCATATTCAAAGGCATAGTGTTTATGGTTGCCCCCAGCTGAAAAGCAATACCAATATGCAGCTCAGTAACAAAGAATCAATAATATAGCTCTCTCTCTTCTTTTGCTCCAGCGTTTTTGTTCTAAACCAAATCAGGGTACATAAACTCAATGATAAAACTGTTTGTGTTGAAATCCTTTGTATAAAATAGCATCTGTGTTTGCATTCTACTTTAATGCAAAATGTTTTGGACTGCAGCTAATACCAAGAGATATGAAACTAGTTAGTCCCCACATGTTGCACATAAAAAGAATTCATAATGAGCATCTGTGGGATGTGGAATGGATCCCATGAGTTAGCTGAAGACCTCATAACGTAAGAGCTGAGAAGCCTAAGTGAATTATGACTGTCTCTTTTCTCACAAGTAGGATTAATTTTCTATCCCACTTATATTCATTATCTATCCTGTTTATACCACAGGGACACCAATTGTTTGAGTGTGGAATGTAAAGTCTTCACAGAAAATATGGCACAGCTGACTGAACACTTTTTTTCTTTTTCTGCAGCCCAAATACTACTCAAATTCCAGGTTTAATAACCAATATTAGATGGAGGCATTTCTTTATACTTTAGGCAGGTTTATTTTCTCCCTAATTGACATGTTTACATGGCCCAGTTCTCATGCTAACTTCCATATGCCCGTTGCTCTTCCAAAGATATCAATAGAAATAGATTCCTTGCCACATATTTACAATCTTATATTAAGTTTAATAATTATTTAATTGTTCAAATATGAAACATAGCATCCAATGCACAAGAGAACAGCCCCTAACTAGGCATGCCCAGATTCTACTTTGGAGAAGAGGGATTTTGTTTAAATACTCCAGGTCCAGCTTCAGGCTGCTCAGGCATTGTGGATTACAACTTGCTCTTCAAAATGGTAGTAATCCAAGGGATGAGAAATTGATCACTTTCTATCTCTTTTTTCCTTTAAAATATGTACCACTGTCTTTTGTTTCTACAAGACCTACATTTACAGTACTTCATATAGAAAGAAAAAATTAGAAAAATCACAATGGATCACAACAGCAAGATAAGTATTCTGCTTTTATTAATAAGCTCAAGTTTAAAAGTCTCCATCTTTTTTTTGGGGGGGGACTCTGATACATTTCATACCTTATATGATCAGATGACATCTTAATACTTGAAAAAATATATTTGATGGAGTCCTTTGTGTTCTACTCATAAACTCCAGTTGTTGAGATACAAAACATTGACTGAAAAAATAGGATATTGGTGTAGAAATTTGAGCATCCATGATGAAATGCAAAAAATATAATAAAATGAAAGTAGATCTTAAAGAAAAAATATTGGGCATTATTTTGTATTTGAAGATTATTTGATCTTATGCTCAAATAGAGCTGAATGGTGAGGTGGGGAAAGAGATGTGGTGATGCACACAAACCTGATTAGATGTGTCTTGTTCCCATTCACTGTTGCGGTTTTCACACATTTAGCTTGAAGGGTAGGTTCAACTAATGTCTTCATAGCTGTATTTTCTGTTTATTCTCAATATTGTCTTGCAGGATTTTCAATTCCGGTCACACATTGCCTTTTCATTCTGATCAAAGTTGGTACAGAGTTTTAAAATATATAAGAGTACAATCTCCAGAAAAATGAAATATATATTTAATGGAAATATTACCTAACACCATGTAGCATCCATCAATGCAACCTCGTGCTGAGATTCTGAAATCCACCTTAGCTTTGATAAAATTCCAAAGAGAATATATAACTGAAAGAATGACACTCTGCTTGGATTCATGATCCAACCTGTTT
Source organism: Ahaetulla prasina (assembly GCF_028640845.1). Lineage (NCBI taxonomy): Eukaryota > Metazoa > Chordata > Lepidosauria > Squamata > Colubridae > Ahaetulla > Ahaetulla prasina. The sequence continues at coordinate 315,861,966 of NC_080539.1, read as the reverse complement.
TGTTTAGGTTTGGCCTTGTGTGTTGTATGAATAAAGTAATTGTGTTAACCATAATTTGTATTTGTGAATGTAGTCATTATAGTTTATTAAAATCGTGGTAAATTTGTGTCTATGGGATTGCCTCTCTTCTAATATTTTTAAGTTTAAAACTAATTTTGTTAGATAGGTATGTTAAGGATGTTAAATAAAACAGAATTTTTAAAAAAAAATCAAGTCCATGATCAAACAAACTGTGCCTTAATGCAATATGTGAATTTAGTCTCTAATTAATTAAATTTTAGTAGAACAATTGAAAGGAAGCAATTGCTTAAAGGCTCTGGGAAGCATTTAAAAGAGATGTTGCCAACATTTGGGAGCTTGTATAAAAAAACCTCTTTCCAATCAAAATAACTGTGCATATATTTATATTCACACAGAGGTAGTAAGAATAGCTTCTGAAGTGCATAACATGCAAATTATGTGATCACTAACAATTTGAAAAAAAGTTCTTTGTACATACTAGGTCCTTGTAAAGCACTTTTTTGAATGCTTTGCTTTGCATTCCTTTACTTCTTGCATAAAATTAACTTCTTGGAAATAACCTGTAGTCAGACCATCAGCAGTGGTGTGCTGCAGTGGATATTGGGCCAATATCCAAATATAATCAAATCAACATAAGGCATGTTACTGTAGTTAGTCTTGCAATTAAGTAATGAATTGCTGTTACAATACTTGTGTTTAAAAGCCTATTTTTCATCCCGTCTGGATGAAATATCCAAATATCTAATCCAATCTGGAATCTCTTCGTAATTTTTTTCACCCCAATCAAAGAAGTCTGCAAATACCTGGTACGGACATGCTGCATTGATGTGTAATAAATCAGGCTGCCTACATTTATGATCTGTTGCATGCAAATGACAGCAACATTCATAGGATTCAGAATCAAAATCACAACATGAATATGGCCAGGATTACAGATACCATCCTATATTAAGAAGCACAGATGTATTCACTGGTAGACTACATGTTTCAGATGCAGAATGGAAAAAAAAAAGATACTAGGTTTAATAATTGACATTTCCCGATGGAATTGAAGGAGAGTTCTATCTAAAAACTTTGGAGAACTCTACCTGGTTAGACAATACCTACTGAACCAAACTGTCTAATGGTCTTAAGCTAGTAAAATGGGTAATGGTCAACCCAGTCTTCAAGCAGGGATTGCCACACTTATTTAGATTTGGTTTCCTAGGAGATGTTTTGATATTTTACAATATGTAGATTTATTTTAAAATCTATAGCTAGGGGAGGACAGATCAAGCTCTCTCATACTTGCATACTCTCCTACATTGGAATTCTAGGGAAAGAATTCTGTATAATAGCAATAGCACTTATATACTGCTTCACAGTGCTTTACAGCCTTCTCTTTACAGAGTCAGCATATTGCCCCCAACAATCTGGGTCCTCATTTTACTGACCTTGGAAGGATGGAAAGCTGAGTCAATCTTGAGCCGGTGAGAATCGAACTGTCAAATTGCAGTCAGCTGGCAGTTAGCAGAAGTAGCCTGCAGTACTGCATCCTAACAACTGTGCCATCGCAGCTCTAATGCTATTAGCAAACAGAACCCAACACAAGTTCTGTGTTTTCCTTAGTCTGTCCCAAAGAAATAGGACAGGAATGGACAAAAGATAGTTTAAGATATATTGATGGATCTCTAGATGATTTTTAGTAGATTGTCCAAATTGTGTAATGGTAGCAACAATTCTCAAGCTGGGCATTTTTCATAGGTGCCCAGTTCCTAGAGTCTGCACAATAAAGGGTTGTTTTGTACCTGGTAATGCCTAACGATTTTCAAGTTTCTAGAAAAGAGCTGGTTAGAATATTTAAGCTTGCCCTCCTATGAATTTCAGCATTTCAGCCAGGCTGGATTTGATTTAAATCAAGTCAGTTTAAATCACGATTTAAATCACTAGTAAAAAAGTTTGATTTAAATCCACTCAAGTTAAATCATAATTTTTAAAGAGCAACTGTCATTTCTGTCCCGCAGCAGCTCCTCCTCTGACCTGCTGTTGACTCACCGACAGTCCCAATATTGCAGAATATACAGTCTCATGCTACATAACTAAGCTCCATTTCATGCTGAATAAACTAAATTATTAATGTATCTTAAATAGAAAACTATCTTTAGATTTTTACACTGAAAGCATTTTATTAAAATAAATATGATCAAAATAAAAAAAATCCATTTTTTTTTTAAAAAATGTTTTTTTAAAAATCTATTTTTATCTATCCCGATTTCAGCCGGGAATGGGATGGCAAATGGAAAGGCATGATACTGCAATTTTAATTAAAATAACTTATTTGCTTTTGGAATTCCCAATTAATTTGCTAGCTGTTATGGAACATTGATCTGTATTTTTCCTAACAATTAGTCTTTCATAGTATTTTCCAATGTGGCATTCCAGCTCAGAATTCCTCAGCCAGCAAGGTATTGCTGAACATTATTTTACACATTACAATGGCACCAGGTTGTTCTTACATGCTAATATTTCAAATACATTTGCCACCCTGGCCATATTTACCAGCCAATCTTAAAAGTGTGTGTTTTTTAAATATGACTCAGATGTTAAAACAATAAAACAAGGTTTCACATGAAAGCTATTCCATCCATAAAAAATGCCCTGTAACATATAAATTGATATCTTCAATTAGGGAAAAATATTCAGCCTTGATTTCTTTTTACTACTTTAGGAACAATTAAGAGAATAATATCAATTTATCACCTTAATGATTTGCTGAGTACACCCAGACTGGCAATCACACTGTATTTCCTTATCTGTAGTGGAATTTCACTATACGAAAAGAGACAAATCCATACATATCCATACATACAATGGAGCTGTGTCTCTATAGAAAAAAATGGAACGATTTTCATCTACAATCTCTGAATGCAGTGTGTGTGTGTGTGTGTGTGTGTGTGTGTGTGTGTGTGTGTGTGTGTAAGAACAGACATGGGGCATTCAGATCAGAATGTAAACATTAGATTTTAGGTTTGAGCTTAATTTATTATTTTACACAGTTCTGCCATACTAGGCATACTATTACATGATGTTCTGCAAATTGTTTCATTTGTGGTTAAAACATTCTTAATAATAGAATGCCTTTCCCCCACCGCCAATGAACTCTATATTATCTACTACTATGGGGAAGAAACTCAGTGATGATTTAAAAAATGAATTAAAGTATACATCCAGGCTGTGTAATGTCATAATGCTTAGTATTTAAACCTTACGTTATCACAATTATATCCTGTATCTGTCAGTGTACCACTATTCCTTACCGGTATAAGTGAAAGAAAATCTCTTTAGAAATTCATTTCCATTTACTTAAAGTTAAATGGTTTGACTTTGAATTTTCATTATCTCTTGTTGGAAGGTGGTTGTGACAGGTATTGAAGAGAATGCCACAACCCTTCATTGCATCATCTAATTTGTACTTTAGTTATTTTAGATAGAGTGTAAAACAATATTCATAGAACAGGAGAACAAAATGAAACAAACATAAAACAGACTAAGTTGCATAATGAATTGTTAAAAAGGAAAACCCGTTTATTGGTAACAGGCATACATGACACTATGTATATGTGTGGTATATATGTGTGTTTTGTTGATTCTTTGCCACTGAGATAATTGCATTAATTTTAAAAAAATGAAATATCCCTTGATGAGATGTATTGTTTATAAAAGTGACCTTATGATACACAAATAAAATGATTACAGCTGAATAATTTTACTCTCCTTTCCCTATTTATGAGGTTAGGAAAGGATTATTGTGGTTTTTTAATGTTATTCTCCCTCTGTCAGTTACAAAGCTTTGTGTTTCTCTGTGAATTGACATTTGTAATAGCCATACTTCTATTTATTGCAGCAGTATATCTTGAAGAATATAATGATAAGCCACTTCTGTATTGATGTTAAGCAGTCTGCCTGGTTGTGTCCACAGAGTCCAACTCCTTCTATCTTCAAGCAATGTATAAATTAATAAAAATAAAGTGACTATATGAAGCAATAATTTAACTTACCTCATGATGGATGGAAAATGAGTAATAGAAAATTAATAAAAGACAGAGAAGTAAAGGAAATGTTAGAAAAAAGATGCCGGCAAGACAATTAAAAAAAAATCTTCCAGTTGGACCATAGAATTTCAATAACTTTATGATATTTATGGTATAATTGTATATAACTAATGTAACATGATATACCTCAGATTGTATTGCTAAATTATACTCTAAAATGTCATGAATACAGGTAAACTTCAAGTTATAATCCCAATCAGGACTAGAACGTTTGTCACTAAATGATGCGGTCATTAAGTGAATCATCATGTGACTGCACCCAATTTTGCAACTTTTTTTTTGCCACGGTCATTGCGCAAATCCAGCTTCCCCACCGACGTTGCTTGTTGGAAGCCAGAATTCCGCAAATGGCAATCATGTGACCCCAGGACCCTGCAAATGTCATAAATATTTGCCATTGCCAAGTCCTTGGATCAGTCCTAAGTCTCATTTTTCAGCACTGTTGAATAGTCATTAAAATATGTGGTCACTAAATATATGGTCATAAGCAAGGTCTACCTTTACGTAATCATAATTGTATGCATTACATATTTCCCTGTAGATAAGCACCCCGGGAATGAATTTTAATTATAGTAAAATCTTGCTTCTCCAGATTGCAATTCAGAAGACTTTCAGAAACAAAATTTTCCTTTGGACTTCATTCCTGAACTGTGTATTTTTTCCAAAGAATTTTGGACAGCCATTTGCATCATTATATGCAATGCAAACAGTATCAGTTAGCTAGATTCAAGATTAATGGATATTTGGTTTTAGCGGACCCTCCATCCCAAATGGTCTGTTAAATCAAGTCTTTATATGCACGGTTTCATTTTCAGCACCATAACTAAAGGCGGGATTACTTGGTGTTTTTGCATTTCACTGTTATGAAAAACAGTAACAAGGATCTGTTCTGCACTTTATATCCAGTCCTTTACAAGACCGATGAGCTGTGTTTAAAATAGATTGTTCATATTCATGTTAGATTTAAAGAAATAGCTACTTTTATTACTCCCATTCCCCCGATAAGTTGTGTTAAATATCTAGATGAGAAATATCAGTGGGGGGATTTTTTTTTTTAATAGAGCTGCCTTAAAATCTATGATGACAGCCTTGGAAGTGTATGTGATCTTCAAGGTCACTTATTGTCTAAATAGAAAGTGAAGGAAGGTGTCAAGAAAGTCCCAAAAAGAGGCAAGCAGAGAATAAATTAGAACGAAAGGGCCTGGGGATAGTAGCATCACTACTGAAGTCATAAATGATGTATAAAGACATCAGTAGAAGAACTGGAGGGAAAAAATCTCTGGAAGAATGCCCTAAGGTGTTATCTCAATGGCTGATCTATTAGCTGATTATGCAGCTGTTGGAGAACCAAAGGTAAGATTTGAGACTAGCCTTTAGATCCGACTTATTAGTGCTGGCATCAGAATCGTCATCAAGATGTGCTGAAGCACAAGTGTCAAGGGACTGTTTACCCGGAATCTACAAATAGATTATCAGTGCTCGATGGGTCCAAAGGTGGTTTAAAAAACCCTATAGCCCAGCTTATATGTAACAACATAAACATAATGGCAAGACAACAACTCTATTATTTATAAAATGCTCTCATCCTAAAGATTTTATTTTCCAAAGAGTGTTGAAGTAGTATATGGCTTTCTCATTCTCTTTCATATCAATAAGGCTTGCATGTAAACATCCATTTGCTTTCAAGTGAACAGAAGGCAGCTCAAAAAGTTCATTGTGAAGATCGGAGTAACAAAAGTAGCCCTTGCTTCATTATGGTAGGCGCTTCATCTGAAATTACAGTGTGAATTTTCTCAAGAATTAAAAAGGTATGTATAGCAAATGTACTTTCGTTCAATTGTTGCTGTTAGAGAGAATTTCTATGATTAAGATGAATGTTTTACCCAGAATGTTATTTTCGTTTCACACAATACCAGTTTTGACAACTGATGTACCATTTAAACAATTTATTTATTTATTTATTTATTTATTTATTTTATTAAATTTTTATACCGCCCTTCTCCTGAAGGACTCAGGGCGGTGTACAGCCAAGTGTACAACAATGTACAACAATGTACAACAATGGCAGAAGCAGGGGTGAAATGCTACCGGATCGGACCAGATTGGGCGAGTAGGTAGTGGAGATTGGGTCTGGTTCGCTGATCCAGTAGCAATCGCTGGCTGGCCATGCCCCGAACCAGTCCACGGCCCGCAGTCCAGCTTTCGCAAGCTGGACACCGGGACACCGGGAAGGCAGCTCGCCTCCTGCTCGCCCTTCGGTCAGGGGCTGGGGCCCATTCCCCGAGGCCCTGGAGCCACCACCTGCCTCAACCGGGTCAGGGAATGCACCATTCCCCGACTCCGGCCTTTCCCTGGAACTGCTGCCCACTCGCTGCCCGCTCGCCGCCCGTTCGCCTTTCGCCTTTGGTCAGGGCCCAGGGCCCAGGGATGCCTCATTCCCCTGAGACTCCGGAGCCACCACCTGCTTGCCACCTGCTTCAATGCACCATTCCCCGACACCAGTCTTGCCCCGGAGCCACCGCCCGCTCTTCCTTTGCCACGCGGCGTATACTTACTTTCCTCCAGCGGCTGGCTGCCAGGAAAGGCAAGCATCCAAAAGTTACTGGAGTGGTGTGACTGTGATGACGCTACATATTTTCATATTTGGTGGACTTGCAAGAAAATTAAGGCCTTTTGGATAAGAATTTGGTGGATTATTCAAAATGTCCTGAAGAAGAAGATAAAGTTCCTGCCACAATTTTTCCTTTTGGGAATTATAACGGATTGTACAGGGATTGAGACTAAATTGATTCTGAATTTAATAACAGCAGCAAGGCTGTTGATTGGACAATATTGGAAGAAAAAAGAGTTACCTACAATAGAAGAATGGATATTGAAAGTTACTAATTTGGCTGAGATGGCTAAAATCTCAGCTTTTTTGAAAGACAATACGCAGGAAAAATATTTAATTGAATGGAAAAAATGGATTGATTATTTACAAAACAGATATCAGATTAAGAAATATCAGATTGCCTTTGAATAATTAGGAAGTATTATTTTATGTAATGGGGGGGTTGGGAAATGAAAAGATTTGGATGAGGTTAATTGGATTAGAAGGGAAAATTTTACTCTATGTTTGGTTTATGTATAACAATACCTTGTGATTGACCCGGGAAGCCGGGGGGTGTGTGTGTGAAGGGAGGGGGGAGGGGGTTTTGTGGGGGGAGGGGGGGAAGGGGGAAAAATAATTTTGTTTCTTAAAACTTTTTCAATTAAAAAAAACAACAACAAAAGTTACTTGAGTCCCTCTCCTTGAATATGCCACCATTGCAGCTTGTTCCATGCACTGGCTGCGCAAGTGCACACCGTTTATTTCATTTATCAGTGGCAGGTTGGGTGTGCGCTTGCGCAGCCGGCGCATAGAACAAGGCGGCATATTCAAGGAGAACAACTCCGGTAACTTTTGGACGTTTGCCTTTCCTGGCAGCCAGCCGCTGGAGGAAAGTAAGTATATGCCGTGTGGCGAAGGAAGAGCGGGCGGCAGCTCTGGGACAAGGCTGGTGTCGGGGAATGGTGCATTCCCCGATCCGGTTGAGGCAGGTGGCGAGCAGGTGGTGACTCCGGGGCTTCAGGGAATGGGGCATCCCTGGGCCCCGGCTTCTGACCAAAGGCAAAGGGCAAGCAGGCAGTGAGCAGGCAGTGAGTGGGCGGCAGCTCCGGAGAAAGGCCGGAGTTGGGGAATGGTACATTCCCCGACCCCGTTGAGGCAGGTGGCGGCTCCTGGGCCTCGGGGAATGGCATATCCCTGGACCCTGGACCCCGACCCAAGGTGAAGGGAGAACAGGTGGTGAGTGGGTGGCAAGCGGCCGGAGAAGCTGCAGCTGCAGGAATCTCGCAAAAAGGGAAATGGCAGAATAGAAATTTAAAAAAATTTGCTACTGGGTTCTGTGGGCGTGGCTTGGTGGGGGGGGGTTGTGACTAAGTGGGCATGGCTGTAAGGGACATTGAGTTGGCCACGCGCACTCAGTCACAGGACACACCCACCCACCAAGCCACACCCACAGAACAGGTAGCAAAAAATTTTAGATTTCACCCCTGGGCAGAAGGATATATCTAAATTTGTATAGCCAGGGGGAAAAACTAAGCCTGACTAGGTGGCCCAGTGGCTAAGACACTGAGCTTGTCGATCAGAAAGGATGGCAGTTTGGTGGTTTGACTCTCTAGTACAGGTCTCCTGCGTGAGGGGGTTGAACTAGATGACCTCCAAGGTCCCTTCCAACTCTGTTACTGTTACATATAAATTTTTGCAAGAAGATGAGGCTTGGACCTGCCAGACTTGAAACTAATTTTTTCTGCTTGCTCTTTAGTTTGGTTAAAAGAGTAGTGTTGGAAATTACTGGATTTAGAAGGTCATAATTTGAAATTTTGAAAGGAAAAAGTTGATAACAGAAAGCTATTCTTTTTAATAGTTTTATTATATACAATTAACAGAAAGGTTTAAAGTAGATAAAAGGTTTTATGGTTTTGAATTTAGTAAGACTGAATTTGAAATCAAATTCTGTACTAATGGTTAATGTTGCTGCTAAAATGTAGAATTTTTGCTGAACTATGGGACAGAATAAGAACAAGTGATTGTGTGATAAAGTGGGCTTAACATTTTTTCTCTAATATACAGGTGGACCAGTGGGAAAAATATGTAGTTGAAAGGATTGAAATTATATTAAGTTCTAGCCTTAAAAATATTGTATTGTTTCAAATATTTCTTTTATATTTTCCTCATTATTTCTTTAATTTCCATTGTAGTCCATTAACACTTCCAGGATTTTCCAAACCATTGCTTAGTGAAAGCTTACTTTTCCTTTCCTTATTTTAATAGGGTTCTACTTCCGTTCCAAACCCCAAAGGCTAGTTCAGTTCCAGAGTCTGTATTCGTTAAATTGATTCTTTCCACTTTCACTTCCTCTTCAATTAGCCGCCCGACTGAAAGTTTTCCCCAATGCTTGCACTTATTTTAAATATAATTTCTTCGTGAGCTCGTAACCAGTGGTGGGATTCAAGTAATTTAACAACCGGTTCTCTGCCCTAATGATTTCTTCCAACAACCAGTTTGCCAAACTGCTCAGAAAGTTAACAACCGGTTCTCCCGAAGTGGTGCGAACTGGCTGAATTTCACCACTGCTCATAACTCACCCGACTTCAATAATTTGTCTCCTGATATTTCTCCCTCCTGCACATTTCTTGTGGCCGTTGCACCTTTGGTGCCGCTGCCACGATGGATGATGGTGGCTGCATTCCACCCTGTCTGGTCTGAGGGAAAGAATCTGGAGCTGCGAGGAGTTTGCAACCTCCCCGTTCGCTCTGGTGGCTCCCCCGCTCTTTGCTGCCCCTTCAAGGCAGCTGCAATCCAATCCTTGATTAGTACAGACCCCCAGATCGGGGGGATATTGGCACAAACCCCAGAGCCATCGGAGTTTGCGACCCTCTCGCCCATGACGCTGGCCATTTACGTTTTTAAATAAATGTCTCAAATCCCTCTACCCTAAATCTATGGAATATTAAAGGAACTTACAAGAGACAGAAACCTGGAAGATAAATAAGTTGGAAACTACAAAATGAATATTTTAAATTGAGAATGTAATTCAAGAGAAGATAAGCAAAGATAGAAGAAAAATGGAGGAAAAAAATTGTTGGTTTGGACTTAAAAGACTTAATTCAACTTTTAATATAGTTAAAGAAAAATCTGGGGAAATTAACCTCCATGTACTGAAACATTTGAGAACAAAGAAACTTCATCACCAAAATGACTACTTATTATTTGTGAGCTGTAATTGTTGCAAGATGAGACACCTAGAGGCAGAGCAAGATAGTAAGAGTTGAATAGCTTTCTTGTGACTATTCCCATGAATGAGTGGCGTTGCTGGGAATGCGTAACAGTTTTGGAAGAGAATTTTAGATGGTGTGCTTTTGGATTATAGATTTGGAAAATTTGTCATTTAAGCAAGGATCCAAAGGCAGAGGAAGATTGTAAGAATGGAATAGCAGACTATTCCCCTGGAGAAGGTTTTGCTGATGTGGGCATACAACATCACTTTGAAAGGAACTAATGGCTGCTTTTAGAATCACCTTAAGAATTTAAATAGAAAATGTTAATATTTACTCTAAAATATAAGTGACAAATGTAATAAAAATAAACTGATGTTTTGGGAAATGGAGGGAAAGATATTAGAATTGGGATAAGAGGAAAATGAGCGTTATTATGTTTGGGTTAAAGTTTTGTTTTTGTTTTTTGCTTTCCTTATTTTTATGAATGGGTAAAGTAATAAAATGATTTGATAAAAACTTCTAAGGGAATAATTAAATATATTGGAGAAACAATTGGTGTTAATAAATAATGTACCCCTTTTAAATATTAAATTTTTGTCTGGTATTATAAAGGATTAGATGGGAATTTTGAATATATGTTATTTGATTTAGAGGCAGAGGACGATGAGAAGGGAAGAAAGAAATTGTCTATGTGATCTCTGGCAGTTTGCAAGGAAGAGATTTTAGGTGGTCTGACCTCTGATTAATAATGTAGATATAAAGTTGAGATTGATAAAATTTAAAAATGTAAACAGAAGATTTATTATTGATGTTTTGGGGAAGTAAGTACGGGGACTAAACTTCATTTAAGTAATTTTCAGAATGTGTCGAATTTGGAATAATTTTTTAAAAAATTAGATTCGCGCAAATAAATAATTAAATTTAAGAAGAAGGAAATATATTGTATTAGATTATAAATTTGGGTGAAATTTGATGTGTTTAAAAATGTATCTGACCAATAATTTGTTCACAATGAGCTTTTTTACTATGTTTATAAAAAAAATAAAAACTTTTTGGCAAAAAATATATATTGTATTGTTGGTATTTGTCACAAGTGAAATTGTTTAGAATGTATAAAGGGCACTGAACCTACTGGAAATATGAACAACATAAAGGGACATTTTATCATATTTGGTGGACATGTTAAAAAAAAAGGCAAAACATTTTGGATGGACTAATACATGCATTAATTCAGAAGATTTTAATAGTTAAAGTAAACTGAAACCATAGATTTTTCTTTTGGGATTAATGGACAAGCAACTAGTAAAAAGTCATCGAAGGACAATAAATAGAATAGAATAGAATAGAATAGAATAGAATAGAATAGAATTTTTTTATTGGCCAAATGTGATTGGACACACAAGGAATTTGTCTTGGTGCAGATGCTCTCAGTGTACATAAAAGAAAAGATACCTTCATCAAGGTACAACATTTACAACACAATTGATGGTCAATATATCAATATAAATCATAAGGATTGCCAGCAACAAGTTATAGAATAGAATAGAATAGAATAGAATTTTATTGGCCAAGTGTGATTGGACACACAAGGAATTTGTCTTGGTGCATATGCTCTCAGTGTACATAAAAGAAAAGATATGTTCATCAAGGTACAACATTTACAACACAATTGATGATCAATATATCAATATAAATCATAAGGATTGCCAGCAACAAGTTATAGTCATACAGTCATAAGTGGAAAGAGATTGGTGATGGGAACTATGAAACGATTAATAGTAGTGCAGATTCAGTAAATAGTCTGACAGTGTTGAGGGAATTATTTGTTTAGCAGAGTGATGGCCTTCGGGAAAAAACTGTTCTTGTGTCTAGTTGTTCTGGTGTGCAGTGCTCTATAGCGTCGTTTTGAGGGTAGGAGTTGAAACAGTTTATGTCCAGGATGCGAGGGGTCTGTAAATATTTTCACGGCCCTCTTCTTGATTCGTGCAGTATACAGGTCCTCAATGGAAGGCAAGTTGGTAGCAATTATTTTTTCTGCATGCACAAATGCACAAAGATGCCCTATCTTCTATCTTTTCTGATCTGAATTAATTGGTTTCAGTCATCATGAAAATTCATAAAATCATTTAGGATGTTCAGTGGTTCTAATGGCCTCCAAAAATATTCTGTAGGCACATATTCTTTTAATATATGCTAAGGCAGCGATAACTCAGCAGCACAAAAGTATATCTACATATGATGCTATTGAATGGCTGATTACATTATTATATTAAAATCACGAGTTTGGGAAATTAGTGATATTAGTTGAAGAAGTTCTATTTCTTCAGATTTAATATCAGATAAATGGATTTGTTTTTACATTTAACTAGCATGCAATATACAGAATTAAAAATTGCTTTGATAGAGATGCCTCTTTTTTCTTTAAAAACTAAAAATTTGGCTTAGTATCAACAGATAGCAGCAAATGTGGTGATTACCTTTACTGAAATAACTTTTCATTATTTAAATAGCATTCATATTTATTCAGTAATTATGTTTTTCATAAATTTGCTATATATAACATGCAACCATTGCTCCCCTGATTATTTGAAATTAATACACAAATTCTGCATGTCAGTGCACTGTGTCATAAAGCTTTAAATTCTCAGGATGGGATTTGATAACCCCAGGATGCACAGATTTTAAAATTTATATATATATACTTATTATATAATATTATATATTATTAGAACATTATCCAAGCGAGTAAAGAACAGCAGAGTGAATGGGATGAAAAACAAATAAAATATTTCAGGTAATACTTAACTAAAGGAATATTGGAAAGATTGTCTTCGGGATCTGAATGAGAATAACAGTATTTGTGGTATCAAAATATGAACACTGTTTGCTTATGAAGTGGCTATTTAAAGTATGTGTGATCATTGCTTCCATGCAATGACAAATGAAAAAACTGCTGTTTTTCTGCTTTCCTGTGGTTCTGCTTCTATCTAGGAGTGCAATTCTCATCAGAAGTATAGACAGTCTTTTACTAACAACCACAACTAGGATTGGAATCTCCATCACTCAGCAATGCAGTCATAAAGCAAGATGTCACATGACCACATCGCTTAGCAATGGCAATCCTGGCAGTTCCAGTTGCTTGTTGCCATTGTTAACTAAGAATCACAGGTCATTCAGTCTGTACCCATGCCAATGCAAGCCATTTTGGCTTGGTCTTTCCCAGCCCCAAGCCTCAGTAAACTAAGAGGCTGCCTCCTACTCCTCCCACCCACCAGTCTCCTCTCCATCTCCGTCCTCTTGGGGTGGCAAGGAGTCCCATAATTATGTGTCTTTAGGGCTGCTGACCATGGCCCAGGAAGCCACAGCCACCCCAGTCCCCTATGTAGTCTTACCCTTACCAGCCAGACACTCCGTCACCTCAATTGACTTTCTCTGTTTTCTTGTTCCCACTGACCTGCCTGCTGGGCTAGGCTGGGCAGGGGCTGGGTTTGTACTGCACTGGGGCTGATAATTTCATATTTTTGCAGTGTGCAGCTCAAAAATAGCAGTAGCACTTAGACCAGAGGTCAGCAACCTGCTGCTCTGGAGCCACATGTGGCTCTGCTGTGGCTTCCTGTCACTCAAAATATGTGTCACAACCGCCAATATGTAACACCCACCGGCATGCAATTTATTGAGCTTTTCAACCCCCAGTAGGCCAACCACGGATAAATCCAAGAAAAGAAAAGTTTCAGAAGAAAACAGAACGTTTAATTCAATTACATATGCTAGTTTTGTGGCTGCTCAAGAAATAGGCAGGCACGGGAAGGGTTTTGTGGCTCCTGGTATTTTCTTTTCCGTGGGAAATGGGTCCAAATGGCTTTTTGAGTGTTTAAGTTTGCAGACCCCTGACTTAGACTTATATACCGCTTCACGGTGTTTTACAGCCTCTCTAAGTGCTTTACAGCCCTCTCTAAGCAGTTTACAGAGTCAGCATATTGCCCCCAACAATCTGGGTCCTCATTTTACACACCTCGGAAAGATGGAAGGCTGAGTCAACGTTGAATGCTTTTTGGTTGCTGTAGTTTTGGCTCTGCTTTTGGATTTGTTTTTGTTTTTCCAGTGCAAAAGTGTAGTATTTGTGGATTTATAACTAAAACACAAATGAGGGAAAATATAATAAACATTTTTAATATACTGGAAGGTTAGACCACTACATATACTTTAGCCAATGGATTTTAATGGAAGGCAATACAATAAAGGAAATTGAATTGTGTGTTAAATGTGATTGGCAGGCATTCGGCAAGTTAAGCATGGTTTTCAAGAACAACCTCCCCTATGCCTGAAGAGATTTTTTCTTGATCAGTGTGTGCTCCTGCTTTAGCATATGTTGGTGAAACATGGCCTTCATCCTGCAATGGATAGACAATGGCTAAAATGACTGAAGATTAGATACTTGGGCATTGTTATACCCATGCTTTGGTTGCTAGTATAGTTTCCAACTATAATTCAAGGTGTTTGTTTTGACCTCTGTTTCACTTGGTTCCAAGATACCTATACTATAGAGTTCCTATTGCATCCAAAGAACTTGGAAATTTCACACCAACTCTATTTTGGGAAGTACAACCCCATTCAGACCTAAAGATGGAAAATGTCCTGTTCTGGGAGACCTCAAGGCCTACAGCCACTTGACTTTCCTAAGGTTTTTTTTAAATTTTTTTAAATTTACATTTATATCCCGCCCTTCTCCGAAGACTCAGGGCGGCTTACAGTGTATAAGGCAATAGTCTCATTCTATTTGTATAAGTCAACTTATTGCCCCCCCAACAATCTGGGTCCTCATTTTACCTACCTTATAAAGGATGGAAGGCTGAGTCAACCTCGGGCCGGGCTTGAACCTGCAGTAATTGCAGGCTGCTGTGTTCTAATAACAGGTTTCTAACAGCCTGAGCTATTACGGCCCTTGAGCTATTATGGTTGAGCCGAAGCCTGTTTTCCCCCATTCAGACTTCCAGATATTAGTAACGAACCTTTATGGCATTATTTGTTTGACCCAGATGTATAATTGTGTATCCCCAGTTTCCTTATGAACCCTTTTGCTATACTGATGGATAACCTCCAGTAGTGGGTTGCTACTGGTTCTCCCCAGTTCGCAAGAACCAGTAGTAAACATTTTGAGTAGTTCGGAGAACCGGTAGTAAAAATTCTGCCTGGCCCCGCCCACAATCTATTGTTGCCTCCCGACTCCCAGCTGATCGGCTAGAAGGAAAAAATCAAGAGTCACTTGTCGAAGAAGAGAAAAAAAAACAAGACATAGTCCCTTTAAATTGAGAAGCCAAGAAGCCTCCCAACTGATCGGCTCACTTCTCAGTCAGGAGATCGCTTGGCAAAGAAGAAGGAGAAAAAAAAAATGCTGTCGCTTTAAATTGACAGAGCGGCTAGAAGCTCCTTTCTGGGTCAGCTGAACAACAAATTGGATAAGAGGAGAAATTCTTATATGGTTCAATATTTTTGAAGTTTTGGGGTTTGTGCAACATGGGCTTTGTGTTTCTAAAAAGGTTTGAGCGATTTCCATTGTGAAGTATCCTGTCTTGAATGAGTTTTCTGCCTGCTTGTAAATGGAGCCGAACTTCCAGCTTCCACTTTCTATGATCTCTGCTTACAAAGTTTGCTTTATGCAGCTGGCAGGAATGTGGAATTCCAGGCAGGTTTCTTGCTAGCAGCTTGATTATTCCTTAATTATCTGGGATATTTTATTTGGGAAATGAAGAGGGGGGAGTTTGATTCCTTCCCAGAACAGATTAGTGGGGTGGGGAGAAAATGGGGATTTTGACGTAACCTTCCCCTGGAGTGGGGAGGGAATGAGGATTTTAGGCTTGCTGTCAAACATCAGCCATAATACTAATGACTGTTTTGAACAATATGCAGGTTGTATTACATGAATGGCTATTTTATATGTGAAATTATGACTGAAATCTATATAGGTTCAAACTGTCAGGAAGTTTGTCCTTAGTTTTAGGTTGCTTCTCTCTTTGTTGAGTTTCCACCCATTGCTTCTTCTTTTGCTTTCTGGTACTTTGGAAAATACTTCCCCCACCCTTCTTTCTAGCAGCCCCTTAAAAGCCTGTTGCCTATCACATTCTTGGGCAAAGCATGTGAGCCATTTCCTTCTTTCAGTGGTCCATGAAAGTGCATCTATAGCAGAGGTCTCTAACCTTGGCCACTTTAAGACTTTAAGACAACAAAGCTGGCTGAGGAATTCTGGGAGTTTGTCCACAAGTCTTAAAGTGGCCAAGTTTGGAGACCCCTGATCTACAGTATGTAGATAATATAGTTGAAAAAAGGTGAACAACATTTTTGCAGAACTATAGATACATTGAGGCTGGGTGTGACAAGGAATGGCTGGGAGGAGAGGGGCCAGGTGAGTACCCCTTGACATGAGAGACATTGAGTTGGCCACACTTACCCAGTCATATGACCATCAAGCCATGCCGACAAAATAAACCACGCCCATAGAACCGGTAGTAAAAAAATTTAGAACCCATCCCTGATAACCTCATCCAAAAGGTTCATGTAGATGTTAAATAGAAATGGCGGGCGGGGGGGTGGGAATGGAGTCTCAGAACTATTTACAGCCTTGGATCCAATCTGTTTCCCTTACTGAATGTAACTGACCCTGGAGAGAAGAGAAGAACTACGGTATCATAACATAGTGTTTCCCACTCCCTCTTCCCTGAGCTGGTCCAGAAGGATACCATGTTCGATGATATCAAACATGTGTACCTATGTATCTATCAGAAGTCATGTTACAAACACTAAATTGTTTTAGTACTAAATTGTTTTAGTACTTTACTACATTTCATCCTAGAAAAGAATTCATACACATTTACAGGAGCAAGCAAGCTGAAGGGATAAGGAAGTCATCTCCGAAATCAGACAAGACTAAATGACAACAACTAGTGATAACAAAGATAAATGCCATACAGCAAGTCATATTTGCCCCCAGAATCTAACAGTCAACAGAAGAACACTTGAAGTGACACGCGATGGAATGGGTGAGAGTATGCAACTGGCAAAAAATAAAAAAGGGAAAGCTACATAGGGAAGACTGCATGCTTACAACATCTGCTGAGCGCTCATGTGTTCTCCAATCCCTGTGCGTCACCATGCTACTTACGCAGCCATACAGGTGAGTATGGCTGTGTGCATAGTGCTTAAGCTGTTGTAATTAACAAAGCTTTTGTAGGTTAATAGAAACTTTCTGTGTTCTCAGGAGCATTTCATTATCACATACGATCCGGAACGCCTGTTCCTCTTGAAAATATGTGAATGTATCTGCAGTGAGTGACCAGGTCTTTGTGCCATGAAGCTTCATCTGTACCTATTGAGTCTATGCATTTGATGCAATGCAATGCACTCAGAAGGCACATGTGCCCCAGCAAAGTGTTGCACTTCAAGTAGAGGTAATATTGTAAAAACCACACTCCAAGAAAAGATCGTTCAGAACAAACTAAGAAGAATATAGAATGAATTAAAATTAATTACATGTAACTTTAAATTAATTGCCAATTAAAAATATTTTTCTGTAAAATACGTTATCTGGCTATCCCATCCACATGTACGCATACAAACCATTCTCCCATGAATACACTTTCTCACAGGCAAGTAAGCATAAGCATTCACACATTCCTCCCATTTTTCCAGCAGAAATAGTAACTAAGGTGGGGAAAAAGAACAGGGTGGGGGAAAGGATAAGTTGTGAAGGGAAGATGATGGGAGGAAAAGAGGTAATGGAACAGGAAATGAAAGAAATGAGGGCAAAGCCTTGTTTAGGCATTGCAAAATACATTAAAATTCAGCAGATGAGCAGCTCCTTCCAAGCTACCACATTCCTCCTTTTCAGCAGCAATGTCTGCAGTCATTCGCTCTCCCTGCCCATTTATTTTCAGCAAGACTCTGATTCCTATCAGCGAATGCAAGATGATACCCTCAGCCAGTTCGTAAGTAATGGGGGCAATGAGGAAGGATTCACCTTCATATTGTAATTACAGTAGTTAGGAGGATGAGCCGAAATGAGTTATCATTAAGATTTCATTCCTTACGGAAAACATTTCATAGCCCAAAACATTGTTGTGGTGGTAATTGTAATGGCAGCACAGCCAAACAGAAGATAAGAGAGACAAATAGCTGCAAATTGGCAGTGAACAAGTGGCAAATAAGGTGATCACCCAGAGAGAATTGCAAGACATAAGTGAGCTCCCTTTTTGCGCAGAATATATTTGAAAACATTCAGCACGGACGTATTATTAATTCTTGTGTACGCTGGAGGAAGATAATATTGGCTAAGATATAACTCACTCCACTCTTTTGAAAAGTGCCTCTAGTCTAACTTCTGCCTTGATAGCCATCAAAGGCTGACAGAATGATTCTCAGTTTAATGTCCTTTCCAAAAGGATAGTACCTATGAAAACATATTTACTCTGGGCTGATGTATAAAGACACTGAAAACCAGCTAATCTCAGGTAAGGAGGTGGAATCCACAGTTTTCTAGCCTGTAGGCAAGTCTGTCTTCACATTACTTAAATAGACAATGCACTACAGGTTTGGGCTCTCTATATTAACTCACGGTGAATATGATTTACTGCACTTGCCAGTGCAAAGCAAGTGTTAATTCTTCTTTCCACAGCTAAAGAAACTCAAGCCTTCATACAAATAATATCAGAGGGGGGATGATCCCATTAAGGAGTTCCATTCTTATCTTTCTCATTGCCTAAAATTATTCATCAGAAGTTCCATGAATAGATATTTATCGCCTATGGGGTTTCAGGAAGAAAGGAAAAAAAATACTAATATCCGGGGTGAAATCCAGCAGATTATGATAGGTTCTGGAGAACCGGTAGCAGAAATTTTGAGTAGTTCGGAGAACTAACAAATGCCAGCTCTGGCTGGCCCCAGAGTGGGGTGGGAATGGGGATTTTGCAGTATCCTTCCCATGCCATGCCCACCAAGCCACGCCCACAGAACTGGTATTAAAAAGATTTTTTCTTTTTGAATTTATATTCCGCCCTTCTCCGAAGACTCAGGGCGGCTTACATTGTGTTAGGCAATAGTCTTCATCCATTTGTATATTATATACAAAGTCAACTTTTATTGCCCCCAACAATCTGAGTCCTCATTTTACCTACCTTATAAAGGATGGAAGGCTGAGTCAACCTTGGGCCTGGTGGGACTTGAACTTGCAGTAATTGCAAGCTGCTGTGTTAATAACAGACTGCTTAGTCTGCTGAGTCAGCAGAGGCTGGATTTGACCACTGCTAATATCCCTTTTCTTGAACTGTTCCTTGGGATCTTCAAAATCTGATCCACATGGTTGGAGATCTCTCTGAAACAGTGGCAGATTAGAGAAGTTTGCATTTGGAAATAACATGTAAAAAATACTTGCTCCTTCTCTTAATATGGGTAGTGACCCCCCCCCACTGATTCCCATCCCTTCCATGAAGACAAATCTTACTTGATTATAGATTTCCTAGAGCAGGGGTCTCCAACCTTGGCAACTTTAAGCCTGGCTTTGCTGGCTATGGAATTCTGGGAGTTGAAGTCCGCCAGGTTTAAAGTTGCCAAGGTTGGAGACCCCTGTCCTATAGTAAATATATTCACCCAATTCTCTGTTATAGTTTAGCAGGTATAGCTAAATCATGCTTATCATTGTTTTCCTAGATCAAATGGATTCCCAGTTCCCTTTCAGCCCCCTCCCAATCTTTTCCTAATCTGCCTTAGATGATTGCAGGATTCTCCAGAACAAATACAGGGGAAGTGCATTCAGTTTTGGTCGCCACGTTGTAAAAAGGATGTTGAGACTCTAGAAAGAGTGCAGAGAAGAGCGACGAAGATGATTAGGCGACTGGAGGCTAAAACATATGAAGAACGGTTGCAGGAACTTGGTATGCCTAGTTTAATGAAAAGAAGGACTAGGGGAGACATGATAGCAGTGTTCCAATATCTCAGGGGTTGCCACAAAGAAGAAGGAGTCAAACTATTCTCCAAAGCACCTGAGGGTAGAACAAGAAGCAATGGGTGGAAACTAATCAAGGAGAGAAGCAACCTAGAACTAAGGAGAAATTTCCTGACAGTTAGAGCAATTAATCAGTGGAACAACTTGCCTGCAGAAGTTGTAAATGCTCCAACACTGGAAATTTTAAAGAAAATATTGGATAACCATTTGTCTGAAATAGTATAGGGTTTCCTGCCTGGGCAGGGGGTTGGACTAGAAGACCTCCAAGGTCCCTTCCAACTCTGATATTATTATTATTATATAGGGCTGCTTAGAAAAAGGATGGAAAGTGTCATTTATACAGCACTGGGTGAAACTGGGGCAAACAATTGAAGACACTCTTAGATGTGGCAATATCCTGCTGTATTTTCTACCTTAATTCCAGCTGTTCCATAACCTTCATCCACTTTAACATGTTCTTTATTTGTTTTATGAGCCAGACAGCTGAATTTGGCCATACATTGCACTACATAAAATATGGCAGATGAGATAGCTCTGAACTTTACCTGATAACATCAGTTTCTATTCATGTAGCTGTTCCTCAGTCCTTATGTGACTCATTGCAATTCTACAAACACCATAGGAAAAGGACGTACTCTTCTAATTTTGAGCACAAAATGCCTATCCATCATGGAAATATATGAAATTTAAGATTTTTTGAGGTCTTGGAGAAGTTGATTTACCAGAGTTTCATACTGTGGCAAATGACTTTAATTCTACTGATTGGTTGGCAGGAAACCAGAAACCAAATGCTTTTCTTCTGTAGTCACCAGGAGGCAGAATATAGTTTGATGCTTTTGTGGGAGAAAAGGAAGCAGACTTACAATTTGGCCTGCTTCTCAGCATTCAGATGTGAAAAACTTTAGATCATGTCATCATGCCCAGAATCTTCCTCAGTTGGTCTTAGTCAGGTTGCTTGTACCAAGACTTCAGTAGGAGCAGAAATTTCCAAATGAAGATAATTTGTTTACTCTTTGTTTTTTGTTTTTTTAGCTAAATAAATAATTTACAGTTCAGGCTACTGTTTCAATCGTTATGATTCCAGAGAATAAATGATGTAGACAATACATGAATTGTCTTCTAATATCTATTTTTAGTAACTTTTTAAAGGTGACGGGACACTGCACATGTGTGCTTGCTAGTTCCTCAATGTTACTCTCAGACAATCTTTCTAGCAGTGAATGATAAGTGTTGTGATTATGCTCACTTCATTGTATGGCCAGAAGCACGTATGACCAGCGTGCATGATTAGAGCTACCCGGGATGAGATTTTGACTTAGCAGCTTTCATTTTGCAGATGGTTATAGGAAACCAGCTTCTGTTTTTCTCCAAAACAATTTCCCAGTCCTTAGAAATGTACAACACTGTATAAATTATGCAACTGATTTATAAGTCACTTTTAATGGGCATATAATTTCCCCATACTTCAGTAAATACAAATTGTAGTCTGATTGAAAGCAGACTTTTTAAAAAAAAGGAGAACAAGAAAGGCTCAAATGGAACTGAGTTCTCAAAATTAATTACCTTCTCCTAAATATTGCAATTGGATTCTCTTGGAGGAACACATTTTCTTCTTTGTATGAGAAGTGATAAATGAAGAACCTCATCAATCTACCTCTTTACCCTTGGAATAGAGCCTCTCTCTATATGCATACAAATCTCTCTCTGCTCCTCATCTGTTTCTTGCCACACAGAGCAAAATATCATGATTCTGTTAAGTCATTTGCAAAGAAAAGTGCAGGTGGATTTCTGAAGCATCCTTATTCCGATAAAGTCCTATGCGTTAAACCTAATACTATAGAATGCTTTCTATATTAAAGCAAAGCAAGCTTGTCGTTCCAAATCTTTTCAGATTTTATGTATGGATGTAGCTTTTTGGGATAATAATCTTTCTTAGCAGCTCAATATTTAAACAGTAATAAATCTCTCTCTCTCTCTCTCTCTTTCTGTCTCCCCCCACCATGTGTGTCTGTCTATAAAACATAGGGGCATGTGAAGTACCCAGTCTCTGACTCTGCTTACTCCAATCCCAACTCCTGATTTTTTCAGAGTTGTTGTAACAGTGAGATGGGCAGCAGAGAAATGTAATAAATAAAACGAAAAATATAATAAATTCTCCTCTAAGCTTGGTAAAAATTAGTGATGTGAGGGGAGAGGAAAAACTTCTGATTAACTCAGTGTCAGCCTGGGTGTGTGCATTATCTAAGGAACCTACACATAGTTTTTAAATCAAAGCCTCTGGTGAACAACAGCTCTATAGTCAGTATATACAGCATATGTCCCAGTCCTATTACTGCGGCCGTTACATATTTTCAATTACAGTATTTGGAATGTTCATGACATTCAACCTTTACTTGTTGACTTTAAAGGGGGCAAAACTGAGCTTTTCTGCTTAAATTGGTTGTAAGCAGAGTTTAGATAAATAATTCAAGTTGTTTGCAGAGGTGTTGAGCTCATCCCCTGGGAAAAGACAATATGTGGGAATTACATTAGCCATATGTCCTGTTGTATTGCAGACTGGTTATGCATGACAACCCCAGTAGTACAATCACCTACTGAGAAATTTACTGTCATCCCACAAGCATTTAATATGCTAATTAGTTATTTGCTTGGAACACAGTTGTCTGTAGGCTTCCCTAACAGCAAAGAGGTGGTAAGACTGTCCGTCTTTACTACTGCAGGAGAATGAAGCTGACAGGGTTATTTAAAAAAAATGCCAGACTGTGATTTTGGAGTCTAAATAATGGTTTAATAGCTATGCTTCTATTCTGAATCCTGATTTAGGCTATTCACAGGGTGTTGTTTTTTTTAGCAGTTCAGTTCCTAAAGCATAAATTGCCTTTGTTTCTCCCTTTTCCAATTTATATAAATATTTGATAATTAATGCTTTCACAAAAACAGAGGAGAGGCATTTGTAATGCAAATGGGCATTCAGACCAATCAAGCTTTTACATTTATATTAGAAAAAGGGAGAAAAAAGCGCTACTTTAACCCTCAGTTATCAAGAAGTAGGTCATTCCTCTCAGTGGGTCTAAAGGTTTCTTCCCAACTACTATTTTACAATGAAATCTGAGGTAGCAAACTCAGGTGATAAGTAGTGACTGGATTGTACCCAAAACAGACTCTGAGAAACAGAAATAATAGAATAGGGTCCTCTTCCAGTGCCAAAAAATCAGTGATTGCATGCCTGATGTGAGATGCAACATCTGTTTAAAAACCTGTAAGAAAAGTCCACTTGTGGACTTCAACTCCCAAAATTCCTCAGCCAGCTTTGCTGGCTGAGGGATTCTGGGAGTTGAAGTCCACAAGTCTTAAAGCTGCCAAGGTTGGAGACCCCTGCTCTAGGGCATCCTGTTGATCAAGAAAAAGTTCATACATTACGAGTTTTTCCTAATGTTTGTATTAGTTCCTGATGTTACAATCTGAAACTTTCACAACCTTTGAAACAACAGAACATGAATTTATTACATCCCCTCTATGACTGTCCTTCCCCTATTTCAAGATGATTGTGTATTAGTTTTCAATGTTTTCTTCTCTAATCCAAACATAGCCAACGTCTTCAACCTTTTCTAAGGTTTAATTTCCATGTTTCTCACTATTGTTGTGTCTCTTCCAGAGAATGTTCCTTCGCACAAAAATTGTACAAGTACAATGTATTGGGGGGAAGAAAGCATTTACCTCCTCCCAAAAAATCTAATACGATTTAAGTATATCAATAATTGTAGAAGTTAGTGGGGAAGAGCAGACATATGGCAGAGCAAACAATGGAATTGTGTTATTCATTTATAAGAAGCTTATTCTATCTGTCTCTGCCCATCCCTTCCTCCTCCCCCCTCTGTCTCTCTATCTAAAATTATAAAAATATAAAACTAATAAATTAATTAAATATGATAACAAAACATATTAATATCTAAACATTAATCTTTTGAATTGGTTAATGGGTACTGTTATCCATTAGATAATTAAAATTAAATTTAAAATAGTAAATACTTATTTAATTCAAAAGTATTACTTAGATTACTTTTTCATTCTTGGTCTTTTAAAATTGAGGCAGCATATCTAGAATTATTTTAATCTCACCAGAGTTGCATTTCCCTTAGTACCCCTTTTGGTCTCTGCTTTAGCCAGTAGAAATCCTTTCTTTAACTGGCCTGTACATGGGTTGACCTAATTAAATGTTGAATTGTAGGAGCGATCATTATTTTGTCCTTTAAAAGTTTGACAGGATTCCCCAAGGTCCTAACAATATTGATGAAGATGTGATAACAGCTTGCATTCAATTGCTAAAAACTTCAGTCATTTTTATCTTAACGTAGTACAGATTTATTTTCAAGTCTGTCAATTTTGTTTGAGGATATTTTTTTCCCCCAAAGATGTTCTGTCAAGGAGGCCAATAGGCTTTTACTTGTTAGTGTTTTCTCAACCAAATGTTGAATTTTGTGTTCATATCTAATTAAACAGATGGTGAATAAGAGGTTTGTGAAGTAAAAGATTAGTAATCTTTGTGAAAAATTCAGCATGAGAGTTGATGGGCATTTCTACATTAATTAACTCTCCATGTGTGATTATCCTTAGAAACATAGTTAAAGATATACAAAATGGCTAAAATATTTTGAGTAGACTTTTGCCCATAAGCCTATATCCTTGTCTCACCCAACTTGCACAGGGTTTGAGAACATCATTTTAAATTTCTTTTTCAAGAAGGTCACTTGAACCTATTTAATTTCTAGTGCTTGCAGCAGCATTTTTCATCTCACGTAAGACTTTGGGAATAAAAGTCTTATTCCAGCTGCAAAATTTTACATTAGCCATGGGAATAAGCATAAGGTATTAATCTGCTTGGATTCAATAATATATCCTCTGAGGCACCCAATCATTGGGGAGACTGGCCACCTAGCTTGAGGTAATGTTTAAACAGAACTTTTGTACAAATATTGCACAACAGTTCCAACTGTGGGTGAAGCATACATTAAAGCCCTAACCAAAATAACCATTGGAATATTTCCTAAATCATTGCAATTATGGCAATTTACTGAAAATTTGTTTCAAGTTAAACAAAGTCATCTATTATGTTCATTAGATTTTCCTTTTCCATCTTGAATTCTGATTGATTTGATTGGTTAGGCCAGTCAGTGGTAGTTTTTCTTTTCTCTGGAAACTATGGCAGCTTTCAATTTTGATTCCTTTGGGAAATGTGGTTCAACATATCTGAAGGGTATTAGACTGGGGAAGGTTGATATTACACACACACACACACACACACACATTTTAATAAAACATTATTACTTAGGCAGTGTTTTTATTCTTGGTATATTTAGGACCGCTTAATTGGCAGTATGTGTTGGGGCACACAGTCCCTCCAATCTGTATCCTATTAAATTTTAAATGAAAGGATTCAATGGTGAAATCCAAACCGGTTTGCTACAGGTTCACTGGCTGTGTATGCGCACTGCACGCCAAATGCGCGCTACGTGCTCATGTGCAGTGTGCACCAAAAGGAGGCTTGGGAAGGTAAGTAGAAGTGAGGGGGAGGGATCAGCTGTGACGCGTGATTTAGCTTCGCTAGAAAGCAGAATTTCCTGATTTCTAGCAAAGCTAAACTGTGCTAGACAGCTGACCCCCTCCACTATTCTACTTACCTTCCCAAATCTCTTTCTGGTGTGTGCTGCACGCACATACGCAGTACACACCAAAAGGAGGCTTGGGAAGGTAAGTAGAACAGTGGGAAGGGGGATCAGCTGTGGCAATAGCTTTGCTAGAAAGCAGGATTTCCTGCTTTCTAGCAAAGCTATACCCCACTGCACAGCTGATTGTCGGAAATAACGGTTCGCCCGAACTGGTAGCTTTTTAAACTTGATCAAAATCTTGCAGGATAAATTAAATTACAATCCTTTCAGGGGTGAAATGCTACCGGTTCGCTCTGATTCAACTGAACCTGTAGCTTTTTTTTTTTACTACCAGTTCAATCGAACCAGTAGTCTTTATCACTATCCAATCGGAGTGAACCGGTAGCATTTCACCCCTGAAAGAATTGTAATTTAACTTATCCTGCAAGATGTTGATCAAGTAATAATAGTTTATATAAAACATATCCACTATTTTGTCAGACCATTACTCAGCTATAATATATAGCAATAGCATTTAGGTGTATATGGCACTTCATAGTGCTTTACAGCACTCTATAAGCAATTTACAGAGTCAGCATATTTCCCCCAATAATCTGGCTCCTCATTTTACTGACCTCAGAAAGATGGAAGGCCGAGTCAACCTTGAGCCTGTGAGGATCGAACTCCTGGCATTGAGCTAAATTAGTATGCAATACTGCTTTCTAACCACTGTGCCACCACGTCTCCTAATATGGTACTTTGAGTTGATGATACCATCAAATAAGTAACTATAGTTAAAGTATAATAATTTGCATTACAAAATGAAGGAGTGTGCCCATAATGTGTGGATTATCAACTGAAGAGACCTACCATAGGGCATCTATCCATAATAAGAGCTTCATCACTCAAAGCATGCTTCCATTGACTGTGATAAATACAAATAATGGTGAGGCTTGGCATCTCTTTTTGAAGCTATGGATCACAGGCAAGGCACAACTGTCTTAGATTAGACCAATTCTTTATATGCAAATCATGATGCTGATGATTGACAGATGAAATTACGCAACCATTGGCAATGGCAGTGGGGCAATGGCAATATGCTTGAGTTTTTAATCTTCTTCTTCTTCCTAGCGTATTCCCACAAGTGCAGAGTCCACTTATGCTTGAATTTTTAATCTTTCCTTTAAAAAAATAAAAACAACTAAAGCAAGTATAAATAGTTTTGGAATGTATTATGAGATCCTCAAAATGGTTTTAAAAAGCAAAATTATTTAACAGATTTTAGAAAGGTGGAGGGCAGGAAATGAGAAATCCAATCCTAACTAACTGGAAGCGTAATAGTAGAGAAAAGAGTGTAGGGGAATTCCTTTCTTTGCAGGCCCTCTTTCTTGCAGAATTGTCTGTACTGCTTTTCTTACAAATCTTGAGAGAGGTCAAAAAGAAAGAACAAATGTTACCCTTGGAAATAATCTCTTTCATGTGTCTTGCTCTGCAAAGGACACACTTGTCTTGCAAATGGAGCCGTTCGACAAATCATTGGCCTTGGAATGTGGTTAAGCTTAATCTTTGGTGCTAACAAACTTGTGCACTTTTGACCTCCCTGTGGTGCGGTAGAATACAGTGCTGGAATAAGGTTGAGGAACAGTTTTCCCGCAAAAATTAGAAATTGGCATCACCTTTTTCTCTGGCCAATCCCTGAATTCATAGCATTCCCCATGGTCACATGATTAAAATTTAGATGCTTAGGAACTGAATCATATTTATGATGGTTGCAGTGCCCTGGGGTTATATGATCACCTTTTGCAACCTTCTGACAAGCATAGTCAATGGGGAATCCAGATTCACTTAACAACCATGTTACTGACTTAACAACTACAATGATTCACTTAACAACTGAAGCAAGAAAGGTTGTAAAATGGGAGAAAACATATTTAACAGATGTCTCACTTAGCAACATAAATGTTCGGCTCACTTGTGGTTGTAAGTCAAGGACTACCTGTATATGTATATCAATATATACATTACTGGCAATGTCAGTGGGGCTTTCCAATAAGCATGACTGAACCTTTTCCTGGCCCAGTCCTTGAAAGAAGGTCTTCTGGAAGTCTAAAAGGGAAACACATGCACAAACACACACACTCACACACCAGGTGGGAGAGAGGCTGTGTCAAACGGCCAGGGTAGCTACAGAGAAGGCAGGCCTCCGTGGACCTATTAAGTGAAATTTGAAGAAAGGGACCTGAAATACGTCCACACTGCCTAACATAGTGGGAGAGGCAGATTCACCAGGGAACGTTTGTTTACAAAACAAACTGGAGCAGGGGTCTCCAAACTTGGTCCTTTTACGACTTGTGGACTTCAACTCCCAGAGTTCCTCAGCCAGCTTTCCTGGCTGAGGAACTCTGGGAGTTGAAGTCCACAACCCTTAAAGTTACTAAGGTTGGAGACCTCTGGTTTTGAGGGTAGGAGTTGAAACAGTTTATGTCCAGGATGTGAGGGGTCTGTAAATATTTTCACAGCCCTCTTTTTGACTTGTGCAGTATACAGGTCCTCAGTGGAAGGCAGGTTGATAGCAATTGTTTTTTCTGCAGTTCTAATTATCCTCTGAAGTCTGTATCTGTCTTGTTGGGTTGCAGAACCAAACCAGACAGTTATAGAGATGCAGATGACAGGCTCAATAATTCCTCTGTAGAACTGGATCAGCAGCTCCTTGGGCAGTCTGAGCTTTCTGAGTTGGTTTTTGGTTTCATACTGTATAAAGCAATTGCCTTATAAACTACTTTCCCCCCTTCTCCATTGCCATAAGTGGAAAAAGACCTGGGACTAAGTCTGTTTCTCTTTATTATCTCAGCCTTCAACATAGCCCACAACCTGCAGTAATCCAAAAGCTACATTTGGAATGGCTTGGAGAGAAGTCTCCTGCCTACCTAGAACCTGTTTGTGTTTCTATTTTCAGAAGGAACGTCCATCTGCAGCTGGAGGCAAAGGGAGGGACCTGACATCTCCTGCATCATGATATAATCATGCAAATGACCCCAGTAATTGCTGTAATTTGCACAATGATGTCACAACACACAAGATGGCATTGTATCATGCAACAAATGCCTGTGACTTTGGGGCTTTCTTCAGAAGATGGAGAAGAATCATTGTCTCTATGTTGAAGATAACTTGAGCTTCTGATTTCAGCAATGAGAGGGTGATTTAACTCCCTACATTTAATGTAATTGTCCTAAAGTGCTGGGTTCTACTGTTCCCCTTAGGAGTCAATAACACATTTTAGATATTTATGTGCAAAGATAACCCAGGGGCTGCCTGTGTGATATGAGCTACTTTTTGCAATGTCCAAATTGTTAACATTCAGTGACTATCCTTCAAATAATGGGTGCACACAATTTTCTGCAAAGGGATTCAAATAAAAAACAATGTATTAAGCTTCCAATAAGCTTAGTAAGTCAATTTTAGTTTAACCCCATAAATTTCAAAAGGTCTCTTACTTATATATCCCACACAGTCCTTGGCCACCAAAGATTATTAACTAGCAATTAAGTTAAATCCCCTGGAGAATGTGTGTACAGTATTGGCTGAACTTTTATTTTGCTTTAGAATAATGTCTGCTTCTCTGATTTAACTCTACCTTTCTTTTCTTTTATATGCTCACACTAAAGTGTAATGAAATGGCACTTAAACTAGCTTCTTACTCTACAGATGAAGCACACCTTTGGAGATACTTTTGCAATATCAAAGCAAACCAACAATCTGTTAATGGAGTTTTAAAATCTCTGATATTGAAATCCAGGACTTTTCTTATTATTTGAATAAAGTTTGGTGCATTCCATTGAATCCATTGCCTTCCATTGAAGACCTGTATACTGCACGAATCAAGAAGAGGGCTGTGAAAATATTTACAGATCCCTCACATCCTGGACATAAACTGTTTCAACTCCTACCCTCAAAACGACGCTATAGAGCACTGCACACCAGAACAACTAGACACAAGAACAGTTTTTCCCCGAAGGCCATCATCTGCTAAACAAATAATTCCCTTAACAATGTAAAACTATTTACTAAATCTACACTACTATTAATCTTCTCATCGTTTTCATCACCAATCTCTTTCCACTTATGACTGTATGACTATAACTTTTTGTTGCTATCACTAAGCGTTAAATTGCAACCTATGACCATCATTTGTGTTGTAAATGTTGTATCTTTGATGAAGGTTTTTTTTTCTTTCTTTTTCTTTTCTTTTATGTACACTGAGAGCATATGCACCAAAACAAATTCCTTGTGTGTCCAATCACACTTGGCCAATAAATTCTATTCTATTCTATTCTATTCTATTCTATTCTATTCTATTCTATTCTATTCTATTCTATTCTATTCTATTCTATGCATGGAAACCTGTATGAGAGTATTTTAGAGACTGCAGGGTTTTGTTTTGTTTTGGTTTTTTTGCAAGATGCCGGTTTGAACTATTCGGTATCCTTATGAAAGCAAATCCTGCTGGCCTTTGTTGTGCAAACAGAGTTACAAAGAGCTGCTCTTTTATTACTCACCTTTGCAGAATTTATTGTTTATCTGACATCATTCCAATTGGGATAATACACCCGTTTCTATTTTAAGGTGAGTGACATAATACAAATGTAGTTCCCGCTGATGTCAGAACAGTTCAATTTGTTTTACAAGATTAATTCTGAAATAAGTTGCTTGAAAATGAAGCTAAATATCCAAGACTCTAGTTAAAGGTACCTTAAGTATTCCACTTTTCTAGCTTTTTTACATATGAATTAATTTAATCCCTTCAATGTTGTTATTCTTAGAATTTATTTATCTCAGCTTCTTGCAGGATCCACTCATAAAAGTTAATATTTATAGCTCAGCGCTGAACTGTAGAGTCCTTGGTGCTCTCTGAGCTTGGTTGTTGTACACTGAAGATGTTACCTAGTTTAGTAATGAAACATCTGCAAGAAAACAACCAAACTGAGAGCGCACCAAGGACCCCACAGAACCTACTTGTTTTGCATTGTGCTTGCCTATTTCTTGCTTGCTAGTTCTAATTCTTATAGCATAGACTTTAAATGTGCGATTGATTGAATGATTAGGTTTAAGACTGCCTAACCCTAGTATGACTCTGAGCACCTTGAATTGAATTAAATACTTTATTTGGCCAAGTGTGATCAGACACACAAAGAATTTGTCTCCGGTACAGAAGCACTGAGTATACATACAAAACAACAGAATAATAACAAATATACTATCAATAAAAGACAGAATAAAGAAGATAATAAGAAGGATAAATAACAATACTACAGTCACACTACATTGGGCAACTTTGAGAGAATTAGGTGTTCAGCAGAATGATAGCACAGGAGAAAAAACTGTCCCTGTGTCTAGTTGTTTTGGCCTACAATGCCCTATAGCATCATCCTGAGGGGACAGGTTGAAACAGTTTATGTTCAGGATGCAATGGGTCAGCAGATACCTTCTCAGCCCACCTTCTGACCCATGCAATATATAGGTCTTCTATGGAAGACAGGCTGGTTGCAGTTGTTCTTTTTGCAGTCTTAACTATCTGTTGGAGATTATAGAACCCCAAAACTTGAAGGATTCTACTGCTGATGCCAGGCTGTTGAATATAGTAAGAGGTGGTAAAACAGAAGGGCTCCTCCTAAAATTATACATTACATATACTATACATTATAAAATGAATGATCTGACATGGGAGTATTTTTAAACTGGCTTTTGCAGAGATTATAATAAAAGATAAAATACTAGGAAAAGTTGATTACAATTGACTGAGATGATTGAAGAGGCAATTGTTGATGTGGTGTTTTTTTTTAACTGTATGTCTTTCCATCCCTCTGCAGCTTCTATGGATACTCCATGTTGCATAATCTGAAAGAGGATACTGAGAGGAATTCATGCATAGTGTTTTTGCTTGAGTTGTAATTAAACTGTAGAAGCCAATCAGGTTGCAGTCTCTTGGAAAGAGGATTCTACAGGGGAAGACAAGATGTCCATGCATATTTCCTGACCACACTGCAACTAAAGTAATTTTTTAAAAAACCAAATAATATATACATAAGAAATTCATGACCTTCTTTAAAATTTGAAAAGCTAATTTACTTTAATTAGATTGAGAGAGAACTGCTGGAAAAAATGCAAATAATTTGTTTTGTGTTAAGCTTTAAGTTAAGTTTGAGATCATAGTAGTTTCCCTTATGCAAAAAGTAAAGATTGATGAAATTTAGTCAGTTATATCTTTGAGAATTGCCAAAATAGCATACAGCTGGACCTCTAAACACCTTAACTTTGGGGGCTGTATCAAAATGAACATGAGCAAGCTTAATGAGTCTTCAGTTTATTGAGTTTAAGATAAAATATTCATTCTATCATAACTAGTTTTTTTCAATAATAATGTTTAAGTAGCAATAGCACTTAGACTTATATACCACTTCACAGTGTTTTATGGTACTCTCTGGGCGGTTTACAATGTCAAGATATTGTCCCCAACAACCTGGATCATCATTTTACTGACCTTGGAAGGCTGAGTCAAGCTCCATCAGGATTGAACTCTTGGCTATGGGCAGAGTCACACTGCATTCTAATCACTGCACTACCATGGCTTAAAGAAAAAATGTTCCATAATTTGATAAATAAACAGCCACAATGACAGTATAAAACCTATGTTTATTGAAAGCAAGTTCCACTAAATTCCACTATATAGCAGTAAATATATTTAGATTTGAATATCTCTTTCTTTCTTTCTTTCTTTCTTTCTTTCTTTCTTTCTTTCTTTCTTTCTTTCTTTCTTTCTTTTGTCACAACGGTATATATAAGCATAAGAATGAAATAACTATATGACATATAAGCATATATATATATAAGTATAAGCATGAAATAATTATACGAGTTGGATACAATCAAGGGGAACATTAGGACAGAAATGGTAGGCATGTTGGTGCTCTAATGCACGCCCCTTACAGACCTCTTAGGAATGGGATGAGGTCAATAGTAGATAGTTTTTGGTTAAAGCTTTGGGGATTTTGGGAAGAGACAACAGTCAGGTAGTGCATTCCAGGCATTAACAACACTGTTACTGAAGTCATATTTTCTGCAATCAAGATTGGAGCGGTTCACATTAAGCTTCTATTGTGAAAAATCTATTGTGTGCTCGTGTATTGTTGCTATAGAAGCTGAAGTAGTCTTCAACAGGAAGGATATTGTAACAGATGATTCTATGAGTTAAGCTCAGGTCATGCCAAAGATGGTGGAGTTCTAAATTTTCTAAGTCCAGGATTTCAAGTCTGGTGGCATAAGGTATTTTGTTGTATTCAGAGGAGTGGAGAACTCTTCTTGTAAAATATTTCTGGACATGCTCAATTGTATTAATGTCTGAAATGAGGTGTGGGTTCCAGACAGACGAGCTGTATTCAAGAATTGGTCTTGCAAATGTTTTGTATGCTCTGGTTAGTACTGTAATATTTCTGGAGAAGAAGCTATGCAAGATTAAGTTTACAACTCTTAGAGCCTTTTTTGCAATGTAGTTGCAGTGGGCTTTGGCACTTAAATCATTTGATATGAAAACGCCAAGGTTTTTAACGGGATGAGGGTCATCTACAAGGTAATGTCCATCAAGCTTGTATTTACTGTTCTGATTCTTTTTTCCAATGTGTAAGACAGAGCATTTGCTGGTTGAGATTTGGAGTTGCCATATTTTTGACCATTCCGACACAAAGTTAAGGTCTTTTTGAAAGGTAGCCATATTGTTGGTAGTGTTAAATAGTTTAACATCATCGGCGAAGAGAACACAATTACTTATAATATGGTCACAGAGGTTATTAATGTATAATATGAAGAGTGTTGGTCCTAGAACACTGCCTTGGGGGACACTGCTATTGACAGGAGCAGGATTTGATAGGGCACTGCCTATTTTGACCACTTGTCTGTTTGACAGGAATGCTGTTATCCAATTATGGAGAGGACCGGAGATGCCGTAGGATTTTAGTTTTAGAAGAAGTTTGTCATGTACCACTGAGTCAAAAGCTTTACAGAAGTCTATGTAAATTGCATCTATTGCTTTGCTTTGATCAAGATTTGTAGTCCATATGTTTTTGCAGTGAAGAAGTTGTAAATTACAGGATAATTTTTTTCTGAAACCAAATTGTTTATTAGAGAGTAGGTTGTTTGTTTCTAGGTGGAGGGTGATGGATTGGTTGATGATTGATTCCATTACTTTGCAGGTGACGCAGCATAAAAAAATTGGTCTGTAATTTTCAAATTTTCTTCTTATTGTTATATGAAGTATAAACCTGATAAAAATTATGCTTGTATCTTCATACTTTGATTTGGTCTATATGTTTTATCTTTCATCAAAAAATCCTACAAAGCTTTTGCTACCAGAATTCAATACTTAAGTACTTAGACTCATATTCAAAATGCTGCATAGGTATTAACTAATCAAGGAATGTTGACAGATGATGAACTCTACCACTAATTGTGCTGCTAAGGTAACAAAACGATCTCTACTCACCTTGTAAGGTACAGTACATATCACAATGTTTGGACTGAAGTGACATGCTAATAGAAGATAACTATCCTGACTAGATAAAAATTAAAAATAGCACCTTTTCTATCAATTTCTGAGCTTGATGTTTCACATTTCCAGTGCAGATATAATGATTTATTCCATGAAATCCACAACCTTAAGATTTGCACATTGCCATTTTGAATCTCCTTCTCTTTGCAGTCTGATTCTTTGCTAGAGTATTACTTTATGATGATTTAGATTGCTTAGGTACTAGTGTGGGGATGAATTTTTAGTATTACATTCCTTCTGACATGTTTCTCTTTGTCCATTTCCACCTCTTTTCCCATATTTTCCCTTTTGATTTGTTTAAACAGTAGTTTAAAGTTAGTTAGCCCTCAACTCAGAATAAATTGTTCATTTTTTTATTTTATTTATTTGTTTGCCATGTTTATTATCTTTTCAAATAGTTTATGGCAGCAAACAAATCCAACACACCTTCCTATTCCTATTTTTCCCACAACAACAACTCTGTGAGGTGAGCTGGGCTAAGAGACAATGACTGGCCCAAGGTTACTCAGTTGGCTTTCGTGACTAAGGCAGGACTAGAACTTTCAGCTTCCTGTTTTCTAGACTGTATTTTAATCTCTAGACCAGGGATGTCAAACTCATGGACCTGCGGGCCGGATGTTGGACCCCATCCAGTTTAGCGAAGGAGGGAGGGAAGTCCTGATATGTCATGTGACACCTCTGCGAGTTTTGACACACCTGCTCTAGACCAAACTGGAAAATTCTGAATAGATGGAGGTACAACCCATGAAATGGACCCTATGTTCATTCATAAGTGTTAACTGATTTGTAGATGTAACAAAACCAAAATATTTATTCCTAAATAATTTCTGTGGAACAGTGTAATATTCTTTTGCTTTTGCAGGGAAGAGTTTGTAAGATATTCCAATCAGCAAAGAAAGCAGCAGTTTTTTCTTATTTTTTTTTATCAGTTGCCCTTCTTATCATCACCTATCCTCTTTCTCATTCCCTCTATCTACCATTCTTCTTCTTACCCTATTCTCCCTGTTAAAAACCTATATGACATCTTAGAAGATCGGATAGGTTGACCCCATATTAACAAACAATTTAAGTTTTTGTTTCCCAAAAGAGCTCTCTCATCTAATCACATTTATACAGTACAAAGGCAAAATTAGTGAAAAACAGCCTGTACATTTACAATTTTTTTTTGTTTACATTTATATCCCGCCCTTCTCCGAAGACTCAGGGCGGCTTACAATGTATAGGGCAATAGTCTCATTCTATTTGTATATTTTTTACAAAGTCAACTTATTGCCCCCCCAACAATCTGGGTCCTCATTTTACCTACCTTATAAAGGGTGGAAGGCTGAGTCAACCTTGGGCCGGGCTCGAACCTGCAGTAATTGCAGGCTCTGTGTTCTAATAACAGGCTTCTCTGCAGCCTGAGCTATCCCGGCCCCTCCTGAGGTTTTCAACAAAAAACTTCAAAAATGTGAGTTTTGCACTTAGAAGACATCATTGATGGAGCATGACTTCTTGACTGGGCAATGCAACAGAACAATAACTTTCAGTTAGTTCCAGCATTCTGTGAAAACAGGGAAAAGAAAAGGAGGAAAAAGCCGCTTACATACATCAGAGCAGCATGCCCAGATGACCTTTCAGTCTTATTCCCTCTAATAACTTTATCTAGACATCAAAGCTTATTCAAGAAGGAAATTAGTAGCAATAATACAGTAGTTGTATTGATTTTATTTGGAATTCTTCATATATGATTTTGGCCCTTGCACATATTTTACACTGCAGTTACTATTTCCCAGAATGCTCCTTTAAACACAAGATAGACAGGAGAGAAAGAAGGAGGGAGGGAGGGAGAGATTTGGCTATGTTTATATTAGAACTATCCCCATATGCCTAGTTAGCTACTTCATGTGCTTTAGAATGGAATAGAATTCTTTA
The DNA here is from genome assembly GCF_028640845.1 of Ahaetulla prasina. NCBI lineage: Eukaryota > Metazoa > Chordata > Lepidosauria > Squamata > Colubridae > Ahaetulla > Ahaetulla prasina. The sequence goes on along the minus strand of NC_080539.1, from coordinate 315,825,903 downwards.
TTGGCCATGTGTGATTGGACACACAAGGAATTTGTCTCAGGTGCGTAAGTTCTCAGTGTACATACAAACAACAAATGATAAATCATGATCATAATCATAAAATACAATCCTCATGAATCACAAGGAACTAGCTTTGTTAGGTTTTGGCTTTGGGCAAGAAGTTCCTCATTACCTTCCTTGATATTTTCCTATAGCTGGTCTAAAGGGAGAGGTCCTTGGTAAGACAACTAGAAAGATCCTATTTTTTAGGGAGATCAGGGGACCAGCTTATCATGATTATCTTTTACTGGAGAAACCTCTGGAACAGGTGCCAACGAAGCCTGAAATGCCTCTTACCAGTCTGTAACAATGTTGTATCATCTTCACTATTCTTTCTGCAAACACTATTTGTTTACTTGGTACTTCTTTAGTTATTCTCTTATTTTCCACCACCATCCTACTGTTCACCACACATCTTTCCCTTTTCTCCTTCAAATCTTTTCCTCTCACTTGAGTCCTGATCACCACAGCCCCAAGCATTCAGTTTATTATTTTATTTATTTATTTATTTGATTTCTATACCGCCCTTCTCCCGAAGGACTCAGGGCGGTGTACAGGCAAAAATAAAACAAACAGTACAATATATAATTTAAAATGCAATTAAAAAACTTATTTTAAAATTGGCCTGAAAATTAAAATATACAGTGAGCTAAAAACCCCATTTAAAATTAATTAATAAGAATTTTAAAAATTTGATAAAATTCAATTTAAGTTAAGTTCTTTGTCTTTGAAAGCATTCCTGATAAGTTGCTCATACATCTAAAAATCTGCCTAGCCTCCTGTGGCAATCCCACATTCATAAAGAAGCCTCAATTTATACTGAATTTGGCTGAATACAGCAGGCATAGATATGGATGGCAATAAAAGAACAGTCTGGAAGTTGGAGGATTATGACTCGGAATCAGTAAACTGTTGTGCCAGAATCTGTCCTCCAGTATACTGAAAATGTTCTTCCCTAGAGAAAGCAGTTTGTTTCCCTCCCTTATTCTCAGGATACCGTAGAATTTCTTTAGAACTTCTTTTGATTATGTTTCTGAATTTACTCCATTGTTGCAAGGTTACGGCATTCTGTGACACATCTGTCCATCACTCTGCCATCTCCCTGGTTGCTTAAATTTCCTGATTTGAAAAAGCCCCCAGAGAGAGGATGCCGTACATTTTCTCTTGGAATTTAATTAAAGTATGGAAAGTCAGAAAGACTGCAGATGGCTGGAGATAAGTTTATTCAGTGAAGGGCACCTCATATCTAAAGACAGTGCCAGAACACTGCCAGGCCTCAGCTGCAGTCATCTGGCTGGCCACTAGGTGGCAGCAAAGAGGCACAAAACATTCTGATACTTTTGCTGCCATGCAGTGATTGTTCCGGTTTTTGCAACTCAGGGATCATAGCTCTATCCTTCACCGCAATTATTTAAATAAGAAGCATTTCTTCTTAGGAAGTAAAATATCAAAAGCTATTATTTTCCTACCAAACTGCATGAAGAAGGTAAAAAAAGCACAGAAGAAAATTTGAGCCCCACATGGCTCCTAGATGATGCAAACATTTGTTTCTAGATCCATGAGGCCAACTTGTGCACACAACACTGTCCCAAGGAGGAGGAGGATAGTCATTTTTGGTAAATTTGGCTTGTCCTAACTTGTATAAGGTGACAAATTAGCTCCACACCATTTGCAACCAATATGCAAGAGAGACAAGATCTAAAAATAAATTACAAGCATTTTTATGGTTTGGCTGAAAAGGGATTCTAAAAACCCTTTCTTTATTGCGAGCAAACATTAGATTTCGCATGATCTTTGTTTCTAATGTAGCATATGAAGATGTTGGAGAAAACATACCAAATCAAGATAAAATCTAATGTCTTCATATCATTGTTGTAAAATACAAGGATCTCAAACTAACATTGAATTATATTCCTAAAATACAGAATTTGTCATTTGTGAAGCGCTTTGGCTTTACTGAACTTGGGGATAAAGCAAATAAGATAACCCCATGTAACTGGAAAGAAAGCCACTCCTAATTTTAAGGAATGAAACTGGGATATAAATTTGTTATCTATTTTTTAAGTCTTTGTGTTCTGAAAATGAGATGATGGCACAATGTTGCTTTGTGGTCCAGATTTAATGATACTCTCAATGATTGAATTACTTTCATAACGGTATTTATATGGATCTTTTGTTATTGTTTTGTTTATTTAATTACTAAAAGTAGTTTTATTGCATTATCACTATTCAGAGTGGACTTTCTTCTTTTGCACATTTATTTATTTATATTTAAACCATGTACATAGTTGCCCATCTCATAGCAATGACTATAAAGCAGGGGTGAAATCCAGCAGGTTCTGACAGGTTCTGGAGAACTAGTAGCGGAATTTTGAGTAGTTCAGAGAACCAGTAGTGGAAATTTTGAGTAGTTCAGAGAACTGGCAAATACCACCTCTGGCTGGCCCCAGACTGGGGTGGGAATGGAGATTTTGCAGTTTCCTTTCCCTGCCATACCCGCCAAGCCACGCCCACCGAGCCACACCATGCCCGCCAAGCCCACCAAGCCACACCCACAGAACTGGTTGGTAGTAAAATAATTTGGATTTCACCACTGCTATAAAGTACTGTACTAATCACTAATAACATTTACAAGAACATGGTTTTTTTAAAAAAGTCTATAATCATTCTGCAAAGTACTGAGAAATCATTGTGTTACTGAAGAACAAGGTAGAAGAGAAGGAGAGGGGAAAACTGAGATGGAGTGGTCAGTTTTCACTTTCAACTGAATGACTGAAATGTCTTTTTTTTTTTTGTTCAAAAATGATTTTGAGATATTTCCTTGTTGCCCTTTCTGATGCAGAATATCAGTTGTAGACTACCATGAAGTTCCTTTTCCAATCATGAACGGTGAAATCGTTTTCCACCTAAATGTGAAATAAACAGATTAGTATACTGTAAATTGCGAATTACTTTATTATAAAGAAAATGCTGCACTCTTTTGTATTCCTCTCTAGGAGCCAATCAGCTAGTTTTGCAGACTTCCAGGATCTTCACTCCTAGCAATTTCCCACTTTTGCCTCCCTTGTGTAAAGGTCTAGATCAGGCCTGTCAAACTGGCATCCCATGGACAGGATGCATCATGCGCAGGCCACGCCCACCCCAGCTCCGCAAAGGCAAAAAAACATCATGATACATCACAAATCATCACGTGACATGATTGAGTTTGACACCAATGGTCTAGATTAGCTCTGGAGGCCACATCCGGCCTGTGGGGCCACCCTGGAAACAGTGAAGGACTGGCCCGCTGTGCTTCTCCTTCTGCTTGGGAGCTTGTTTTCACTGGCAGAGCGCTCAGGCCTCCACAGGCACCCCCGACAGGAGTCACGTTAGGCTGGCCACGCCCACCCTAGCCATGCCCCCAGCACGCCCGAGGTCAAACCTGATGAGGCCCTCAATGAAATTGAGTATGAAATCCCTGGTCTAGATCCTCTGCATAGGCTCAATCATCATTGAGTAATGCCGGCTCTTTCCTTACATTTTTTCTACACTAAGTCTGCATTCTTACAGTTTTATTTTTCCCAGAATTGCTGATATCTCCATTATCTCTTTTTTGAATACTTAAAGACCAGCCCACAGAAAATGAGTCCCCTACTATAGAAGTTCTTTCAAATTTACATAGAAATCACTAAGTTCAAAGGTAGACATTTAAGAGGAAATTAACAGACATTCGCTTGAAACCAAAAGGACTTGAATGCTGCACAAAATATTCTAATTTGATTTTAAAACAGCAACGTCTCATGCGCTACTATAAAGAACAGATTTATTGTGGCATAATCTTTCATAGACCACATTCTATTTCATCAGAAACATGGAGCATGAAAGAGAAGGAATATATATATATGTAATATTGTGCATGTAATAATGTACATGTGATATTTTTAGACTGTACTTTTTGGAACAATATCAGGGTATACTTTCATGGTTCTTCATCAAGTGTAAATGTAAATGTACAACAGTTTGGAATTTCTTACCATAAGGGAAAATAAGGTATATTGGAAAATATGTTTTTAAAGTTCTCTACAGATAGTTTTACATCTCCAAAAGTAGCCAGCTAGCACAGATAGGGATAAACTTGGTTAGGAATTACAAAATTCTGGAAACAATATAGTCCCTATCTATTTGGAACTCACTTGTTAGGAAGGGTTCTCTAAGAAAAGGCACCAATTAAGATTAGTCCTCCTAATTTGAATAATAACCTTACATGTTCACAGAGAGTTTTAAAATGCAGAAAAATGCCAGACTATAATGTTTCCATGAAGAAAAAGTGTATGATTATATAAAACTTTCAGAGCACAATAAAAGTCTAAAGAAAATATAATCATTATTGTTGGTTTATCGCCTCAAACATGTTGTTGCAAATGTCATTATATCAGATGAGTTGGGTAACAGGTTTTCCATTTCGTGCTTTATTTGACAAGGTGATTCATTGTCTTGTGCAGTTTAAGATGTCAGTCCTCCTAAAAGGAAATGAGCAGTGCTGATTCACATGTGCATATTCCCCTTCATCAAAATATGTGATTAAGGAAGTGTTATTCTTTAGAAATGGATTTACCCAACTCTGAAACAGGAGTGTTTTTCTTTATTGAAACATAATCTATCACAGCAGCCTCCATGGTAACTGCATATGCTACTCATCCCCTACGGGACTCATAGTTCAAATACCAAAACAGTCATAGTGGAGATAATTTTAATGCTGCTCTCTAGTAGCCTGACAGGTAATTGGAATAATTAATTCTTAGCACATCCAATCTACCATATTAGAATGACTAACAGTTTGTATTAAATAGCAGCAAATTTAGTAATAGCATCCCAGTTCTTTAAATTTTACCAATTTACACGAGCAGATAGATGTTCCACTGATTTTTAATAGAACTATAGTTCTGTTTCCTTGTTTTAAATGTATTTCACTTTTTATTTATCTCAGGTACTTTTCTGCCAGTTCATTCAGGATGACTCTCAGTAGCTTATAGCAAAGTATCAGGCATATAAATGTAAGCATATAAATTAACATGTAAAAATCAATAAATAACCACTTCGCAATAATATAAATGTCATTTGCTCTTTGTGTTTTAGTGTGTGTGGGCATGTGTGTGTGTGTGTATGCACAAATGCACGTGTGCATCATCAAGTCAGTTTTTCACATCTGGAGAGTGCCTAGATTAGGCTCTGCAGTTTTCTTGACAAGTTTTTCAGAAATTATTGCTTGCTTCCTGACTAAGAGAGGATTGGTCCAAAGTTTTCCAAGTGGTCTTATGCCTAAAGTGGGACTAGAACTCATAGTCTCCTGGTCTCTAGCCTGATGTTTAACTAACTACACCAAACTGGCTCTCACCATCTTATCATTATCCATGCAAAATTCCATACTATTTTAACAGAACCACCAATTGTCCAAATTCTGGGATTGTTTAAAAAATCACTAGCAACATTGGCAGATCAGTGTGTGAATTCTAAAATCACACTATTCTGAAACAACAACAACAACAACAACAACAACAATAATAATAATAATAATAATAATATTTTAATTTGTATACCGCCCTTCTCCCGAAGGACTCAGGGCGGTGCACAGCCAGAATATAATACACAAACTACACATACAATACTAAGAACAACCCTTAAAAAACTTATTTGAATGGCCACATTTAAATAAAATATCTCCCTATAAAATTTACAGAAATTTAAAACCCATAAAATCGATTTAAAATTTTAAAAATTCAAGCCAGTCCAGCAAGATGGAATAAATAAGTTTTAAGTTCGCGGCGAAAGGTCCTGAGGTCAGGTAATTGTCGAAGTCCAGGTGGAAGTTCATTCCACAGGGTAGGAGCCCCCAGAGAGAAGGCCCTCCCCCTGGGGGCCGCCAGTCGACATTGCTTGGCTGACAGCACCCTAAGGAGTCCCCCTCTGTGAGAACACACCGGTCGTTGGGAGATAGACGATGGCAGTAGACGGTCCCGTAAGTATCCTGGTCCTAAGCCATGGAGCGCTTTAAAGGTAGTAAACAACACCTTGAAGCGCACCCGGAAGACAACAGGCAGCCAGTGCAGTCTGCGCAGGATAGGTGTTACATGAGAGCTCCGAACTGCTCCCTCAATAACCCGTGCAGCCGCATTCTGGACTAACTGGAGTCTCCGGGTGCTCTTCAAGGGGAGCCCCATGTAGAGAGCATTGCAATAGTCCAAGCGAGAGGTAACGAGAGCATGAGTGACCGTGCATAGGGCATCCCGGTCTAGGAAGGGACGCAACTAGCGGATCAGGCGAACCTGATAAAAAGCTCTCCTGGAGATGGTCATCAAATGGTCTTCGAAAGACAACCGCCCATCCAGGAGCACGCCCAAGTTGCGCACCCTTTCCATTGGGGCCAATGACTCACCCCCAACAGACAGCCGCAACTGCAGCTGACTGTACCGGGGTGCCGGCATCCACAGCCACTCCGTCTTGGAGGGATTAAGCTTGAGCCTGTTCCTCCCCATCCAGACCCGTACGACTTCCAAACATCGGGACAGTACTTCGATAGCTTCGTTGGGGTGGCCTGGGGTGGAAAAGTACAGCTGCATGTCATCAGTATACAGTTGGTATCTCACCCCAAAACCACTGATGATCTCACCCAGCGGCTTCATATAGATGTTGAACAGGAGATGCGAGAGAATCGATCCCTGCGGCACCCCACACATGAGGCGCCTCGGAGTCGATCTCTGCCCCCCTGTCAACACCGTCTGCGTCCGGTCAGAGAGGTAGGAGGAGAACCACCAATAAACGGTGCCTCCCACTCCCAAACCCTCCAACCGGCGCAGCAGGATACCATGGTCGATGGTATCGAAAGCCGCTGAGAGGTCTAATAGGACCAGGGCAGAGGAATAACTCTTATCCCTGGCCCTCCAGAGATCATCCACCAACGCAACCAAAGCCGTCTCCATACTGCTTTTTTTTACGTACTCCGTAAAGCGAAGATTGGAGACTGGACGATAATTTCCTAAAACAGCTGGGTCCAGGGAAGGCTTCTTGAGGAGAAGTCTCACCACCACCTCTTTCAGGGCAGCGGGAAAGACCCCCTCCCGCAAAGAAGCATTTGTAATACCCCGGAGCCAGCCTCGTGTCACCTCCTGTGTGGCCAGCACCAACCAGGAGGGGCACGGGTCCAGTAAACATGTGGTGGCAATGTTAATGATAATGATAATAGAGCAGGCATAGTGAAGAGCCAGTAAACAGCAGAAATCCAATTGTGCTACCAATCAACTCGGAAGTTACTATATGAATTGTAATGAAGAAGCAGCCACTGAGGGAAGGAATAGATATAGACTGCTTAGAAGTCTAAGAAGAAAGACTAAGAGTCAGTTTGCTCATGGTTAGAGGCTAGACGTGACGTCTCGCCTGGATTACTGCAATGCTCTCTACATGGGGCTCCCCTTGAAGGGCATCCGGAGGCTGCAGTTAGTCCAGAATGCGGCTGCGCGGGTGATAGAGGGAGCCCCTCGTGGCTCCCGTATAACACCCATCCTGCGCAGACTGCACTGGCTACCTGTGGCCTTCCGGGTGCGCTTCAAGGTTTTGGTGACCACCTTTAAAGCGCTCCATGGCATAGGGCCGGGTTATCTACGGGACCGCCTACTGCTACCGAATACCTCTCACCGACCCGTGCGCTCTCACAGAGAGGGACTCCTCAGGGTGCCGTCAGCGAGGCAATGTCGTCTGGCGACGCCCAGGGGAAGGGCCTTCTCTGTGGGGGCTCCCACCCTCTGGAATGAACTGCCCCCAGGACTTCGTCAGCTTCCGGACCTTCGGACCTTCCGCCGCGAGCCTAAAACATACCTATTTAACTGCGCAGGACTGAGTTAGTTTTTAGTTTGTGGGTTTTAACTTGGGTTTTAATTTTTTATATTTTTAATTATTAGGCTTTTGAATAAGTTTTTTAATTGTTTTTAGAATTGTATTTATTGCTTTTAAATGCCTGTAAACCGCCCTGAGTCCTTTGGGAGATAGGGCGGTATATAAATATAAACAATAAATAAAAATAAAAAATAAATAGAAGCCAGGAGAATTCTAGTCCTGCTTTAAAGTATGAAAGCCAGCTGCGTGCTCTTGGGCAGTTGCTCTTTCAGCCCAACCCACCTCACAGGGTTGTTGCTATAGGAAAAATAGGAAGAGGAAGAAATACAAGTAGTCCTCAATTTACGACCATAATTGAGCCCAAAATTTATGTTGCTAAATGAGAAATTTGTTAAGTGATCTTACTATGGCTATGGACTGATGGCAATATCCTCCTCCTGCTCAGTTGGTGAATACAGTAATAGAAGAAGCAATTCAATTCTGTGAAAATAATATACTCCCTCAAGTATTCTGGAAAATGATCCAAATTTAACTAACGGGCTCTACTCTAGAGTAGAATTACATGGAGAATTCTTCGGGGCCCAAGACTATCCTCTTTGCATAAGTGTCTGTTCACTTCAGTCTTCCAGAATCTCTCACCTTTCTCCTGCTCAAGATCTCTGCCATCTAGTTAGCAATGACCAACATGGGAGCAGCAGTAGAGAGGACCTATCAAATTCTGCCTTCATTTGGTCCCTTAGTCTACTATGTCAAGGTTGTGAAATCTGGACCACCATTTGACATGACAGCAAAACACACAGAAAACTCTATCTTGTTGTTGCCATCTAGTTGTCATGTGAATTTTTTTTTTTTGCCCAGCAAGGGTAGCTCTATCTGAGATGATCAACCTTGTTAAAAGCCTGCATCAAGGAATGGGGTAGTAACAGGGGTGAAATCTAAAAATTTTCCCTACCAGTTCTGTGGGTGTGGCTTAATTGGTGGGCATGGCTTGGTGGTCAGGTGCCTGGGTGGGCGTGGCCAATAACAATAAAAAATAATAATAATAAACAAAATACACAAACAAGAGGTACCAAAAACCAACGTTCACACTTTATACACACACAGCACAACAAAACACGACTTATACACAATGTAAAAGCAGCTGCACCTCACCCAAACTGGCCCCTGCAACAAGCAGAAACCTCACATAGCCACAAAAAGCTCAAAAACCAATTTTCACACTTTACACACACATACAACACAACATAACTGACTCACGCACACACAAAATGCCACATACAGCTTTGTGAAATTTTGTGTGTTTGTGTAGTTAAACACTACAGAAACACACCAAATCTCAGAAAGCTGCACAAATATTTTATTTTATTTGTATTTTTAGATAAAAGCAGTTAAATTTAAAACTTCCTTAACTTTAAATTGCTATGCCTAAAAAAAAAAACCTCCTTAAAAAAACTCCAATTAATTATTTTTTTAAAGTTCCCCCCATCAGTTACTTACCCAATTTAAGGGACAAGGCAGGCAGATTGAGTTGCTCACTGATGAGATGGATTGCAGGCAGGCAGATTGAGTTGTTAGCTGATGCAATTGATTGCAGCAGCTGAAGCAAAACAAGGCAGCGAGTGAGCCCGAAAGAAGCAGGAAGTTGCCAAGTAGGCAAGTGGGGACTGGACGATTGGATGGGCATGGGTGGGGGGGGAGGGATTTTTGCTACTGGTTCTCCGAACTACCTGCCCCCATCGCTACCTGATTGCCCAATTCAGTCTGAACCAGGATCATTTCACCCCTGGGTAGTAAGTAGATCAGAGGGAGTCCTAGCACTTCTGTATCCCAAGGTGGTTGTTTCTCCTAATTGTTTCTCCAGTCAGAAGTCTCTGTTTCAATCCTGTGTGTATACTTTTGTAAAAACAACAACAACAGCAACAAAACATCAAATCCAATTCCATCAGTTTGTGTTTTCTTACAGGTAATGTCACCAGTTTTCTAAATTCTGCCACCGAATTAGAAAAGAAATTAGAAATTCTGCCACTTTTAGAAAAATAGACATCGTGTCCTTTGGAAGTCTGTGAATTGGTGACTTTAAAGACGTGGGAGGTTAACCTCCCCCTTTGGAATAGAAGGAAGAGAAAATGGCATGAAACATGAATATGTATCTAGTAGAGCTCTGCATATTTCAAACATGATTCAGAAGCTCTTTCAGACTTAATGTGAGTACAACTCTTTTCTGATAATTCATTAAAATAGCCAGACTTTCACAGAACCTAGAAAAAGGTACCGTATGAACTTTAATTAATAGATTGCTTAAAGCAGTGGAACTTTATTTTCAGGCTCGTGCACAAGCTTCAAAAGGGCTAATGAGCAATGGAATAGTCTTGCGCTCTCAAGGGGACCAAAGCACTTCTGAATAAATTCCCAAACCATACATGAGACTAATATCTACCTATGTAGATGGATTAGGCCCACCTGCTGACCCATCACATTGGTTTGAAGGCCCTCTCAATGTCCACTAGAATTATTAGATGGAAAACCCCATAGCAGAATAAGAGAGGGCATGCTCTATTTTGCAGGGTTCATGTTTTAGCATCAGATGATGGCAAAATTTTCTGCCTGACATTCTGATAAGACACTGCCAGTCAGAATAAACCATGCTGACTTAGATACAGCCTGTATTGGAAGAAAGTTACTTTCAGAAGCCAAATAGATTATTTTGAAGAGGGAGGGGTAGCTGGTTTCATTGTCCAGAATTTTAGTGGGCTTCTGACTGCAGAAGCTTTTTTAATAGTTAGGAGATACAGTACCATTTTAGCCCTACAATGACTTTTGATTCTATAATCCTTGAAGACCAGCAGACCAGAGGTGGGTTTCAGCAGGTTCTGACCAGTTCTGGAGAACCTGTAGCAGAAATTTTGAGTAGTTCGGAGAACCAGTAGTAAAAATTCTGATGTCAAGGTTCCAGAAAAACCTCTTCTGCATTAAAAAAAACTCAGAAGCCATTGTCTTTCAGAGTTTTTTACTAGCATAAGGAAACTGGCACACGATGAGTGAAATTCCAAAACTGAACTTCCGGATTCTTTTCCCAGTTATACAAACCCCAAGAGTCCCACCCCCCCTAGCCCCTTTGCTGGTCACATGGTCCCACGTTCTCCCAGTTCATTCGAATATCTTCCTGCCACTCCTCCTGCAGATGTGAACACCATCCGACCTTGACCGCTTGAAGAATGTTACCATACCCCTCAACCCCCCTTCTTCCCCTCAGGGGAAAAATATGGCAGAGTCTGGAACCCTAAGGCCTAGTATGGTTTCCAGGCCTGACATCTGATTGGCCCCACCCCCATGTATATTCTTCCTCCCGAGTCCCAGCTGATGGGAAGGAAATGGGGATTTTGCAGTAACCTTCCTTTGGATTGGGGTGGGAATTGAGATTTTACAATATCTTTCCCATTCCACACCCACCAAGCCACGCCCACCAAGCCATGTCACACCCACCAAGCCACACCCACAGAACCGGTGGTAAAAAATTTGAAACCCATCACTGCAGCAGACTAATTATATGTCATGGCAAAGACTGAAATCTATTTTTTTATCAGGTATGCTTTCACAAATATTCAATTTCAGTGAGAAACCTCTGGGGCTTTGCATTTAGAAAGAAAAATAAATGATATCTGTCTTAAATAATCATTCATTAATTTGAATCCTGTTTCATGCCTGTCTTACGAATGTATATTTTCTTTCACAATTATCTTATTCCACATATATCTTTAAAAGATTCACAACTTCTCCATTTCTAAATGATGTTCTACAACAAATCAGATTCTACCATATAGCTATTGAAACCCAGGTCAAATAGGCGATGATACTGTGCTAAAAGCATTGGAAAAATAATCATCCGTGTATTAAAAATGGCCTTCAGTGAGACTTGATCTTGCATGGGCAATTTTCCAACTTAATTAGATATCTCAGCCATATGAGAAAATCTGACATTTTCACATTCCAGAATTTTATGTCAAAATGTAAATGCCCATGAAATTCACGATGCTTTGTAATACATGCATTTAACAATGATTCATGTTTGGTAAAAGCCACATATTCACCTAGGATGTTCATTATAATTACTGTGCCAGAAGAATTTAGAACTGGAGTTTAGAAAGGAGTAACCAACATTTACATGGTGAATAGAACTGATAATTCTTAAGTACTGTTCACACCCCAGTCTATCTATCTGCTCAAAGATGGAATAGAATATTACACATTTAAGTGGGAGGAAATTGGATGATGTTTGAGAAAGAGAATTGCTGATATTTTATTGGGTGACAAGATATTTTCTTTCTTTCCTTTTATTCCTTCTTTCCCCAAATGATGAGCAAATCCAAACTGTAACACTAAGCATCATCTTAGCTGTAGTCAGCAGCTGGACTCCAAATGTCTTGACAAAGATGCTGGATGATGTGGCTATAGTGTTTGGGAGAACACCCATGAACACCCCAAAGCTTGCCCTCATTTTTTCATATCTTGGTGATGATTTAAATATTTTCACCTGACATCATGTTACAATTTGCAATGGAATAAGTGCAACTGACTATAGAGTGAATAACAGGGACATGATATTCATGGTCAGTGTACCCAATTGCCTCTTTTGATGGATACCCGCCCTGCCGTATTTTCAATCTTTGAATTCCACAGAAGTCCCACTGGGATTGTTGTTAGTTGCAAAGTCGTGTCTGACCCATTGCGACCCCATGGACAACATTCCTCCAGGCCTTCCTATCCTCTACCATCCTCTGGAGTCCATTTAAGCTCATGCCTACTGCTTCAGTGACTCCATCCAGCCACCTCATTCTCTGTCATCCCTTTCTTCTTTTGCCCTCAATCTTTCCCAGCATTAGGCTCTTCTCCAGTGAGTCCTTCCTTCTCATTAGGTGGCCAAAGTATTTCAGTTTCATCTTCATCCACTAGGATGATAGACAACATTCTAGAGGACTTCTTGTTTTGTGAGGGGGAAAATCCCAACTGCCAGTTTTCAATGGATTTTGGAAAATGTATTCTTTTTTTTCAAGGGCACTTCTGAAGTGTCTGTCTCCTTCTCTTTTTTGTTAACTTTTGTTTTCCCTCCTCATTATTTATCAATGCCAGGTCCATCATGGCAGCCAATTTGTTAATTAGCAATCATCCTATTGCAGCCATTTTGTAACATATCCACTTTATCCCAAATATGCCCAAAGCCCCTCCCTTCCCACACAATTCCTGTACCTTTGTTGTAGAATGAATAGTTCATTTTGTATTCTTCATAATAAAACAAGGTTTAGATGATTGAATAATTAGGATTTAGGGGATAATTTTGTAATTAGTGTCTCATGGTGACTTTTCTATTCGATGAAGAAATATATTTAGAAATAGTGTATTTCTTATTTCTAGCATATGTAGAAGGAAGCTGTAGTGGTGCAGTAGTTAGAATGCAGTATTGCATGCTAATTTTGCTGACTTGATGATTGCCAGCAGTTCGGCAGTTCGAATCTCACTGGTTCAAGATTGACTCAGCCTTCCCTCCTTCTAAGATCGATAAAATGAGGACTCAGATTGTTGGGGGCAATATGCTGACTGTGTAAACCACTTAGAGTGGGCTGTAAAGCACTGTGAAGCTGTCTAAGTGCTATTGGCATATTGTAGAGGTAAAGGGAATAGCCTTGAAGGACAGAAGGAAGAGCGTCTACCAAGGGAAAAGTCAGACAAGCTCAGCCTTAACCCATCCCCAAAAATTAACTTGACAGAACATCTCAGACAGGCCCCACCCTAATTCATGGGACGATAAAGGAAGGGAGGGAGAAGGGAATTTAGACTTAAGAGATGCTATTACTATAGTCCAGGGATGTCAAACTGGCGGCCCAAAGGCCAGATGTGTCATGCACAGGCCACACCCACCCCACCTCCACAAAGGGAAAAATGTCACAATATCTCACGTGATGGCAACGTGACACCACAAGTTTGACACCTGTGCTATAGCCATTCAACAAAAGTCATTTTAAGTTATATGGCTTCGTAGGCTGGTCTGCTTCATAGGCTAACAAACATTTTGTGTTGTACTTCTATATTTAAAGTGGCAAATTGATCATATAAATGAATTTTAAATTTAATTGTTTATTTAAATTGAAAACAAATAACATTTCCCACAAGTCTTAATGCCTAAAATGAAGCTGTTTTAAGGTAGGCTTTAGTTTGGAATAGTATTGGTGAACATGAAAGTAAACAAGTGATTTAAACATGTACGAAGTACTCTATCCAACTACATTATGTCCCGTATTTCTGACTTTTTCAATACCCTTTTGCTAAACTCTCAGAGTTATGTGTGATGAATTGATTGTGAACCTTGTTAACAACTGACTCTCTTCTCCCGCCTTGCTCTGGACCCTCTTTTTGGGAGTATTGTTATTAAACATCAGAATCACCCACTCTGGCCATTTCATTTTGTTGCCTCTGTTGCTGAAACAGCTCTGTAGCAAAGTACTTTTATATATATAGATCTTGGGTTAAATTTCTGGCATCTGAACAGGCAGCAGGTGATAGAAATGACAGCTATTGGAGTCTTTGGTGTTCTCCTGTCAGTCAGAAAAAGCAGCCTTAACTTGATATAAGGCAGTTGCTTTTGTTTCCTCTATAGTGGCTTAGCAAACCAATAATATGGTTCTATAATTCTTTGAATGTGGAGTTCTTCAAAATAGAATTAATTGTACATAGTATAAATTTCCTGAAGGCATCTGGGTAGAATTTATGCATGGAATAAGCTATGCCAAATCTGCCTTTCCGATACATACATATACATATACATATACATACACATACACACATACATATACATACGCATACACACACACTTTTGGGGAGGGTTTGAAACATTGTTTCCAGTTCCATAGACAAATCACATTTGGGTTGGCAATATGTAGTTATTTCAGGGGAAAAAATGATTTGGTTTCTTTTACACATTTAAAATTCTCAGATTTTATGTGCGCATTGTTGGAAGAAAAGTAAATAAAATGGCAAGACATTTCCAATTAGAGCATAAATATGAATGGCCCAAAACTGCCTAATAAAATAAGATTGAACTGGGAAATCAATGCATTATCTGAATTTACAATCTTAACTTGTAATTGGATGAGGGATTCATCAAATCTGAATATTATTACAAAGCTTTCAGCCTTTTATTCGGAAACATCAACTTTAATATACCACATTCTTTTGACCTTGTATATAAGAACCACTTTATAATATGTATGTTTCCATTTTCATCCATATTTACTTGTGGTTTATATCTTACCTAAGTACTGCATCAACCAGTTGCAATTGAAAAATAAGAACTTTGGAAACCTATAAATGATCTCTTTGAAGGATGATCACATATTGGTCACTTTTTATTATATACCTATTGAAAAGATGCATGTATGAAAAAAGGATCCTAACCATTTATCTTACCAGATAGATAAGTCCTACCATTTTCAGGATAGCTGGGAATTACGAGAACTGTAGTCCCATCACTTTGTAGTGCAAAACTAGGGAAGATTTGCATCTTTTATTTTTTCAGGAATATACTCTCTGTGGACTCAGTAACTAAACTTAGATACTCCTTAGTTGTTATGAGTCCATTGGGCCAAAGCACCAGGAATGACAACAGGTCCACTCAGTCAACAACCTCCTGTCCTGTCATCACCCATAGTGAACAGAGGGAATATTCAGGCAATACCAATATCATTTGGGAAGGAAGGAAGGTTCCAGATACAACAACAGAAGAAGAGACTACAGAAAATAAGCCATACTTCCTCAGTATCAATGAGATTTCAGATGTGGCACAATATTGTAATCTTGTAGTAAATCTATATTTTTAGGTAGAAATTAGCAGTTGTACATTGTACGTAGATCTGTATTTTCCTTTATACTTTGGTTCAGTGTTGTAAACTATAGAAGTAGTCATCACTTAGCGACCACAATTGCAGCCAACAATTCAGTTGTTCCACGAAACAGTCATGAAGTGATATTGCTACTATACTTATGATCTAGCTTTCCTTTCCTTTCCTTTGTTCAGAGATTACTTTTTCATCATCATTGTAATGGCTTGCTAAATAAGGCAGTCACTAAACAAGACATACCTGTATAGCAGGAACTTGGAAACTAAGAAGCTCTTTTGACCAACTGAGTTGTAATGCATGAAGGGGCAGTAAACCTCAGAGTGAGTCATCTTATAATGGATATTTGTGTGTGTGTGTGTGTGTGGGAGAGAGAGAGAGAGAGAGAGAGAGAGAGAGAGAGGAGGGGTGAGGGAGGGAGGGAGGGTGGGAGGGAGATAATTCTGTTTGTTATGGGAAAAAGTAACTCAGGTGGAAAATGGGTATTCAGAAAAAACAGATACTTTTCCTGGTACTTATTAGTGCACAGAATTCTTGAAGATGGCCTCTTCTGTGGTCTCCAAATGGGCATTTTAACAGGTAGAGACAGCAAGGGACTTATTCCAGGATGAGACTGTAGTTCAAAGTCCTCTTCCAATTTTACCAGAAGTAGCTGAACTTTCAGGACAGAAGGGTCACAGACAAAGTTATTCCTAAAGGCCTACACAAAACCTGAGAGACCCTTATAAATATTCAAATAATTATGGCAGGTCCATGCAATATTCACATTTAGACAGATGTGGGTAAATGAGAGCCAGTTCTAAAAATTCCCCAGTAAACTTATGTTTATTATGCCAGTTCTAATTATCATGCAATCTAGTGGCTTTAAGGCTTATGTTTTCTACACCACCAGGCATCACAAACATTAAAGCATTTTATACTGTCATTGTACATCAATGTTTGCACTTGGTTATACATATATACAGAAACGATTCACACCTTGCTATTTCCTTCTCTCAAATGAACGTAATTTTACTGTGAAAGCAACTTTTTAATAAATGTTATAAGAAATACAGCAAGGCACCATTTTTTTTAAAATGTGGGGTTCTTTTCTGATTACCACCTCAAGAAGCATAGTAGAAAATCAAAATGTTTTATTTAATTTAGTACAATGTTAACAATTCTTAATATACAACACTACATAGCTTTTTTCTTGAAGTGTTGCATAGTTTTGCTGTTTTTTTTTAGAAAAAGCAAAAGGATACATTTGTGTTTACTTTGTGTAACCAGTTCTTTTGACTCAGGAGCAATTGTTTCCTTTTTTGCTGCAATCAAAATTTCCTTTCTAAAATACTTTCAATAAACAGTATGGGTTGTACATATAAAATACCAATTTTGATACATAAAACAGGAGAATTAATGACATTTACAGTTCTGAAATGATGATGACTTGAAATGATCACAGAAGCTGTGCAATTGCAAAATCATTAAAAATATTAGTGGGTGAGATGTCATACAGAGGCGCACACATTTGAAAAGAAAGTTGTTAAGAGGTAGCTTGGCATATAAACCCATATGAAAAAAAACTGTTTTGCTACAAAGCCAAATGATAACTGAAATTGCTCCAGCATATGCAACCTGGTTACAAAGCCAACATGTACAAATAACATTTGGAAAGAAAATTTATCTTGGGAGTCAAGTGTAACAAAAGGCAGTGATACAATGGAATTAGAGGTCATCCCAGGGTTTAGAGGATAAGCCTACATCTGAAATGCAGCCAAGTTTCTAAAAGGAAAAGGGGAAAGAAAAGGAAAGAAAAGTAAGAGCATGCTACATCAACTATAATTCCATTTGTAAAACACAATTTTCTCCTAAAATAGCCACATTAGCTGCTATATGATCTCACACCTATATAGGTAGGTATATGCAAAAGCAGCTATGAACAGCAATTTTTTGTAGCTTATGGTTTAAATCAGAGTTATATCTTTTGATTGAAGTGGAAACCCTCATTGATTTTTATAAAACAAGATTTAGTTTCAAAAGGCACAGGGGAAATAATCAAGTTTGACCTTTTCCCTCAATCCCATTCTTTTAGGTATCTGTGAACATGCTTCCTCTACCTTCTGAAAGTGTATCAATCAATAGGCATGTAAGACTCAATAAAGGCCATCCAGCCACCCAATATAATCTGCAATCCTGAGCCTCTTACATGGAAACAAGTCTTATTAAAATCAGTAGGATTCACTGTCAAATAATCCATTTAGGCTTGAGATTATATAAATATGGGTATAACCTGAAATACTTTATCAAATTCTCTCTAAAAAAATAAAAAGATAAGACATAGATAAATAATCCATTGCCCTATTTCTTACGAGGAGGAATAATTAATATAGATAGTCCTTGACTTATGTCGTTTAAACAATGGTTCAAAATTTTGATGTCTTCAGAAAAAGTGATTTATGCAATCAAATAATTTGCAATTTGAGCATTTCGCAACAACAACTATTTACAACTGCTTGCAGCTTCCTGTGGTCACATGATCATGATTTGTGGCCTTTGCAGCTGGTTTCCTACAAAAAAAGGAAATTGGGGAAGCTTCATTTGCTTAATGATTGTGAAATTATTACAATTATTAGGTAAAGGTGTTCGTAAAATTACATCTGGTCACATGATGGCTTACTTTATGACCTCACTGACTGATGATGGAAATTCCAGTCTCAATTATTGATATGAGTCAAAGACCACGTGTATTTCTAATGCAATTTTTTTTTCAGTTTGGAATTTAGAGTTAACCTGTGCAACAAAGAACCAAAGCATAGGATGAAGATTATGAAAAAATAACTATTAGAATACAGCTAAGGGATTAGTACAAAGTACCTTATCACAGCATTTCCAAGAAGGCACTGCAGCCTTGCATTTTATACTTTCCAAATTAAGTAAAAATATTTGGAGTTATTCAGTCACCTTCTTGTTTAATATTAATTAATGTTGTGGACTTCTCTCTCTCTCTCTCCAAAAATTTTAAACAAATACATGCCTATGATTTAAACATGAAACGTGTTGCATATCTAGCCTCAACACCTTAAATGGGCTTTTAATAATATTTTTTTTAAAAAAACATAAACAATTGGAACTGTAAGTAAGCTTTTTAAATATCTAAACTTATACGTAGCTAAAACAATTAAATATGTCAACTTAATGTTAGAAATAAAACCACTGTGGTACTAATATAAGCATTGAAGAAAAATTTACTACTTTGACAAAATACTGATTAAATCACAAAACAAACCAGGAGGTTAATCTACATCGGGTATTCCTTCATGATTTCTTGGACCTATATCATCATTTGGTAATAATCTCCTTGATTAAGGAGAATAGAAGATGTCTTTGGTTGGTGTTCAGTTCTAGCCACTTCTAGATCTTTCCTATCAGTTTGTGTAAATTTATTGGCACAGCTCAATGGTAGAATAGAGATGGTTTTAAGCACTGGTCAATGATAGTACAAATAGTTTGCAGGCATTAGGTAATGAGCTTCTCTGACATCAAATGAAACTATTTTTAAAGTAAGAACATAATATAATGATGATGATGATGATGATAAATTATTAATTAATTAATTCATCCATGTTTAATGAATAAAGTAAATAATAATAATAATAATAATAATAATGATGATGATGATGGTAATAGGAGGAGGCATAGCTTAAAATGGGAACCATCAAGAAAGAAATGGAAGGTTTAATACTTGCTGTTCAAGAACAAGCACTATAAACTAATGCCATGAAAGCAAAGATACAAAAACTCACCAACAATCCAATCTGCCAATTTCGCAACAACAAAGTCGAAACTGTTTCACATTTAATATGTGAATGCAGCAAAACCACACAAACTGATTATAAAGCTAGACATGACCGAGTTGCTCAATTAATCCACTGATCATTATGACTTACCTGTATCCAAAAAGTCATGGGGACATAAAGTGGAAAAAGTTATAGAAAATGAGAGGGTGAAGATCTTGTGGGACTTTCAAATACAGATGGATTGTCAACATGCCAGATATCACAGTTGTTGAAAACCGAACCGTACAATTTATTGACATTGCGGTACCAGGAGATGCCAGAGTCGAAGAAAAAGAACTGGGAAAAATCATGAAATATCGCGATCTGGTCATCGAAACTACACGGCTATGGATGAAACATGTATCAGTGATACCCATTGTCATTGGGGCACTTGGTACCATGTCCAAGTATTTTATAAGATACATCGACGAATTGCAGCTTCCTGCAATAACATCAGCGGAACTGCAAAAAACTGTGCTATTTGGAACATTGTACATCTTAAGAAGGTACTTGGTTGATGTCTAGGATGATAGCAGAAACCCCTATCAACCATTAGCACCAGTCAATGGTATTTGTGATGCATTTTTGAATGTTCAGTTGACTGAGTTTCATGTTTAATGAATAAAGTAAATAATAATGATAATAATAATTATGAATAATAATAATAATAATAATAATAATAATAATAATAATAATAATAATAATAATAATAATAATAATAATATCATCATCATCATCATTATCATCATCATCATCCCAGGTCTTTGGGAAGAACTAGATAGGTGGATAAAAATGCCATATCCAGTGTAACTACCTGGCTGACCGTGAGACAAAACACAATATAGCAGGACAACATCAAGCACAATGAAGTTAAAGAAGAAAGCCTGAAGTTAGTACATCATGAGAATGAAGAAGATCTTAAAGTCCAAACACCATCTAAGCAATTAACAATCAGGCAATTCCAGTCATTGGATACACAGTTGAAATAGTGGATTGGACTCAAGCCACTGAACTAAAAGTCCTGGATAGGAAGGCCAGAAAAATAATGACAATGAATCATGCCCAAAGGTACTTTTCAAATCATGACTTGGATGATTGAGAATCTCCATAGATAATGAATCATATCCTTAGCGGCTGTAGCGGCAGTGACGGGAGGCTCCGCCCACCCACCAAGACATCATCAAAAATAGTCTGCCCATGTGCAGAAGTGTAGCACGCTCCCATGCACTACCAATAGCAAACCAGAGTGCTGGGATTTGAAACCCACTACTGCTACAAACACTGGCATTGCAAAATAGAAACAATGGTGCATTGAAATATCTGCAAGCAGTGTCATTTGCTTGCAAGCAAGAACTGGTAGAAAAGAGACAAAGTAATTGAAAAAGAAGAAACTAAGTGTTCTGGGACTTTAAAATTCAAACAGACAAGCACCTGTCACATAACACCCCAGACTTATCTTTTGTCAATAAGAAAGATAAAAAAAAATCTAGATAGTGGACATTGCAGTATCTGAAGACAGCAGAATAGAAGAGAAAGAACTGGAGAAAATCACAAAATACAAAGACCTGCAAATAAAAATTAAATGACTATAGAAAAAGAAAGCAAAGATAGTACCAATAGTAATTCGTATTTTGGATAGAGTGCAATCCAAAAACATCTGGAGCACCACTTGAACACCATCAGCTTTGACAAAATCAGCTTCAGTCAATTGTAAAAGGCAACTTTACTTGGAACAGGTTTCGTTGTGACAGTACCTTTAATATTATTAAACACTGCCTAGCCCAGATCCTTGGAAAGAATTTGATAGATGGACAAAAATGCCAAATCCACTTCAAGCATCAGGTTGACTGTGCAAGCAATCATCATTATCATCATCACCATCATCATCATCATTAGTAGTAACAATGCTGGTAGGCTGGCAAGATCCAGTTAAAGTTTAGAGTCTGAAATACTCATCACTAACCAATCCCAGAAAATATCATTTGGCTGACTTTTTAAACTAGAGTATAAAGTTTAGTCATGCTAAGCATAAATAACTCTTGAATCTGCAGTGCAATAGGATCAATAGAAAAGAAATAAATCTACATGGCCTAATACTAAAAAAAAAATAGGATGATGGGAACACCACAAATACAGCAGAACAAGCAACACAAGAAAATTGCATGAAACACAAAGGAGATGTGGAATTTAACTTAAAAGATTGCTGATAATAAGAAGATTGAAGTAGGCCATCATGAAGTCTTTATACTGCCTAACCTTGGCTAGGTGAATGAGATGTCTCGCCAGTTGGAAAAAGTTCAAAATTTTCCTGCATAGATGGTACCTACCTTGTTGTTTCTTTTGCCCTGTTATATTCTTACGTTTGGATCAGTCAATTACACTAATAAAGATGATTTGATTTGAATGACTTGGCATCACCTTGTGAAAGAATTAGATGACAGATGGTGGGAAAAACGTCTGTCTGACAAATTAGACAATCTCTACAAATCAGAATAGAAAATACTGGACTGCATAAAAAATAATTGGTTCTGGTATAACTTCATGTGTGCCTCAAAGAAAAAAGTATAGGAGGAAAAGGTTATGGACCATATTGATAGAAAAAGAAAGCGCCATGATAAATTTTCTTGATAAATCTTGCCTCCATGGAAAACAAAACCTCTGAACCTCCAGAGGAAACATATCTGTACAGTTATAAAGTCAGCAGCAGTCTGGATAAAACAGCAGAATTATCATTTACAGTATATAGAACTTTTTGAAGCTGCTGTCTCTTAATGGTCAATTTTATACCATACCCATAAAAGAGTGAGATTCCAGCTTCGATATAGGGTATTCAGCAGGAAAATATATTTGCTCACAACAGCTTTATTCTGGCTTGCAGCTGGAGCAGAAATCACATTAAATTAGTTGAGCTACGTTGGTAAATATGCATACTGTCACCTTTGCGTACTGGGTTTATTTTTAGGGTATACATATACCATAGATAATTTTTCTCTTAAGTATCTCAGCTTCACATAAAATCACACTTTAATGAGCTTACAGCACAGGTGCTTCAAGAAAAAAAAATAATGGTGTTTGCCATTTATCTTTCAAATTAAATAATGTGTTTTTAAATAGTAACTTTTTTCATAATACACTTATGGGAACAACATTTATCTGTCACATTTTAAAAGATGTATTAGTAATAAATGTAAATTACCTTTGGAAAATCAGTAATTAGGCTCATCAAAAAATAAACAATCTGCCACCAAAAAGATAATCTTTAGCATAGTTAAGTATAATAACTGTTATTTGAATAAGTTAACAAATTAGGATAGATTGCTTCTAATTCATTTCCCATAGCATGAGAAATGAAGTTAAAGTATCAGCTAAGCCCTCGCAGTAGGGAGGAGGAATTTCAAGAATCTGGTGGGTAGCTTAGAGCAGAGGTCTCCAACCTTGGCAACTTTAAGTCTGGCGGACTCCATCTCCCAGAATTCTGGGAGTTGAAGTCCGCCAGGCTTAAAGTTGCCAAGGTTGGAGACCCCTGGCTTAGAAAGCCTGGGGTCTGGTGCTGACTTGACCTGTGGATTTATGAGTTAGGGTACTTTTTATGTGAAGACCCCACAGCAATATCCTTGCTGAATTATATTACACCTTCATTAATTAATTACATTTAGAAGGCACCCCAGTATGTATATAGCTTTGTATGCACTAAATTTCTACCTTTAGTGAAAGGAAACCTCGTTTGGGCAGTGAAAGTTGGTGTACAATCACCAATAGGTGAATATTGAGCAAAGTCAAGGGTGGAAAATCTGTCAAGAGTGGCACTCTCTTGGGCTAAGTTGTTGTACAGGAATGGGGCCAAACTACGTATGCAGAGAAGTGTGCAGGGTTTGCTTGCTTTCTGTGTCTTCATGGCACTTCCTTTTTCACTCTCTTTTCTACCACTCTTTTTTCTTCTTCCCCTTTCTTTTTTCCTACTCTCAAAACAAGTTATTTGAGGAAGCCAAGGTTATTCTTGCCAGAAACCTAAGTGAATTCTTCACAAAGCTTTTGAAATGGAGGCTGAAGGAGGTAGAATGCCCACTTCTGAATTAGAACACATCATTGTAACTCTAGAAAATATGTAATTTCCAGTATATTGTCCTGAAAATAAGAACTGCATCAGTTTCCTCCTTTGCTAATACACATTCCAATAAACTATTCATATTGGTTTGTAAAGGTGAACTAGTTTCAGTAATAACAGCCATGTTTCTCAATTCCAGGAGTCCACATTCAGTTTTCTGGTTTTCTTGAGGGACAGGAGAAGGGACATTTGATTACACAGGAGGTGTGGGGAATTGCCCATTGAGAATTTGTATAAAGCCAATAAGTTGTTAAATCTGACTTTGACTAGACAGTGCAATAAGCCAAAAGACAGCGTAGAAATGTAGGCTACAATGGTAATACCAGTTTTCATCAATTATTTGCCACCATTCAGCTCAAATTTAAATTTAAAAAGTCATGTATGCATAATTAATTTTATCAGAAAACAAATGTGAGATTTAAAGCAATGCTGTAAAGATTATAGAATTGATGCCTATAATCCATACATGGACAAGGCCAAATAATATTAATTTTAATGTTGACGTCATGTTATGTATGGCATGACATGGCCCTAGTTTTAGGCCCTAGTTAAGATTGAAATTTTAGCATGAGATGGGGCATCACAGGTTAGGACTCAAAATATTTTAAATAAGGAAAATTCAACACTGCTACACTTAATAGGAAATAACGAATGGCATATATCCTTTTTCTTCTCCAGTGCATGTAATATAGCCTCAATTCTGAATTTTATTTAAGGTTAACTATTATATTTCAGGAAACCAAGCACAAATGTTTTCTAAATCAGGGGTCTCCAACCTTGGTCCCTTTAAGACTTGTGGACTTCAACTCCCAGAGTCCCTCAGCCAGCAAAGCTGGCTGAGGAACTCTGGGAGTTGAAGTCCACAAGTCTTAAAGGGACCAAGGTTGAAGACCCCTGTTCTAAATGAACCAATTAGAATTGGAAGGGGAGTTATAAGTAGTCCAGGTTGCAGTCATCAGGACCACGTGGTCACTCTTCCCCTGCCCTGTGCAAATTGCATCCACTTCAGCGCCCCTCCCCCACAAATCAATTTCTTCTATCACAAAAGGAAGGAGGAGCACAGTCAACTGAAAAAAAAAATACTAGTGGCTGTGGGGATAGTGGCAGAAGTGAATCCAGAAGATGCGAGGCAAACGTCAGCTGGGGCAACCCTGGACAGCAGTGGTGGATGAATACATGGCTTCTTTATCATGGCTGTGCTCTACAGGGTGGCCAAATGCAGCTGAAATGGAGGCAGAAGGATTGTTGACTGCAGGATGCTGCAACAATCATAAAAGTGAGCCACTTGCTAAGCATTCAAATTTTGATCATGTGACCACAGGGAAGTTGCAATGGTTGCCATTTTGAGGACTCATCATAAGTCCATTTTTTCAGCATCTTTGTAAGTTTGGATGATCACTGAAAGAATGAATGTAACCTGACTACCTGTAAACTGTAACCTTAAATGAGCTTACATGAGCTGTGGCGGCGCAGTGGTTAGAGTGCAGTAGTGCAGGCTACTTCTGCTGACTGCCAGTTGACTGCAGTTTGGCAGTTCAAATCTCACCAGGCTCAAGGTTGACTCAGCCTTCCATCCTGAGGTGGGTAAAATGAGCACCCAATTGTTGGGGGCAATATGCTGACTCTGTAAACCTCTTAGAGAGGGCTGTAAAGCCCTATGGAGCATTATATAGATCTAAATGCTATTGCTATTCAATATCATTTTGTTATTGTGAAAATAAGTTCAAAAGGCACACATTATCTATTAAAACAGTCACCAGCAATACTACAATTGGTTTAATTATATGGTCATGTCACTAATAATATTCATTCATCAATATTTCAGTACATACCTGCTCATGAAATAACATGTATGTGTCCAGGGACAGTTGCATTCTATCTCTTTGTATTTATGTGCCTTTCTTTGTAAAGAGGCAGGAGTTTTTCTTCACATACAAGAGTTTTTGGGTGTGGGTGCTTAATTTCTTTGCCTTTCAAGTGATCAGGTTTTAACTGAGTGGCTTTAACTAAGGCCTTTGGAGAGGTGACAAAATCTTCAGATTTTGCAGTGCCAAAGGACTGACCTGGATGGTTTTCTATAGAGTCATTTTGAAAAGAATTCAAAACTGGACCTTTGTTAGAGGTCTCTTGATCAAAAGATTCACCAGGATAATTTTTTATATTCTCTGATCCTGTTTTGCTAAAAGTGTCTGGAGGATTTGTACCCATCTCCTTAGATAAGAAAGAAAAGTCATTACAATTGGTGGGTGTTTGGTGTTCATCTATTAAATTCAAGTCCTTGTATTCGACAAAAGTTGCCTCAGCTTCATTGGGAGCAATGTACAGCTGCTGTTCAACTCTTTCTTCCTCAGGACAGGCTTCAAAAAAGCATTCAATGTTTTCTGCAAAGTCCAGTGGAACCGGAGTACTGCTCTTTTCTTCAACATATTTAGTCACTTCCCCACAATCACTATCATGAGAAGAGAGTGAAAGGTAAGAATAAAAATCCCCCTTTCTAAGTTGGATTGGCCTGTGAGAATGTTCTAGAACCTTTTCTTTGATCTGGGCTAATGAATGTGGAACAGCTGGCTCGCTTTCAGGCTGTGATTTGTTCTTCAAGGCTGTGGAAGCCATGTCAATTATCTCCATCACAAAATTATGCACTGAGCAATCTTCCCCATTTCTTTTATCAAAAGCAACTGATTCACAGTTGCAACATGAATCATGACTGCTAGCTGATGTGTTTTTTTCTGCTTCATTTGATTTTAAACATGCACAGCAATCACTAAGAGGCTCACCAATTCCTGTTTTAGTTTGTTGATAACTTGGAGGCAATGTTGATAATGCTGTACCTGGTGTACTGTTTTCTTTGACATCTGAGTCAGATTCTGTGATAAGATTTTTAATACCCTGGCCATCATACGGAATATTATTTTGATACTCTTTTTGAGGGCTGGTTATATTTGGTAGTTGAACAACTTCCTTACTGTTAATATGAGAATCTTTTGAACTAACAGTAAATGATTCACAGGCAAAATCTTCATTTTCATTCTCTTTCCCATCTAATGTACTAACAGTTATGGCAGATGTTGAAATAGGTTGTCCATTTAGACTTTCTTGAGTGACTGCAACATTTCCATTCTCCATATCATCTACTAAGCGATCTTGCAAAAGCTGAAAACCTTCATTTTTTGCTTGTCTTTTTGTCTCTGACGTACGATTCGCCAATACATTCTTCCTGTTGCCATTATTTTGTGAAAGCTTACATATGGAATCACTCAAAAATTGTTCAATGTTCAATGAATCTTTTGGTTTCAAAGTCTCACCACCTCTTAGCTCCTTACAGCCCTGAATTTCATCATCCACATGATGTTTTCTCTTCTCTTTTGTCAGATATAATTTAGGTTTAATCCAAGTGTGGAGTTCTTTCTTAATGTAGTCAAGTCCTGACATTAAATTGGAGTTTTCATAAATATCCTCATCAGTTGCAATACTGGAATCATCATCTTCATCTTTCATGCCCAGCTCTTCCTCAGTCAGCGTGAGAGTAGAACTTGATAACAAATCACTATCATCTTCGTCATCAGTGCAAGCGGAGGTACAAGAAACATTAACAATCATGCTAACGTTGATATCACTTTCATCAGCGACAGACCGATTGAGGTGCTTTCTGAACGATGCATTTGAATCTAGTACTTTGTTTTTGTGCATTATAATATCTTCAGAGCAAAGAGACAGGTCATCACTGCTGCTTAGCTCAGTGAGAGAAGCAGGTGAATCTTCATTGATTGAGGAGGCAATATCCAGGGATACTTGGCCAGTCAAGGACATTCTTTGAGAAGTGCTTTGGAGGGTGATATCAGAGATGCTCCTCTTTATTTTTTGATCTAAAGGACTTTGGATATTTTCTAAGCGATTCAAAAGATCTAACGTCCTCTTACTGAGTTCTCCAGCAGAATCACTACTTCCACTTAAGTCACCAGAGTCATTACCGCTAAAAAGATCTTCATTGCTCTTGTAGGGATTTAGCCAACTCTCTAAGGAAGTGCTACGATTAAGACCATCTCCACTTCTAAAAACAGTTAAACCAAACAAATCACTTGTCAAAGAAAGAGAATCTAAAGAAGAGCTATGAGATAGAGTTGAAAGCACTTTCCCATTTGCTTTGTCACATAGTTTCTTTAAATCTTCCACAAACTCGTTGTGTTTAGGATCAGCATCATTCCAGTCGGCTGGTAAAGCAAGCTTTTCTGTACATGATTTTAACTCCCCAGGCTGATTTCCAGATATAAAGGGAACTTTGTCAAAATAAAAGCCATGAAGCAAGTTGCCCTGCTTGTGTGCTTTTTCTGATTGTGGTTGCTTTATCATCCGTGGTATCTTTAATTTTGAACCTTGAAGATATGAGTAGTCATAAAATGTAAAAGCATTGTGTTTTCCTTGTAATTCTTCTGCGCTCACAGAATCATGATGGGCACCGTTGTATACAGCTTTTGTTTTGTTACTAAATTTTGGTTCCGATGTAGTGACGTTATCAAGGCTTTCTTCATCTTTCTGCTTAAAATTTTGTTTTATCACATCAACTATATTCCCTAAGTCAGAATCTGAAATATTAGGCATAGAATTATTTTGTGTTCCATCAGTATCAGGAAACAATTGGATTTCAGAGTTGCTGATAGCTTTTGGCTTTCTTTCACTGATTACTTTATTCTGACTTTCAGAATGCCTGGTAATGTTTCCGCTATGATACATATAATTCTGTGGTTTTGCCAATGTAGTGCTACCCATTAAATCTGGCAAATAGTTTATAGATGATAAGGAAGAATCTTTATTTGTGTCTTCGTTTGAAATAGTTGAAGATGTAAGACTGGAGTCTTTGGATGTGTTTTTTATGAGAGATATATGATTTTTTTTGGATAGTTCAACATCATGGAGACTATATACTTGGTAGACTTTTGCGCCTGAAGAAGATGTCATTCTTTGATCACCGACACTGTCTCCAGTAGGGGCTCCTTCTTGTTTTGGATTACCATTATCAGTTATTTCAGGTGGAGAATTCAGCTTTGTATCATCTTGTTTTAGTTCAGGTTCAGTAAACTCTTCATTAATACTAATTAACTTATTACTTATATCCATTTCATCCCATTCTAGAGCATCTTCACTTGTGCTGTTTAGCTCCATTAAACCAGGATCAATAACATTCAGAGAGTCCTGTTTAAAAAAGAACAACAGAATTATTAGTTAAAGCAGAATTATTAAAAAGCAGAATTTTAATTCATAAATTTAACATCCTAACTGGAACATATAATAGGTAGAAAGCCTATTAAGCATCAATATTACAGTGCAAGTTGAAAGAAATACAATAAATAAATATGAGACAATTCATAGAATACTGAGATTTGACACAGGAACCAAATTCCAATTGATATTCAGGTATGAAGTTACAGGTGCTAAGTGAGGAATCGATTAACAATGGGGAGTTCAACAGAGCTCCAAGACAAAACTTATTTAAGCAATTTAATTAATTTAATTAAACCAATTCAATTAATTTAATTCCAATAAATATAATATTTTCTTCTTTATCACCTTTAGAATGATCATCATTAGCATGAAAGTTACACTCATGAAACTAATGTTGGCTTAAACACACAATTATTGCTTTGGGGCATGGGACTCTTACATTTTGCACATATCTCAGGGAGATAAGTAGCTCTCTTTTCAAATCTCTCTCTGAACAATAGCTATACAAACAACTTAGTAGATCAAGAAAGAATTGGGCTGATAATGCATATAGAAAACAGTTCAGTGACACTTTTTCACATTCAGTATTCCCCACTAATGGTGAGGAATATGGTGGCACATTGCAGTCAGTATGCCACAAGCCCAACTAAAGCCCAGATTTACTCCAAGAATTCTCAAGCTATTTTATATCTTTCAAGTCAATACTGTTGCTGACATCCCATCAACTAGACGATATATGCAGTATACTGATCCACATTCAATATGCTTTATTCATAATGAAAGGATTATATCAAGTCCCCATTACAATCCATCAAATCTAGATTTTACATTCCGCAACATGAGTAGATCATAAAGAGCAATCAGGCTGCTTAATGCTTGTGTGCCAGACAGGTTCTTATATCAGTTCTCTAGTTTCTGTATATTCAGCTGGGCAGAATATTTATTTGAATTTCTGTTTGGTTGCTCATAAAAGCAGCATTCAAGAAATTATAGGTAATAAATCTGTAAAGCAATCCTTTGATTGCATTAGTTTCATATATTGCTAGCTTTAAAAATATTCTGGAAAGTTATTGAATAATGATGCAAGATTTTAAAAAGTTATCTTCCCATTCCCATTTGTCCAACATTTAATCACACATACCCTTTTCTAATATTTTATAAGTATACTCAACTGTGAACAAAAAGCAGATTGTATACTACAACGATTAAATAAAACTAGAAACTTCATCTATGCCCCCTTTTTGATCTTATAATCAAAATGGTATCCTGGTGATTGGAATAAAGATCCATTTCTAATTTTCATTTCTCAACTTTTAATTACTAAAATTAAAACAAAACAAAACCGTATTTAAATATGTATAAATAGAGGGCAGACTATGTGCTTCAGTAGAGTCGGTCTTCCATAATTCTCAGTTAACATAGTCATTAACTGTAGGAATGCTGGGGTGGGAGGGTTGTAGCTAGAAATGTCAGATTTATCAAGTAATAAAAACTCTGGCAAAATACAATATGTCATTCATAAAATCCACAAGGACTTAAATATTTCTCAGCTCAAATTTCATTTAAAAATATATTTCAAAAATGAATACGTCAAGGCAAAGAATAATACATGATTCACACAAAATATGTAAAGGAAATAAAAATACAGAATTACTGCAGACTGAATATGGAAAGAACTATACATCTCTGATTGTTGTCCAACACATCTGGAAGGCACCTGGATATAAAAGGTTGGTAAAGGATTTCAAGGTTTTAAACTTTGTACATATAATTTCCAGTGCTAGCTTTAAAATGATATCACTGGAGCTCCTCCTTTATTCAAAAGTATATGTCACAAGTAACTTCCATACACTTTAAAACTAATAGCCTTCTGTAAATTCCATAGAGTTTGTGAATTATTATGCAGTCTCTTCTCAAATATGAAATATTTGTCTCTTTGGTTGGGAAGATAACATTTGGACTGAAAATCAGCTGTTGCCAGCTTTATTTATTCTTCCCGTTATACAAATTCAACAATGCAAGTCCCACAATGATGTAATTTTAGCTCACTCTTCTTAATTATAAATCCACTTTAATATAAAGCTTTTTTTTGTCTCTTATATCATTTAAACTCTATAAACTTTTAAACGATACAGCCTCAGCAACAAAATTTTGCTGTAACCCATGTTAGTGTTTCATTTGCTTTCACAGGATCAAGCAAGCTATTAAAGGGGACCAGAGGTATGATGCAAAGTTTGGACTGCAGGACTGCCCTTATCGCATCATAAATGTAGTTGCTTCTTGATACTGTAAATGAAGCACAGAGGATTGGCAGGGCCTCCTGAAGTCTGTGTTGAATGAAGCATGAAGAAAGCTCATGCTGTGAATAAGGAATCAAATACATGGACAATAACACCTGGCTGAATGAAACTGAACAGGATTAATTTTGGACTAAAACATTGCATGAAGCCACATTCTCAACCAAAAATGGTTTTAACTGGGTTTTTCTCTCTTCAGCTCTTATGGAAATAGTTGATGCCAAATAAATCAGAATATCCTGTTTACTTTGGGATACTATTTTAAAGTAAAAAAGCAGAGGTAGTGCACCTATAGTTCTTTGTATTTACAATGAGCAATTGAAATCATGAGATTTCTTTTTGATTATAGTATCCCATTTGATTCTGGAAGAATTCAGAACATTGTAGAACGTATTGGAAGTCATGAAATGAATATATAATACTTAGATTGCTATTATTTAAATGTATTTAATGCTGTAGAATCACTACAATATTATTTATATTCCACATTGCTCTACTATAATGTTATGTCATCAGAAAAAAATGTTTCTCATTAAAGTGATAGATACAATATTTTGGGGCAACTGGGAATTTTTTTAATTCATCAAAGCCATATAATTGGAACCATAGGGCAGTCACCTTCTTGTTTTTAAAAAAATCCTCCTATGGACTATATTTACTTTTAAACAGAAATTGGAATGTACTATACTATTCCACGGTTTGAACTAATTTGTGGGGAGGGGAGTCATTGATTATATGTCAGTTGATTCTGGTTTATCATTTTTATATTTTTAGTCAATTGCTTTGTAATTTGATTAATCCTTTTAATTACATTGCAGTCCCTTCATTTATTTAATTGAATAGATCCTTTAAGGCTTATTGTTTCTATTTTTAATGACTTGATACCACTTTGCATATAGTTCTAATAAATTCTAAATTGTTTTTCCTTTTCGATGAAGAAGTTCACAGGAACAACGAAGGGATTTTTTTAAAAAAAGGAATAGTTTTAATAGACAATTGGTTCTCTTGATGGCTGCAATGGAAAGTAGTGAGAGAATTTCACTTTTCTCATGTCATGCCAAGTGACTTGCTGGACTAGTATCTTAGCAGACATAGGAAAGTTGTTTGGTATAAAACATTATCATCTTAATGAGTGTGCAAACTATACATTTCCAGATGGAGTGGCATTGAGCCTTGGATTTGATATGTCAACAAATAACAGCTTACCACATGACAGTGTTAATGCTTCTCCTCGGCACAAAATATTTCTAGAGAGAAACAATTTTGATGGCAGGTACATAAGGTTTGTAACTTGGCAGAAAAAGTCTGCAGTGTCATTCTAACATACAGTTCTGTTATAAACAGGACAATTTACAAAAGCAAAGCCTTTGCACCACGTGCCTTTCTCCATTTACACAGTTTTATGGGTTTGAATATTGAATATATATGTTCACTTCTTTTCCGTCATATTCTCATCAATGCACTAAATAAATAATAATGAGTTTGAAAGAGCCATTCAATCATAAGCTTATAGGCTAACCTAAGCTGAAAGTTAGTTGGATTAGTTGTAATTTGATATATTCTGCAATGCAATCATAAGAACGACATTGTCATTCCTTACAGAGGTTCAGTAATAGCCCTCCACAAAATTATTATTTTTTTATTTTATTTTTTTATTTTATTTTATTTGTCATAACATTATATACAGGAACATATATTGAAAGGAAACAATAGGACAGGAATGGTAGGCACTTTTGTGCACTTATGCACGCCCCTTAGATTAAAATTAGATTAAAACACAAACATAGGGAAGGAATTTCCCCACCACAAGAATTTTGCATTTGAAAATGTGTTAGTATGCTGTGCATTTACTTGGATAAAAATGATAATATTTTCAGATCCACTTCTGCCTAATTCATTAATGTTTACTTGGAACTTCTTGCGTTATTGCCAGAGAATATCCTCTTCATTCAAAATGCAATATTATACTAATATGTAAAACAACAATTATGTTTTATGATGGCTTTTGAGAGGAAAAGGTAATTATTGTATCCCTAGAACAATTATAGTTAAAGTGGAAACTAATTAGTAGCTCTGTTTATTCTGAAAGAAAATACAATTTAAAAGGTTCTTTAAAAAAAAAAGAGTAGAAATAGTCATCATGTCTATGGGATGTGATAGCAATAACAATTCCATAAACTGAGATGGTATATCAGTGTAAGCCACTACTGTTTCTCAAACACATTGATACTCCAATTCCAGTGAATAATTTCCATAGAAAACACTGGTTATATTTTCTTTTATTTCGTTTTAAACCAATTGAAATGACAATCACTAGCTTACATGTCAAATTGCATAGGTAGAGGATTTGTTTGTCCTGAGAACACCATACAGTAAATTTTTATTGAGAATAGCTTCTATTCCTATAGAATTGACTATTTGTCAAAGAGTTACATGACAGGTATATGCATATATGTGTATACATTTTTGTTTATGTATCTCTCTCTGTGTTCATATGTATTGACTGGAATACAATTTTGAATTCAACAGAGCTTTGAGTGTAATGAATGATTTGTTTCAGAAAAAATGTATGTTTTTTATATCCAGCACTTATTTACGTATTTGTGGAAATTTTATGGTATGCATTTAGTATGTATGCACAAGTGCTTCTATCTCTGTCTATGTTGCTAATTTAGGGTGTTGTGGAAGGACAGTAAATAATTGTTTTATTTGCTAGTATTGTAACTTTTTTGGCCAGGGATGGAAAGAACCGTCAATGCTTTTTTCTTTCTTTCTTTCTTTCTTTTTTGCCTCATGTGCCAAAATAATTTGGCTGGAACATACTGAAAAGGGGATTGTTGGGACAGGCTTGGATATACACACACGTCTCTCGAGCTGACATTTTTGGACCCAATGAAAGCAATGAAAGCAACATTTTTAAAAAGTAAAGACTGGCACCAAAAAAAATCATCAACTTACTCTCTTGAATGTACCTGTACTATTTTACCTAACCTACTAGTTTTATCAAACATTCTGGGGCCTCTAGAAAGTTCCTTTGAATGTTGAAATTTTAGTGTTTACAATTTAGAGGTATAGATTGGAATATTTAATCTTGGTAAATTTAAGACATGTGGACTTCAACTCCCAGGATTCCCCAGCCAGCCATGGTATAGATCGATATAAAGACATATAGATCGATATAAAGACATAGAGGCAAATACTTTGAGGCAAATTCTAATATTAGTTTACTGAAATATTTGTAAGATAATAAAAACAGCAAACATTTTTATGTCCATTCTGTTTAGAAAACAGGATCCCGACTATTAGATCTATCTGGGCATTATCATGACATCAGCAGCAATGTCCCAATCCAGTTTGGGTTGCATTTTTAACATTGGTGCCAGAATGTGAAGAAATTGTATGTATATGAATATTCATTCTGCTCAATTAAATGCAGTATATTCAAATGTATTTGTTCAAATTCATACTTTCTTTTTTCACTATGGATGACCTTTTGGATGTTTTAAATCCATACACAACCTTTGCCTGTAGGTCACTATACAGGGCTTAAATTGAGATTCAGAAGCCACTATCACAGTTCTCCCCCATTTTTTCCCCTTGTTGATCTTAATTAGATTATAAACTTGAAGGCACATCCAATTTCTCTATATCTCTGCACAGCTCCTTGTTTGTTTCAAACCCTTGAGTTTGTAGAGAAAGCTTGTACTTTTTGAAATTGCCTTCCATTTCACAATTGCTCAAGCCATGGAGCTATAACCAGGCCACAAAAGCATTGGGAAGTTCATGTGCATGTGTGCATGTGTGCATATGTGAAAGCGTGTACAGATGCATTTGTGAAAGCAGCGCGTACACATGCACAAAACTATCTCCTGTCCCCCTCACAGCCACCACCATCTTTGCCAGTCCACCAAGCTGGAAAGGTTGGGGAATACTGAACTATAACAGCTTAGATGTTAAGAGCTGGCATTACCAACAGAAGAAAATTAATGTATTTCAGAACATGCTATAGTTTGCAAACAAAGTGATGGAAGCTTTTCAAAATGGCATATAATTTTAATCCGAACAATGGTTGGATATCAAAAATTTTATTATGGAAGTAAAAGAAAGCACCTAAACATTAGCTAAACATAAAGCCCAAAGGCTGCAGCAACTCTGGCACTAACAGAGTTGGCAGAGTTACTGTGCCAGAGTAGCTGGCAGACTAAGATTGATACTGATTCCCAGAGAGACAAATATGGTAGTCTTTTGCAGCAAAGTTAACAAAGAATCTTGTGGCCTCTTAATATCTTAACATAATTATTGTAGAATAAACTTCCTTTCGCAGATTACACAGATAAGGGTATAATAAACCATTCAGGTTAAAAAAAAGTAACAACATTGTAAATTTTTTTTTATCCTTCCTCATCATATATGGGTAGGCTAAAAGTATTGCAAAATAAGTAAATAACCAGCACAATTCCCTGTTACTGATATAAATTATACTATGACACAATATTCCATAATGTTATTTAGGAAGTGTATTAAATCTGCACATGGTATTTGTGCAGGCTAAGCTTCCAGATTGCAGCCACTGATCGAGTTTGGACCTCTTTTCCAAAATCGACTTTTTCAAATACAAAACTCTAGGGTCTTGCTAGACTGCTGAGTGAACCTCCTACAGAGGGAATGGCTCTATAAACTTTAGGAACTCATTTATTATGTTACTCGATCAGACACTGCGTTTATTCACACAGTACTTCTATAAAGCTGAGCTTTCATTAGAGCCATTGGGAGGCCCAAGTCTTTTTCTCTTAACTTGAGAAGGTGAAGCTCAAACAGATAATTAAACCAAGCAACAATGAGGAGGCTTGCCGAGTAAGCAGTAGTGTGAAAACAGTTACTCCTCACAAAAGAGGGGAAATTAGCTGGCTAGATAAAAGAGGAAGTGCCAGACTGGAAGACTGAAACACAGAAAGGAGGACTGCCAGCCTAAGCAGATAGCTCTGATGCATCATTAATGCCATTTTTTTAACACCTAAACTCCACAGCTGTCCTAATCCAAATGCATTTCAAACACCACCCATTATGCCACACTGAAACGTATTGGCCTTAAACTTCCCATGTTCCTCCTTTTAATCGTTGTCAAAAAATTGCCAACAGCGAAATGTCATAAGCATCTTTGTTCACTACAGCAGGGCAAACAGAACTTCTGAAAGAGAGAAATTCACTATCTTTGTTATAACAAAACATATCGGGGATTTTTTTTTCTCCTACTGAAGACTAATCTCTCCAGAAACAGAAAGTTAGGTTTGATTCTGTTGTTTTCATACAGAACAGATTTAATTTATTGTGTGTATTCCTTTTCTAAACTACTTTATCTAGAACGGTGTTCCCTGAAGCAGGCTTCCCCCCACCCTCTTTTTTGGCAGAGGTTCAGGTGCATGCAGTGCCAAAAGAAATAGAATAAACAAACACTGCTTAATGCAGCTGGCTAGGTAATTTACATATTACTGCACACCAAACATGGAGACCTGAATATGGATTAGAGCTCCTGTTATGACACAAATGTTATATAGATAAAAAAATGAAAATTCTAGCTACCCCTCAATTTACCGTTCTCAAGAGTGACATTTTTCTGTGCAATATATGTAGAAACATGTATGTGCATTTTAGGAATACATTAACATCCACAAAAGAAAATTATTGGGCAGAAAAATATATATGAGAAAATTGATACCCTGGGTGTTTCTTCATAGCCTTATACAGGAATTTACCTGCAATACCTGTAGGATTAAACCGGGAGCCAAAGAGAAGCTTCTCATCAGCCCAGCTATTTTGTAGTTATTTGTTAATTTTGTGGCAAGATCTAAAAACAAGCCTACATCATTGAGGATATTTATTAAGCACTCTTAAAGCTCTTGAATGTCTGCTCATACTCATTGGCATTGGAAATGTTGTAACATGCAGTCTTAAGTTACCTAGAGAATGTCAGAATGAAATTAGTTAATAAAAAAATTAAGTACCACTTATTTATTAATTTATTTTAATTTATGCTTCAGTGTATTGTGAATTAATAAAAGCATTGAGCAAAATACAAAACAAGTAAGACATCTGTCTTGATAGCATTTTGTATCAGGAACGGACATATTTATTTATTTACTTAATCAAATTTGAGATCAAATATATGGCTCAGGGACTATTATATGGCCTGTATAATCCAGTACATAGCTGCAAATCAGTTTAATTAATTCAATGAGAAAAACCTTTTAGTAAATGTTCTCTAGAAGTTCAAGGCAGCTTAGCGAATGTCTGTGTGAATGTTTATGTAAGTGTTTGTGTGTTTTTTCATTTTATTCCTTCCTTAACAACCCTGTAAGGTAGGTTATATTGAGAGACATTGACTGATCCCAAAAAATCCAGTATTTCTGTAAGGTTTGATGACTCATATCTAAAAAGAACATCTATAGAATAAACCATATGTGATAAAACTGCAATTAAAGACATTGTGAATATAAGCCGAATAAATGTGTGTCTCAAGAAGATGGATACTTCAGAATGCCATGATGTACATCTTTGACCTGATCCAGAAAGGGTGTTTTTCTGTTCATAATGCACCTAACACCAGGACAAGAAAATACACACATATATGCAGTCCTCCAACTATGAGACTCATTAGAGGATTGCATGTGTGCATGTGTACATTCTCAGGGGGAGCAAATACTACTGACAGAGATGATCGCTTACCAGGCAAGGAGAAAAGGGATTGAGTTCCAAAGTCCTTGTACTATAGTTTGATTCTCAGACAACTATGATAATGAGCAGTCTACAGTAACAGCAGAGGATATTCTGCTCTCTCCTGCAATAACATTTGAGTTCCTAACAATTCAGATTATGTGATTCTTCCAAAATATTTTTTACTCCAGTCTGCACAATTAGTGCAACAGTAGTCAGGTTAAGGGGGACACAGTGGCTCAGTGGTTAAGATGCTGATCTTGTCGATCAAAAGGTCGGCAGTTCAGCGGTTTGAATCCATAGCGCTGCGTAATCGGGTGAGCTCCCATTACTTGTCCCAGCTTCTGCCTAGCAGTTTGAAAGCACATAAAAATGCAAGTAGACAAAATAAGGACCACCTTTGGTGGGAAGGAAACAGCGTTCTGTGTGCCTTTGGCATTTAGTCATGCCGGCCACATGACCACAGAGACGTCTTTGGACAGCGCTGGCTCTTCGGCTTTGAAACGGAGATGAACACTGCCCCCCTAGAGTTGGGAACGACTAGCACATATGTGCGAGGGAAACCTTTATCTTTACCTTTAGTCAGGTTAAACTCTTTTTTATTTTTATTTTTATTTTTATTTTTTTATATTTATATCCCGCCCTTCTCCGAAGACTCAGGGCGGCTTACACTATGTCAAGCAATAGTCTTCATCCATTTGTATATTATATACAACTTATTGCCCCCCAACAATCTGGGTCCTCATTTTACCTACCTTATAAAGGATGGAAGGCTGAGTCAACCTTGGGCCTGGTGGGACTTGAACCTGCAATATTGCAAGCAGTTGCTGTTAATAATAGGCTGCAGTGGAGATTATTTGTAGACAACACTCACTGCATGTTTTTTGTTCTAAGTTTTACATGAGTTTACAAAAACTTTTTCCAAAGTTCTATACTTTTTCTTTATCCATTAGTTTCTTCTGTTCAAAATAATTACCTAATTTGCCATTAAGTCATTTAATTAGGGATTGTCCATACTAAGTGACAACTTATACAAATAACAAAATGATGTCTCTTCCATTTGTCTCATCTCCCCCCCCCAAAAGTATGTAATGACCATCAGTCCACTTATTTGTTTTGCTTTTTCTTAAGGGGAAAAGGAAAGAACAGGGACACCATTAGGATCAACTTTACCAAGGCGTGTTTTCTTTTCCCAAAAAGCACAAAGGGAGAAGTGGATGAGGATATCGGCTTAGCGGCAATGCATCATTTTAACACATTTTGTTTTCTAGGTTTGCTTTTCATTCATTATAAAGAATCTGGGATTTTTCCCAACGTCTCTTAAATGGCACTTTCAGCAGCCTCTTTGACTCCTAAGAATAAGCAACTAAGAGAAAAGGCTTCTGGAAAGAAAATGCTTGGTAGTTGTTTTTTTTTAAAATAAGCTGTCTCACTACTGCAGATTTTTCCAAGTTCTTACAACTCTAATTAAAATGTGGTAATTGGTTATGTTACCTCAATTACCATGATGCATGGACACTGATGCAGAGCGACACCAATTGAATCCCTTGGGTGTTATACCCTAAGGCCATCCCATTTATTGTGGCCTTATTATTTTCAATTATGTGGCTGGATGTACAGCATACTTTCAAAGCCAACGCACATGGGAATTGTGCTGGACACACAGAACAGTGTACTTACAGAAATGTTCGGCGGTAGATAAAAATTTGCATGATGGAATGGAAGTGCTTCTCAAAACCACATGAATAATACGAGTCAGGAATATTATACAGAATCACTAACAGGCTATCAGGCTATTCCAAACTGATAACGCTGCTTCAGAATTTCTGTGTCTCTGTTGGGAATTAGTAACTTGTAGATTGCAACAGGAAAAAAAAAACCAAGCAGGTTTTATCTGATATAAATTTGAAGTCTAGGTCACTGAAATCAAAGAATAGGAAAGGACAAAAATCTTTTCAAAAGTCCACTAGAGTTGCTTACTTTGTAGGGTTCCCCCCCCTTCTTAATTCTTTCTCAGATTTATGTTGGGAGTGAGTGGTTAAATAAATAAAATGTGTTTTTATATTTTAAAATATATTTAAGGAGCAATCTTATGCAAACTCAGTCAGAAGTGGACTGTATTTATCTATTGCATTATGCCTTGTTCGTTTAACCATGGTTTATGAAACAAACAACAATTGCTGGCTTCACAAAACATTAAGCCACAGATCATTCCATGCATTTATTCACACAATAGCAGGATGCACTAAACATGTTAAATGAAAACCAATCATTTTGGATTAGTAAAATATGTGTACCAAGCCCACATGGTTTGCTGCCTGGAAAGTAGGGACAGGAATATGATAGTGTATAAAGGATGCCTCTAGAAAGAATGGAGTTAGTGCAAGATCTGACCAGTGAATGGGTAGCTTAAACGCAAGGGTGAATATCTCACACTGTCTATTTTTTTTTCCTGAATAGGAGACAAAAGAAGCATCAAAGCAACCTCTGGTTAAGCCTTCTATGTTTTCATTTTCTTCAGGAAATGAAAAAAAAAAGAGATAGCATATAAGGGTCTAATGAATAAACTGGCCTTCAGAAAAAAGATGAAGAAGAAGGCAAGAAAAATATGTGTGAGGGCTTCTTGTTCAATTGACATTTTCTTTTCAAAGTCGAGTATAAAAATACAAAATTGTTCATATTTACAAGTGTTTATTAGGATCAGTTTAAACATTTCCAAGTTTCAGCTAGGAAAACATTAGCTTCCAGTTCCTTCAATTAAAGGAATATTAAAATGTCAATTGATGTGGTATTAAAAAGTTTTCATCAGAATATAAAATACTGTATGGAACAGCTATAAAATACAGACAAGTACACAGACATACATATGCAAACACAGAATTAAAACAGAATAGTTTATTCTAAGAAAAAGATTCCCTGAATTACTTCATAGCCGGTTTCCGGCCCGGTTACAGCACTGAGACGGCTTTGGTCGCGTTGGTGGATGATCACTGGAGGGCCAGGGATAGGGGTTGTTCCTCTGCCCTGGTCCTATTAGACCTCTCAGCGGCTTTCGATACCATCGACCATGGTATCCTGCTGCACCGGTTGGGGGGATTGGGAGTGGGAGGCACCGTTTATCGGTGGTTCTCCTCCTATCTCTCCGATCGGTCGCAGACGGTGTTGACAGGGGGGCAGAGGTCGGCTCCGAGGCGCCTCACTTGTGGGGTGCCGCAGGGGTCGATCCTCTCGCCCCTTCTGTTCAACATCTATATGAAGCCGCTGGGTGAGATCATCAGTGGCTTCGGTGTGAGGTACCAGCTGTACGCTGATGACACCCAGCTGTACTTTTCCACACCGGGCCACCCCAACGGTTATCAAGTGCTGTCCCGGTGTTTGGAAGCCGACGGGTCTGGATGGGGAGAAACAGGCTCAAGCTCAATCCTCCAAGACAGAGTGGCTGTGGATGCGGCATCCCGGTACAGTCAGCTGAGTCCATGGCTGATTGTTGGGGGCGAGTCATTGGCCCCGATGGAGAGGGTGCGCAACTTGGGCGTCCTCCTGGATGAACGGCTGTCTTTTGAAGATCATTTGACGGCCGTCTCCAGGAGAGCTTTTTACCAGGTTCGCCTGGTGCGCCAGTTGCGCCCCTTTCTAGACCGGGATGCCCTATGCACGGTCACCACGCCTCGTGACGCCTCGCCTGGATTACTGCAATGCTCTCTACATGGGGCTCCCTTGAAGGGCAGCCGGAGACTGCAGTTAGTTCAGAAAGCGGCTGCGCGGGTTATAGAGGGAGCCCCTTGTGGCTCCCGTATGACACCTATCCTGC
Source organism: Ahaetulla prasina (assembly GCF_028640845.1). Classification (NCBI taxonomy): domain Eukaryota; kingdom Metazoa; phylum Chordata; class Lepidosauria; order Squamata; family Colubridae; genus Ahaetulla; species Ahaetulla prasina. The sequence goes on along the minus strand of NC_080539.1, from coordinate 315,784,150 downwards.
GCAGACTGCACTGGCTACCTGTGGCCTTCCAGGTGCGCTTCAAGGTTTTGGTAACCACCTTTAAAGCGCTCCATGGCATAGGGCCGGGTTACTTACGGGACCGCCTACTGCTACCGAATACCTCTCACCGACCCGTGCGCTCTCACAGAGAGGGACTCCTCAGGGTGCCGTCAGCTAGGCAGTGTCGTCTGGCGGCGCCCAGGGGGAGGGCCTTCTCTGTGGGGGCCCCCACCCTCTGGAACGAACTCCCCCCAGGACTCCGTCAACTTCCGGACCTCCGAACCTTCCGTCGTGAGCTTAAAACATATTTATTCATCTGCGCAGGACTGGACTAGATTTTAAATTTATAGTGGTTTTAATTGGTTTTAATATTTATACTATTTTTAATAATTTGGCTTTTAGAATAAGTTTTTTAATGGTTATCTTAATTTGTACATATATGTTTTTTACTTGCCTGTGAACCGCCCTGAGTCCTCCAGGAGATAGGGCAGTATACAAATACGATTAATAAATAAATAAATAAATAAATAAATAAATAAATAAATAAATAAATACTATCCAAAATTTAGAGTATTTTGTTCAAAATGCTATTTTTCATAGATGCTGAATGTAACTCCCAGAATGGTCAGGATGGCTTAGAATTCAGGGAGTTTTAATTCAGCACAATGGAATGGCTTCCTCAGAGGAAGAGAAGGTTAGAAATCCTTATGAATCACACATACAAGTAACTTATTTCAGAACCATTAGAGAAGGAAAGTGAGTTTGCAACCAAAGGGAAGAATAGTGGATTAGCAATTAGGCAACTGGGTGGATTGAATTAATTTAGTGTTGCTTATTCATTTTATCTTCTTTGGGCCTGGTAATCCATGCTGTTCTTAGATCCAAAGTGAAATAAACTAAAGGGATTTTGTTATTGTTGTTATTGTTCATACAGATGTTTTGAACATTGAGAAATTGGCATGCACCATTACAAAAATGACAATCATGATGTGTGTGTATGTTTGTGTGTGTGTGTGTGCATGTGGGGGGGGGTGTATTATCTTTAAAACAGTTGCACATTCTAAAGAGGGGAAAAGAAGGATCATTAATGCAAATTTGGGAAAGTTAAACTAAAATATAAAGTCCTTCTTTCTAGAAAATATGAAAACACTGGTTGTGTTAAGCAAATTCAGGATTCACAGGGAAAAGCAAATAACAATTGCTTAACATATCTTTTGATCACCCGGTGTTTTTCATCCAAAAAAGGAATTTTAGACAGCTAGCTAATAATCCCAACCTGTAGTTCCTTTACTTAATCTTTCCTCCTTTGGGAGCAGGGAAGGAGGAGAAGAAGAAAGATGTAATACTGAAATTAAACAGAGAAATTAAACACTCGATTAAATCTTTGAGCAGTAATAATAGAATGCCAGTAGATACCATTAGTAAAAAAAAAATGGACAAAGAAAAATGTTAGAACAGCACTTTAAAGAAAAGATGGAAATAGCTCCTGACCTTCCATATTGCATGATGTAATGATCCAAGTAATCTTTTTCCATATCAGTGACTCTTAATAATATCAAGTGAGATGCAAACACATCCGCTTTGTTTTATATATTACAGTATATTTTGGACAACCTCAATTAAAACACACATACACACACAGTTTCCCAGGGAAACTATTCATTTGCCAAGACTGGCACAACATCAAGCTCAAGGAAATAGACAAGGCAGAGAAAGCAATTTTGGGATCAACCCAAGAAATGACTACACAGGAACTGAATGAAAGGAAATGCTGTAAAATGCCAGCTTGGAATTGGGAGACAGCGAATGCAGCAGAAGCTAACGAAATTCAATTCCAACCAGAACATTTGGATTCTAAGAACTCTTTCATCACTGGAAAAATACTTACATACGAAGGCCCACATTTTTATATGGTGCATATGTTTGCAGCTACAAGTCTCCACAAAACAAAAATATCGTCTGCGCTCCAAATCAAACCTAGAAAGAATTTTTAATAGCTGCCATATCTTGGCAGGAAACAAGCTGTGTTCCCTACTAGTAAAAGATAATTCAGTCCAACAAACAAGGCCAGGTTTTCCCAGGCAAAGTGGGAACAAAGCAATGTGGAGCTTGTGAAGTTCTGTCCAGTCCTGAGACAAAGAAAACACAGTGCTTGTACACTCATTCTACCTCACCTCCCCATCGATTCCTATCCAAATAAAGTCACAAGACTACTTCGCTCCTGCTGCAGAAGCAGCATTCACCTTTAATTAACACATATCCACTTATTTAGAGGTACTGCAGTATCTCCAAGCAGTTGCCTGCCTGGAAAAGAGAAAACTGGTTCCCATCAGCAGCACTCTTGTGTGTTTAGCAGCCCACCAGGTTTTCCCATGGCTGCTCCTTGCCTCTGCTTGAGGCAGAAGACAACAGGGCCTTCTAGAAGGTGAAATTGAAATGGAAACACAATGCAAAAGAACAGTTCACTGTCGGTTGCAGGTATTTTAAGTGAAACAAAACAAACAAAAAAC